>NW_025421367.1:4800000-5400000 GCF_011764305.1 Mustela putorius furo | reverse complement strand
ACACCGCAGAAGCTTGACGCTGAGGAAGCCATTGTGCATTGGAGGACCTGGGTTCTAGAGAAGCTGCGGAGCTGGAAACTGAAGGGCCCATGCACAGGAACCAGGAAGCAAACCCATTTTCTCCTTCAGTGTTTCTCTGGTGCCCTCTACTGACAGCGTCTAACATGATGCAGACCTGCATAGAAACATTTTTGAAGGGACCATATCCATTTCCACAAAGCAGGCAAAAAGGATTAATTTAGAGCAAATGTGGCAAGATCCAAAGATTCAAATGATATCCGCAAGATTTGCTTTCCCCCTGTTTCTCAGTATTGCTTTCCTCTCAGTTGGCTTCATTCTAATCTAGCTGTCTCTATGTTGTGGTACAATTATTTCAGCAGCAAAAGAGGTTTCTTTCTTGGTAGTGTAACACATATCCCA
Source organism: Mustela putorius furo (assembly GCF_011764305.1). NCBI lineage: Eukaryota > Metazoa > Chordata > Mammalia > Carnivora > Mustelidae > Mustela > Mustela putorius. Next base: position 5,399,580 of record NW_025421367.1, on the reverse strand, counting down.
TTATTGAGTTTGTTGATTTTGACTCTGATTAGCCTGACTTCTGCCACATGCCATTCCGAAATCAGTATGGCTGAGAGATATGATTGTTTTTAAACCTTATCAGGCATTAGGCTTCCCTGCTCTTAGTCCCTTCAGAGTGCTCTTACCCGTTGAAGGTATGAGGTGCTGGACAGACCCAAACAACTTTGAATTAATAGGGGCACTATAGCTAGAAAGTAAAACCACAGAATTTATTGCATGCCTTAAGAAAGGTGCCTTATGTCATTTTGAGCTTCTTCCTTAAAAAAAAAAAAATCATTTTTACAAGGGTCTGGAGTTTAAATGAAATTTAGATTGAGTTTGGTCAAATCCCTTGAGTTTACTACTAAAGAAAAAACAATGTCGATGTTAAATTTTGAACTCAGGATTTCTGTTAACAACAGAATCTAAAAGCTATGAAATATAACTTATTTTTTAAAAAGATGAGAGGCCATATTTACATAACTAAGCATTCTTCAACAATAGCAGTATCTGTGTGTTGTCTGATATAACTCAACAACAGAAAGGATTGAACTGCTGATATATGGTAGACAAAAACTGCAGAAGACCCTCCAGGCATTACACTAAGTGAAAAATGCAATCTCAAAAGGTTACCCACAGCATGATTCCATTTTATGTCACACTCTTGGAATGACAAAATTATAGTGAGGGAGAACTGAGCTTGTGATTGGCAGGAGCTGAGGGCATGACAATAAAGGATTAGCATGAAGGAGTTTCTTCGGAGTCGTGAAACAGACTATATTCAGGTTAGTAGTGTTTCCACAAATCAAATGTGATATATACCTCACTATATTACCTCACTTCCCCCCTCAAAGTGAGTGTATGTAAAAACAGGCTAAACACTCGCTAAGATCTACAGTTTAGTTCATAGTGTACAAATCTTAGTTTTCTGATGTGGATCATTTGTACTATGGTTTTCAAAGGTGTTTCCTTTAGGGGAAACTGGTTCTGCAGCAAGGGTAAAGTTATTTCAGAATAATAGTTAAGGGGCTCCTGGACAGTTCAGTCAGTTAAGTGTCCGACTCTTGATTTCAGCTCAGGTCATGATCTCAGGGTCGTGAGATCAAGCCCCACGTCAGGCTTCACACTCAGCAGGGTTTCTCTCCCTTTCCCTCTCCCTCTGCCCCTCCCCTCCTCCACATTCTCTCTCTCTCTCTCAAGGAAATAAATAAATTCTTTTTAAAAAGTTAAGAATAGTAATAAATTGAGGCTGGATTTCTGTTACTGAATCAGGAAATTGAAAGTAAGTTACCTTTTAATTTTTGACTGCTTCACAGTAAAGAAAATTAATACTTAGCAATTAGTTTAGATATTTAAAATAAATAAAAAGCAACTGGTACTTAAACTATTTATTCTAAAAACCAGAGGTATTTTAATAATGTCAGGCAAAACCAAAGTACAACAGAAACAACAAAAACAACTTCAAAAACTCATTCACATAAGGGAAAGGGAAACTTGGAAGGAACCATTTGGTCCTTCATTAGTGCCGTAGGAGCGATGGACGACTGAGCTCCCACAAACTCTTTGCTCCTGTAGAAGAGTAGCAGTGCTCAGGTATGCATAGGCAGTAGACCCCACGTGGTAAATAATAGCATCTCAAACCATTGTAAGACAAATACAGAAATCAGAAGAAAGAGGAGGAAGTGAAGGAGAAGAAGAAAAAAAAGCTCAGATGGAAACTGTTTTGAATGATGCAACAACTATCAGAATATAAATTTTATTTCATGAGGCATCATCAAAAGGCCAGAACAATTATTCCTGCATAGCAACCAAAACAGGCTCTGTTGAAACAATGCTTAAATCCATGTGATCTTCTCAAGTCCTTTCAGTGTTAGGAATTACAAGAGTTTTACTGTTTGCCTTATCTATTATGCAAGAAAATGATCACACAGATTATTTCTTAGACATTCACAAGATGAACATTTCTGGTTCACTTAGACTTTCCAGTTGAAATTTTTTGGTAAGAAAAAATGGCGTTTTCCACATTAAAGATCACGTTAAAAATTATTCAAATGAAGTATCTCTTTTTCTTGTTAAATACATAAATAACACAAACATTCAACTTGAAGATGAACACAGAGTATGGAAGAAGTGTGGGGGGTTAGGTCACAGTCACTGATGACAAGTCTTTTTAAATTGTCTACAGGTTTTTTGTTTTTTGTTTTTTGTTTTTTTTAGATTTTATGTATTTATTTGTCAGAGAGAGAGAGAGAGAGAACACAAGCAGGGAGAGCATCAGGTAGAGGGAGAAGCAGGCTCCCTGCTGAGCAAGGAGCGTGATACTGGACTCCATCCCAGAACCCTGGGATCATGAGCGAAGGCAGATCCTTAACCACTGAGCCACTCAGGCGTCCCGAACGGTCTACAGTTCAAGAGAGTTTCAGTTTTTCTTTTCTTCCTTTTTTTGTTCAAGGACAGCAATTTTAAAATCCATAAAAATAACTAATTGGGAGATAAATTTGCTAAACTTATATTCTACTCTTGAGTCATATATTTCTTGTATTCCTATTATAATGCCTTTCTGATTAGTAAGAGTCTTTTGGTGACTATGTTTTGAATTTGGTATAATTTTACATTAAGTTAAAGCCTGAAAAGAGTTATCAAGTCTAGCTATAATCCATAAAATATTATCTTAGATTTTCCATATAACTAAAATATAAGTCTTCTCTTCCACGGGGCAGATGAGCTGCTCTGCTATGGGAATTTTGTTTCCAGGTAAAAACTGGAGTATATTTATAGTGCCTTCCTTATAACATGTGGGAGGATTATTGTGTCTTATGAGATCATCTAAACAAAATAAAAGTAAACAAAGAGTACTTTTGGGACTATTATATTTCTCTGTACTATAAGGATTTTTTGAAAACTATATAACTGTTCTTGGTAGAACAAACCATGATGCATACAGAGCAGCTGGAAATGAGTCATCTGGGGCACCTGGGTGGTTCAGTCAGTTAAGCATCTGCCTTCAGCTCAGGTCATGATTCCAGGGTCCTGGGATTGAGCCCAACATTGGGCTCCTTGCTCAGCTGGGGAATCTGCTTCTCCCTCTCTCTCTGCCCATTCCCCTGCTCATGCTCTCCCTCTCTCTCTTTCTCAAATAAATAAATGAAATCTAAAAAAAAGAAAAAGAAAAAAAAAAGAGAAGTGCATCATCTATCTCAAAGAGGCATTATTTACCTTAGCAATACATTACCAGATTCTGTGAACCCATTACTAGTGTATCCATACATCACTGGTATATTCACTTCATCCAAACTCAAGAGAATGATGAAGAAGACCAGAGCTCCAACACCAAATTTACATGAGCAGGATTACCCTCATCAGTGAGATCATTATATTTTCTCTATAAAATGAAGAAAAGCCAAAGGACTTTTAGAAGTTGACTTGGTGATCCTGGAACCTGAAGGATGGGCATTTAGCGTAACAAGTGTGTCATAATTAGACTAAGCCAACTTCACAATAAGGGTGAACTTGGAGATAAGATAGAAATAAATGAGATCTATGAAGTAGGCCCCCTTCGTGGACAATGTTTGGATGATTATCAATAGTGTTGGACTCTTGGTTTCCAGGGGTTTCCACCAGTTGCTACATACACCTAACTGAATTACTTAACCTCTCAGAACTACATAATACCTTTCTTTTTTTTTTTTTTTTTTTTTTTTTTTTTAAATATTTTATTTATTTATTTGACAGAGAGAGATCACAAGTAGGCAGAGAGGCAGGCAGAGAGAGAGAGGGGAGGAAGCAGGCTCCCTGCTGAGCAGAGAGCCCGATGCGGGACTCGATCCCAGGACCCCGAGATCATGACCTGAGCCAAAGGCAGCGGCTTAACCCACTGAGCCACCCAGGCGCCCTACATAATACCTTTCTTAAAGGTTGTTGCAAAGACCAACTAATTTAACTTTTATGTGTACTGCCTATGTAAATGGGTCTCAAGGAAGATTATTCCCTCCACATCCACTGCCTGTATCAGTTTTAAAGCTAGAAAGGGTTTTGACTTAAGAAATGACCTTCCAGGTACTCATCTCCAACAACGAGAAAGAATTCAGCATAAGAGTTCAACAGGCACATGTCCAGAGAAATAGTTAAACTTAATGATTACGAACGTGTATAAATGGTGGATAAAGAAATAACCGTATTTTGCTATTAGATGGAAGGAGTCAAGACAAAAAGATTTAAAGTAATTAAGGTACACTTTAAAAATATATGTATTTTTAAAGATTTATTTATTTATTTGAGGGGCACCTGGGCGGCTCAGTTGGTTGGACAGATAGACGGCTCTTGCTTTTGACTCAGATCATGATCTGGGGTCCTGGGATAGAGTCTTGCCTTGGGCTCTGCACTTAGCGGGGAGTCGGCCTGAGGATTATCTTTTTCCTTCTCCGTCTGCCTTGCCTGCGCCCCACCAAATAAATAAATAAATAAACCTTTAAAAAGAAGAATGTATGGTGTATTTATTAAAGAGAGAGAACATGTGCCTGCATATGCACATGAGCAGGGGGTGGGGGATTTGGGGAGGAAGGGCAGCAGGAGATGCAGAGAAGATCTTAAGCAGACTCTGCTGAGCCCCAACCAGGTTGGGGTTCGGTCTCATGATCCTGAGATCATGATTTGAGCCGAAAGCAAGAACTGGATGCTTAATTGACTGCATGACCCAGGCACACCTTAAAAATAATTTTTATAGCAAACCAAGATATTTTCAATTGTCGGCGTACTGAAATGCAAAACATCAGGGAATTCTAAGTGAGACTGACTTGCTTTGGAATTCCCAACTCTTTAGCAAAGCCCATGGGAGTTATTTAATACTCATTAATTTCTTTTTCCACACTGACAAAGCAATGATAATTATTTAGAACTACTTGGTGAAGGTAAAAACAAGTGATCTGTTAAGGTGTATACATGGTGTGACACAGAGTGGGAACATGTAGTTCTTAGCACTGTACTTAGTAAGCATATTCATGTAAACTTCAGAGTACCAGAATGGTACCTCTGGGTCTGGCTTCTGTGCTTGATTGAGGCTTCTATCGGAGTACATGGATAGTTATGGTTACCCCTTCCACTGGTGGAGCTTCCCATGACTAGAGGTTTCTAAATGCCAGAATACACTACAGCCACAGAAAAGTGTGCTTAAGTGCTGGTAACATTTTCCTTAACTAAAATAGAGCTTCATTTGTTTGATGACGATGATATCATTCCCATTGCTGGGGTGAAGTAGAGGAAGGTCAGGAAACGCTTTCACCAGACCACCAAGGAACTAGAACAACGCGGATACTTACACCTTAGAATACTTTGTGTATCTTTTATATGATCCTCGCTTTGCTATTCTCCTCCTCCTTCTCCCTCCTCCTCCTCCTTCTCCCTCCTCCTCCTCCTTCTCCCTCTTTGCTCCCCCTCCTCCCCCTCCTGCTCTCCCCCCCCCCTTCTCCTCCTCCTCTTTCTTCTTCTTCCCCTTCTGCTCTTTGTGTTTGCATATTTCCCTTATGTTTCATGGGTTGGAAGCCCAATTTGCCTCCAAACCTTTTTAAATGTTGAAACATTCTTGTGTTTCTAAACTTTATAGCCAAAATATCCCTTCTGTCCTTCACCCGTATTGGTTATTTAAAAGGTAGTTCACACCTCTTTTCTGTGTGACTTACTAGGCACTCTACCACAGGGCAGGGGTTATGTAAAATGACTTTGGAGGCTGTGTGCCATAGCTCTTTGCATATTTTTATTTGAGTGAGAGGCTCTTAATGCTTTTGAAACATACTCATTTATAATAAATATAAACACTCCAGCTCCAATCCCAGCGAGACACTGTTTTTATAAGCAGACAAATCCTTCAAATAAGATTTTATGGAATAGGACTATATATACACTATTAGATTTAGGAAAATTCTTTAAAGTTTTGTAGAGCTTCTTTCTTTTTTTTTTTTTTTTTTAATTTATTTGACAGAGATCACAAGTAGGCAGAGGCAGGCAGAGAAAGAGGAAGGAAAGCAGGCTCCCTGCTGAGCAGAGAGCCTGATGCAGGGCTCTATCCCAGGACCCTGGGATCATGACCTGAGCCGAAAGCTAAGGCTTTAACCCACTGAGCCACCCAGGCGCCCCGTTTTGTAGAGCTTATTATGATGAACTTTATAATAAAAAGAAAAGCTTGATATGGAAGCAAGTGGCAGTCTGGTTCTTTGGTCCCAACAACTTTGGTGAATAATTGAGTGTTTCTTTGCTGCAGCTCTTTCGCATCTTAATGGCAGGTCTTACATAATATTCTTTACTCCCATCAATAATTGCAATAAATATATACTGAAATATAATATTGCACACAAAATTTAGGTTTAAAATTCTGTGTAAAGTAAGATTTTTATGAATCACTAAAAAACACATTATGATTTAACTGAAAGGAGATTGTCTCCTCTTCAAGAGAGCTAGTAACACTACCTAGAGTGCCTAAGTGAATTTGGCTTTTTTTTTTTTAAGAATTTTTTATTTTATTTGACAGACAGAGAGAGAGATCACAAGTAGGCAGAGAGGCAGGCAGAGAGAGAGGGGAAAGCAGACTCCCTGCTGAGCAGAGAGCCCGATGCAAGGCTGGATCCCAGGACCCTGGGATCATGACCTGAGCTGAAGGCAGAGGCTTTAACCCATGGAGCCACCTAGGCACCCCTGAATTTGGCTTATTTAAAACATATACACAAATCAATTACTAGGCTAGCGAAAGATGTTTTCACTATTGTATGTCATATCTCAAGTCAGTGGATTTTTGAGGAACCTCAGTAATTTTTTTAAAAAGATGTTGACACCTCTGCAGAGACTTATAGTTTGCAAATCATTTTCTTTTCTTTTGTTTTGTTCTATTTTATTTTATTTCATTTCATTTCATTCTAATGAAAGCTGTTTATTCCAACCCTTTCTTAGGTTTTTCTCTTGCAGGCATTAGTGATAGACAGTGGTCTGAAATTGCCAGGGGACAGACAATATTCAGAAGTCCCCCTTACAAACTGGAGTTCAAACACCCATAGAACTTTGGAGGTAGAACAAGGTACCTACCATAGGTTTGGTTCTTCTTTTGTGTTAATGGGTTGTCACTGTTACCTTTTCCTTTTTTCTTTGGTTATACTAGGCTGCCATCTTAGTTGCCAATATATGCTGACAGGACAAGACTAAAGGTGTGAGATAAAAGTTTATTTGAGTTGCTAGTTTATAGCAAGCATGAATGCCAGCTGATTAGGGAGTCTGTGGTGAGACTAACAGGCAGCGTCTCATAAAAAATACATCATCATGGTACGTTTGCATTTGAAACTGTCTCCTGGAATGCCCTCATTCCTTGCAAAACGGATGACTTTGCCCAAGGATCTTGCTATTGTTCTTCCCCATTCCCACCAGAATCCCTTCTTCCCCTTGCCTCACCTTTAAAATCGGGACAGGGAAAGGTGTTATTTAGGTTTTGCAAGAGTTCAGTGTGGGTGGAATGGAATAGTCCTTCGGAGCAGTCAGGATGATTAGCCAGCCGCTTTGACAAATCTGCCAACATCTGTTCCAGAGTCATTTTTGCTGCACAAATCTGCCATTAACAAACAGTGAGGACTTTAATTAACTGAGCCTACCAAGGAGTGAAACTCTGATAAAATGGCACCATCTGGAACAGAAAGATGTAAAATTCTCTCTTCATCTGTGTTGATAAGGGATTATATTAAAATTTGTCTTGATCACAAACGATTCCCCTGCTGTGTAGGGTTAGTGGCAAAGACTTCATGATTCAAAATACTTTCCTCAGGTGTGCCGCAGCATTAAAATGTAAATTTCCTGAGCTTCAGATATTTCTTTTGGCCTCGTATTAATGCTCCATTAGCGCTCATTAATTTTGCTTGCTCCACAAAGAGTCATGTTGATCAACTTTGAGCTTCAAGAAGAGGTCAGCCAGAACCTCGCAGTGCCCAAATGCTTGAGGGATATTCTTCACAAACCTGTTTGGACATTTCCTATAAAGTCGGAATAATCTCTCTGGAAAAATGCACTTGGGTACACAATCAGGGAATTTTGCATATGATTTCAGGGAGGTCTTCATAGACTCTCTGAAGGCCATTCATGCTCTATGCCTGGATCCCAGACTAAATATCTCTTCCTCAGACACTCTTGCTGTGTCTCACACCGGCAGCATCTCACACACTTCATTCCAGCAGCTTGCCTCATTTAACCGCTTCATTTATCCAGACTTTAAGATTCCTCGGCGAACATGAATTTGGGATTTAGAAATTAAACTTGTTCCAAGTTGGTTTAATCGAATGGTTCCCAGTTCAATGTATTTCACTACTGACTGGAAACGGTGATAAGTTAAGTGGGTTGCAAGTCACCAGTCTTGGCTCCCACGGAGAGGGTGGAGCCCGAAGTAAATTCTCAAAGAAGCTGTGTTTAGGGGACCCAGTCACAGGCTTCTTAGCAAGTAAACAGTGTTTGCTAATGAAGTTCAAGTTCACTGAAGCTTAGTTTGTATAGCAGGGTCATTATTGAAACCATTTCATATTTGACAACATTGTTTGACAATCATGAGTTACGTGGTCCAAAATTACACACTCTACTTCTAACTCCACTTGAGAGAAGCCTTTAAGAAACTGTTCTAATGTGCTAGAAGCAAATGACATACTCAATCGTGTAACAGTCTTTCTCTGCGGAAGAGAAAGTGGAAGTGGCCTTCTTTTTTTTTTTGGTCGCCTAATTGTGACTAGGTTAGGAATTTAAGAGAAGGTTGCTACATAGTCCCTTGATATCTGGGAGTTACAAAATATAGATTTTTCACCAGGTCTCTCATTTAACTATTATTATTTTCATAAATTTATTTAGATAACCTCTAGTTCTAATTTTTCATCTATAAAATAGAATACAGTATAAGTCCAGATTTGGGTAATTAAAAGAAAGTTAGTGACTACCTCAAAATAGATAACTTTTGCTACTTATGTCTTTTCTGCAATCCTAATCATCTTTGCAGGGGCACCTGGGTGGCTCCATCTGTTAAGCATCTGCCTTTGGCTCAGGTCATGATCGCAGAATCCTGGGATCAAGCCCTGCATTGGATTCCCTGCTCAGCGGGGAGCCTGCTTCTCCCTCTCCTGCTGCTGCTCCCCCTGCTTGTTCTCCCACTCTGTCAAATATATAAATAAAATATTTTTAAAAAATCTTTACATCAATCTGGATAAGGACTTCCATTTTTCAGATGGTAGAAAAAACTATATGTGATGCACTTTTTAACCTAAAAGAAGACCAACATAACACTGTTTTAGAACTACTATATTTACCTTTTTAAGAAAATTAAAGGCACCCAGTGTCAGAGAGATCTCCAACTAATACTAGTGTCTTCAAGTTGGAGAGCCTTTTGTTTTTTGTAAAATTGTATAAATATTTGTAACAGTGTAATGTTAACCTTAAGAGATTCAGTGCCCATTACAGCCATTGTTTCTCTAATTATCTTAAATCGGACTCTAAAATTCAAGTCACCTAGATATCAAAGAAATAAAAATTCAGTCTTTGCCATTGATTTTCCTCATACCATCTTTCCCACTCCCAAACCTGGGGCTATATTAAAATTTAATAGGTGGGACTCAGTCTTTTTATTTTTTTTTAAATATTTTATTTGTTTATTTGTCAGCTAGAGAGAGAGCACAAGTAAGCAGAGTGGCAGGGAGATGGGGAGAGAGAGAAGCAGGCTCTCTGCTGAGAGCCTGATGCGGGGCTTGATCCCAGGACCCTGGAATCATGACCCGAGCCGAAGGCAGCCGCTTAACCAACTGAGCCACCCGGGCGCACGGGGACTCAGTCTTGAACTCGTAGCAGGCTGAATGATCAAGGCTCCAGGCACAGAGTCCCCACTGATGGATGGTTCTGCTGCTTCTGTGCCAGGATCCCTGGGGGCTTTGGACCTTTATCCAGCCTTGAAGCCCAGAGGTCTAGGGAACCGCCACCCCCACCCCAGATCTATATCATGTTACCATTCTCCAGGGTCTCTCCCTGGGTCATTTCAAGCCCCACTTTTTCAGTAACTTTACTGACCCTGAGGGCAGCAACTTTGGTCTCTAATCCACTATGCATTGTTTTTTTTATCTCTGGCTCCCACCCCTGCACAACCCCTCCCCCAAACAATTTTCCCTTCCACGGCTTCATAACCATAAACTTGATCTGCCTTTCTCTTTGGGAGCCAAAGAGGTTTTCCTTACTAACAAACTAATTCTTTTTTTTTTTTCAAAGATTTTATTTATTTATTTGACAGACAGAGATCACAAGTAGGCAGAGAGGCAGGCAGAGAGGGAGAGAGGAGGAAGCAGGCTCCCTGCTGAGCAGAGAGCCCAATTCTAGGGCTCAATCCTAGGACCCTGAGATCATGACCTGAGCTGAAGGCAGAGGCTTAAGCAACTGAGCCACCCAGGTACCCCTAAACAGCAGGATGGTTACATCCTGCCACATTACCCTTTTTTTTTTGCTTTACTGTGAATCTTTCAGTCACTGACATCTTATTTTCTAAAATGCTCCTTCATTGCTCAGGCAGAAATTATTGTTCCAGTTTCTCAGGTAAAAAAGAATTACACTGTTGGTTGCAGAGTTTCTTATCCTATCCTAGGGAGAGGCAGGCTGAATGCTAGATTTCTAGATATTCTAAGGTCTTGCCTCCATCCCATATCCCTGATTTTCCTGTTTATAATATTTTATTCCTAAATGTTGTCAGAGAGAAGGAAGACCAAGATAAATCATCCTGACAGTGGGAACTATGACTTTAGAACGAAAGGAAGCTGGCCCTAGTGACGTAGCTCTTTCTCAGTCTTGTTTTGAGATTCCAAAAGATACTTTTCATTCTTGTTCTGCAATGGAAATGTCCATATCATAATAATTATCTGGTTTAATTATGAAAGAAAAAGATTAAAAGGAAAAGCACTTAAGGAAAGCCAAAAAAAAAAAAAAAAGAAGAAGAAGAAGAAAGAAAGGAAAAGAAAAGGCTTTATTGGATGAGAGAAGTTATGTGATTTGAAAGATTAATATGTACATAGAAACAGCTTTTTGTTACACATGAACTGCACACTATGCCTTCCTGGAAGTCACTTTAAAAACGGCTCTTGCAGAATCATTGCCGAATCAATCATTCGTCCAGTCCCTCCTACTCTCATCAGATTCAAGGTGAGTTGCTGTCATAACCTTGGATAGAACATCATTAAAGAAACTCTGTTGCAGTTTTGGAGACATGCCAGCAGCAGTAGAGTTGACAGGTCTAGGACTGAAGGACATTCAATTAAGACACTGAAAAACAGGATCAAAGATAGATATTTTTTTAGTCTGTTTCTGTGGCTGGTGTAAGAACGTGGTCCAGTTTCATTCTTTTGCATATTGTTGTACAGTTTTCTCAACAACATTTCTTGAATGGTGTTGGATTTTTCCCATTGGATATTCTTTCCTACTTTGTCAAAATTTAATTAACCACATAGCTGTGGGTTTATTTCTGGATTTTGAGTTCTGTTCCATTGATCTATGTGTCTGTTTTTGTGCCAGGACCATACTGTCTTGATGATTACGGCTTTGTAATATAACTAGAAGTCCAGAATTGTGATACCTTCAGCTTTGTTTTTCTTTTTCAGGATTTCTTTGTCTACTTAAGGTCTTTTATAGTTCCATACAAATTTTAGGACTATTTCTTCTAGTTCTATAAAAAAATGCTGCTCATATTTTGATAGGGATTGCATTTAACATGTAGCATGCTTTGGGTAGTATAGACATTTTAACAATATGTGTTCTTCCAATACATAAGTGTGAGATGTCTTTCCATTTCTTTGTGTCATCTTGAATTTCTTTTATCGGTGTTATAATTTTCAGAGTGTAGGTCTTCCACTGCTTTGATTAGGGTTATTACTGGGTATCTTACTGATTTTGGTGCAGTTATAAATGGGATTATTTTCTTAATATCTCTTTCTGTTCTTTCATTATTGGTGTAGAAATGTAATGGATTTCTTACATTGATTTTGTATCCTCTGACGTACTAAATTCATTTATCAGTTCTAGCAGTTTTTTGATGTAGTCTTTTGGGTTTTCTGTATATAGTATCATGTCATCCTCAAATCATCAAAGTTTTACTTATTTCTTGCTGATTTGGATACATTTTATTTCTTTTTGTTGTCTCATTGCTGTGGCTAGGACTCCCAGTATCATACTGAATAAAAGTGGGGACAGTGGACATCCTTGTCTTATTCCTGATGTTAGGGGGGAAACTCAGGTTTTCCTCATTTAGGATGATATTTGCTATGGGTTTTTTATAGATGGTCTTTATGATGCTGAGGTATGTTCCATCCAGAACTAGTTTGGGTTTTTATCATGAATGGATGTTGTACTTTGACTTGTTTTTTCTGCGTCTATTGAAATGACCTTTTAATTATTATCCTAGCTCTTTTTGATGTGATGTATTATATTGATTGATTTGTGAATATTGTATCCCAGGTATAAATCCCACTTGATCATGGTGACTGATTTTTTTTTAATGTATTTGTTAGATTCTATTTGCTAGTATTTTGTTGAAGTTTTTTTTTTAAGATTTTATTTATTTATTTGACAGAGAGAGATCACAAGTAGGCAGAGAGGCAGACAGAGAGAGAGAGGAGGAAGCAGGCTCCCTGCCGAGCAGAGAGCCCAATGCGGGACTCGATCCCAGGACCCGAGCCGAAGGCAGCAGCTTAACCCACTGAGCCACCCAGGCACCCCTTGTTGAAGATTTTTGATCTATGCTCATTGGATATATTATCTTATAGTTTTCTCTCTCTCTCTCTCTCTCTTTCTTTTTTTCTTCCTGTGGTTTCTTTATCTTGTTGTGGTATCAGGGTAATGCTGGTCTTATAGAATAAATTTGAAAGTTTTCCTTCCTCTTCTATTTTTTTGGAGTAATTCAAGAAGAATAGGAATTAACTCTTCTTTAAATGTTTGGTAGAATTAATCTCTGAAGCTGGTTACTCCTGGACTTTGATTTGTTGGGAGTTTTTTGGTTACTGATTTAATTTCTACTGCTAATGTGATGATATGTTCAAATTTTCTATTTCTTCCAGCTTCAGTTTTAGTAGGTTATGTGTTTCTAGGAATTTATCATTTCTTCTAGGTTGTCCAATTTGTTGCCATGTGATTTTTCATGTTTTCTTACAATTGTTTGTATTTTTGAGGTATCGATAATTCTTTCTCCTTTTTTATTTGTGATTTTGCTTCTTTGAGTCCTCTCTTTGGATAAATCTGGGTAGAGATTTATTAATTTCATTTTACCTTCAGCTCCTGGTTCCATTAATCTGTGATTTTAGTTTCTCTATCACTTATTTCTGCTCTCATCGTTATTATTTCCTCTCCTCTTTTGGCTCTACATTTTGTTTATTCTTTTTTCTAGCTCCTTTAGGTGTAAGGTTAGGTTGTTTGATATTTTCCTTGCTTCTTGAGGTAGGCCTATTGCTACATACTTCCCTCTTAGAACTGCTTTTGCTACTGTGTGGGTGGCTCAGTTGATGAAGTGTCTGTTGTGAGCTCATATCATGATCCCAGGGTCCTGGGATCAAGTCCAGCAAGGCTCCTTGCTCAGCGGGGAGCCTGCTCTTTTGTCTCTTGTGCCACCCTCCCCCCACCAGCTTGTGAATACCTGCACATGCTCTCTCTCTCTCTCTCTCTCTGTGTCAAATAAATAAATAAAATCTTAAAAAAAAAAAAAAGAATTGCTTTTGCTGCATCCCAAAGATTTTGGACCATTGTGTTTTCATTTTCACTTGTTTCCATATACTTTTTAATTTCTTCTTTGATATCTTGGTTGATCTATTCATTTTTTAGTAGCATGTTATGTAACCTCCATGTATTTATGATCTTTCCACATTTGTTCTTGTATTGACTTCTACTTTCATAGCTTTGTGGTCCAAAAAGATGCATTATATGACTGATATTTTTCAGTTTGTTGAAGCTTGTTTTGTGGCCCAATATCTGATCTATCCTGGAGAATGTTGCATATGCCCTTGAAAAGAATTCTTCTGTTTTAGGATGGAATGTTCTGAATATATCTGTTAAATCCATCTGTTACTGCGTGTCATTCAAAGCCATTGTTTCCTTATTGATATTCTTTTTAGATGAACCGTCTATTGACATAAGTGAGGCGTTAAAATCTTCTACTATTATTGTAATATTATCTCTTAGTTTCTTTGTGTTTGTTATTAACAATTATGTATTTGGGTGCTCCCATGTTGAGTGCATAAATATTTACAATTTTGCATCTTCTTGTTGGATTGCCCCCCTTTATTATTAAATTGTGTCCTTCTTTGTCTCGTTAGTCTTTGTTTTAAAGTTTATTTTTGTTTAATATGAGTATTGCTACCCAACTTTCTTTGACATCCATCTGCATGATAAATGGTTTTCCATCTCCTCACATTCTATCTGCAGGTGTCTTTAGGTCTGAAATGAGTCTCTCATAGGCAACATATAGAGGGGCCTTGTTTTTTACACACTGTTATTCTGTATCTTTTGATTGGAGCATTTAGATCATTTATATTCAAAGTAATTATTGATAGAAATGTATTTATTGCTATTTTGTTACTGGTTTTGTGGTTATTTTTGTAGTTTTTCCCACTCAGCACTTTGACTATATCATGCCACTCCTTTCTGACTTGGAAAACTTCTGCTAAAACACCCTCTGATAGGGGTTTCTGATAGGGGTTAAGCGTCTGCCTTCAGCTCAGGTCATGATTCCAGGGTCCTGGGATCAAGTTGTGCATTGGGCTCCCTGCTCAGCGGGAAGCCTGCTTCTCCCTCTCCTATTCCCCCTGCTCATGTTCCCTTTTTCACTCTATCTTTCTCTGTCAAATAAATGAATAACACCTTAAACAAAACACTGACAACCTTATAGAATTTCCTTTGTATATAACTGTCTTCCTTCGTCTTGGTGTTTTTAATATTTTTTCTTTGTCACTGTATTTTGACATTTTAATTACAATGTATCTTGTGTGGATCTGCATTTGTTGATTTTATTGGGAGTTCTCTCTGCCTCCTGGATCTGAATATCTGTTTCCTTCCCCAGATTAGGGAAGTTTTCAGCTTTTATTTCTCTAAATAAAATTCTTTGCCTTTTTTTCTCTCTTCTTTTCTTCTGGGACTCCTATAATACAATCGTTATTATGTTTGATGGAGTCACTGAGTTTTCTAAGTCTATTCTTGTTTTGTGTCATTTTTGTTTCTCTCTTTTGTTCAGCTTGATTACTCCCCATTACTGTCTTCTAGGTCGTTAATTAATTCCTCTGCTTCCTCCAGGCTTCTGGTCATGTCATCATGTATGTTTCTCATTTTGTTTATGGAGCCCTGCTGTGTTATTCCTTATCTCTGTCTTAATGGTCTTATTGATGCCCTCCTCTCTTTCTCAAGTCCAATGAATATGCTTATGATCATTGCTTTCAATTCTCCATCAGGCATGTTACGTCTGTTTCACTTATATCTCTGGCCATGGTCTTGTCCTTTTCCTTCATTTGGGACAAAATCCCCTGTCTTCTCATTTTGTCTAACTCTGTGCCTCTTTCTCTATATTAGGAAAGTCAGTTACATCTCCTGTTCTTGAGGGCAATATCTTTATGAGAAAGAGGTCTTGTAGTGCCTTGTAGTGTCATGTTTCCTGTTCCCCAGGGCCTAGCACTTCAGGGAGTGTCTCCAATGTGTACTGCATGTGCTTTGCCATTCTGTCCTCAGGCCAGTTGTCTACAGAGGCTCTCTTTGTCTATTGTGGGCAGTATTTGGTCCCTGGTCTGAATGTGATGTATTTTAACTAGCTGTGCTGCCACCAGAACCAAGGTCTAGCAATATTCTGCCATCACAAGATGACATGTTGGCAGGGGTAAGGACCAGTCTTCTGGGGGAGGTAGCCTGTTGCACTGTGACTAAGGCAAGCATGACTAGGAAGAGCGGTTCCACTGGAGCATGAAGTGTGGGGGCAGGTTGTGGTATAGACAGCTAAGGTAGAAAGTGCCGGCACCCATGCTTGTTCCTGCACATGGCCCTGTGCTTAAACTGAGGGATAGGGGAGGGAAATGGAGCCTGCTAGTTCCGTTTTTTCTGGAGGATTCTCTCCATGAATATTAATTCTCCTGGACACATTCCAAGATGAACATCTAACCTCCCACTGCCCCAGGCACTCTTCAGATTGCTGTTTCCGTGCTATATGTCCACAAGTTGTTCGCCTGCCTTCTCATCAAGAATAGCCCCAATGCTTATGGGCTCTAACCCAGTCAAGCCAAATGACTTTAAAACTCCAGGCTTTAAGCTCCACTGATTGTAAGAACTCATGATATTCACACCCTCTTGCTTTCCAAGCTGATTACCAGGAGGATTCCTTTGCCCCTTGTGCTCCCCTGTATGCTAGTCTCTCTCTTCCCCTTCTCAGTGACTGTGGCTCCCTCCCCACAACATTTCTCTCTCAAGCCTTATCTCCACACTTCCTACCTTCTTCATTGTGCCCTCTTCTTTACCTTTAGTTGTGGAGTTTGTTCTACCAGTCTTCAGGGAGATTTCTGGGATACTTAGGATGATTTGATGGTTACCTAGTTGTATTCGTGGGCTGTGGACCTAGGATCTAGGACCTCCTACTCTGCCACTGTTTTCCTTCCTCCTCCCCATTGTCAACATTATCAATATTTTCTGGATTTCTGTATTAGTATTGAAAGGAATTTAAATTCTAAGACAAAGTGAGCCCTTCCATTTGAAAAGAGGTGAAAATGAAATACTTTATAAAATACTATATAAAGAAATAACCATGTATAGCTAGTTATATTGAGATTCATATATCAAAGTGTTAATGACATAGTCGGTAAAGCACTGTTCAAGTGAATCATTAAATAATTATTTCAGGTAACAATGCAACTGAATATATTTATACATGTAGAAGTTTATTTACCATTCTTTGCTTAAGAAACTCTACCCTTTTTTTCAAGTGTGTATTTTACTGCAGGACCTCCAGTGGTCAGTTCTAACATGTATTATTATTGCATAAACTTTCAGGCTCACCAAACATTCTGGACAGGCAGTCTTAGAAGAAAAGGAAGCTTTTGGTAGAGTGACAAGGATAGGACTTTTCAAACTAGAGGAGTGATAAGTGGTAAAATGGGTTGTTTCTGGGTTGGGGGGAGTGGGGGCAGATGGCAAAGATAGATTGCAAAGAGCAGGGACCACGTGTGTCTAACTATGGGATTTTTCTTTCTCTCATTTTCCTGTATTCAACCCCTGGCATTAAAATATCAGCTCTGGTCCCCAAAAGATATTTTGAAAGTGTATGGTCTTTGGAGTTAAATCCTGATTCATCACCTGCTAGACATGTAATTTTGGGCAAGCAACTTAAGTTTTTGAGACTCAATTTTCCTCATCTATACCATGAAGATTATAAAGTGAAATAAAATGAGGGCTATTGGGAGGACAATAAAAATACAGGTAACATCCTTGGGATATAACCAATGTCCAATTAATTATAGGTGTTATTATTGAAGGTTTTTTTTTTAATTTCAGCTTTGCCTTTCATATAAATGACTTACTAACTTTGTTAGACAATATCTTCTTGATCTTTAATTTTCAGCACAGAATAGATCTGTGGCTTTGAAAAATGCCCTTACCCTTTATATGATTCAATTTTTTCACACAGGAAATAACATGGATAATATCCTGAGTCACACTAGAGTTCTGCAAGACCGTGGTGTGAATAGCATGTTATCCACTTTGTTTTTGAGCATAATTAAAGCAAGGTGCAGGCATATGCATCGTTATGCTTCATAATGTAGCACAGCACAGTCCTCAGCAGCAGCATGGGCTCTGGGGCAGATGACCTATTTCTCTTTATAGCTCCTCACCTATCAAGGCTGAGTGATCTGGGCAAGTCACTTTGCTCTTTTATGCCTCAGTTTGTTTGTTTTCTGGACTTCCTTTGCACAATTTAATTTTCCAATGATATGATAGAGAAAATCATTTGTTCTCAAACTCCTATGGCCTCATATTCTAGTGGTGCCCTACTTTCCTAATGTCATAAATAGTCCTAATGAAAATTGTTTAACCACAAGCTGGCTAAACACCAAACTGCATTCTCTTGCCCCAATCAAACAAAAAATGTTTTTAGAGTGTCATTTTTCTTTTAGTTATAGAGCTATAAAATTAAAACAAACATTCCCTGGAAATTTGAGATATTGTCACAAGAAGTTAAATGGTATTAAAATTATTAACACAGAGAAGAGAGTATGAAGATCCCTCAATCAATACCTCCTCAGTATTTTCATATTCATGAAAGTCTTGGAGCACCTCTCTTCCCACATTAACACTCTGCTATAAGAAACAGGAAAAAAAATATTGTTTAATGAATATCATTAACTTAATAATAAGATAGGAATTTAAACTACATGACCATTGGCATCTTTTCTAATGCTGATATCCCGTGATTTTTATGTCTTTCTTGAGAAGTTTATGGGCTATTAAAAATGGCAGCATCTGAAATGATATCTAAAGATATAACTAGTGTGGGTCAAAAGACTTTGTCCCAAGATGCTGGGTTGCAAATACTATAAAATACTTTTTAATAAATTTTTTTAAATTATGCAAATTTTAAAGTTTCTCATCCCATTAGCAGATATTTTTCCATTATTCCTCATCCTAGAGGTGAGTCTACCCCAGAATTTGAGATCTTGACGTTGGTGAATATACATGGAGACAGTCTTATACAGAAAGGCTTACTACGCAAGGAGGGTACCCTATGACCCACCATCTCCGTTGCCTCCTGTATTCGTGCAACTTGATCTTCATGACAAATTTCTAGGTTGTTTCTGCTCTAAAATTTCTTTTTTCTAACATTCAAGGTATCAGCAGAGTCTGATTGGTCTTATCATTGGAAGAACTTCAAGTAGGTGTTAACAGATCCTTTTAAATATACCACCCCCCCACCCCGCTTCTAATATGATTGAAACCTTAACATTCAGAACTTTCTTAAGTAAAAACTCTTATAATACAACCTTTCATTAGGGGGCAATAGGGCTCCACTGTCAGCTTCCCTCCTTAGGCTGGGTCCTCTTCCTCCTCACTTAAATCTTCTGTTTCTTCTCTACAGCCAGTTAAAAACATTTATTGATCCCCCATTGTGGGTAGAGATATTTATTACCTCCACTATTGCCTGTGCTGATTTGTTCATTCCTAGCCGTGCCCTCTGGGCTCTACATATCACAATAGCCGTCTTCAAACAGATTGTTTGCTGTTACATAGATTCTTTTTTGTTGTTTTAATGGGAAACGGCATGGGACTTTGGAGGAAAGTAGTTATCAAAAGAAATATTTTGAGAACGACTCTTTAGCCGGTTTGAAAAGTTGTGTACCTGCAGAAGCTATTTGGAAATGCTTATGAATTCAGTGTTTTACCGTCATTCCTTTATATTTAGCTTTATGAATAAATATTGGAATGAACTGATGGTAAAAGCCTTTATGATCTGCTATTATTTATACTTGCCTACCAGAAAAGTTTATGGTGTTCATTTTAAAATCAATGAAAATCAATATAACACCAAAGTTTCAAAATTTAGAACAGGTTAACATATAATGACAGTTCCTTAGATTCTCGGTTTACATGTCATCTCGACATGCACTATTTGGTGGGGAAGTCATTTGACAGGTAAGGAAATTGAGACCTGGGGAGGGGAAGTGATTTGCCCAGGGTTGCTCAGTTGGTAAGTGGCAGAGTTCACCACGAAAATTTTAAAAGGAAAATATATAGCAATGACTTAACTGTTGAAAAGTAAAATGCTCAATTTATGTGGATTTGGTCTTGTCTCTTCTTCAGTTCCTCAAGTGTTATTTCAGCAAACAAATAAACAAACAAATAAGTAAAACAGTACAGGTGAATGAATTTCAGACTGAGTTCAAATATTCTTCACTGGCCCTACGACTTCTGTCCACACTGAGGACCCAAGCTGGCCATTTAACTAGCAGACTGATAATCTGTTTATTTTCTTATAATCCTGAGTTCTCCACCAACTGCCTCCTAGGTCATAAAAATATATGGAATGTGGACAAAAGTGCAAGGAATGCCTAGGTAATGTCAGCAGTGCAGTCTCAAACCCAAGTGCCCTGCTCACCTCAACCAAATTTGTATTGCCATTACAGAAGAGATCTCTCTAAAACACGTGCTAAATCAAGATAACTTGTTAGGAGACAATAGATTTTCTTGGTCACGTATATACTTTAGCACTTTTCAAAATAAGTGGTTACCCCCAAATTATAATTACATTGTCATGAATGTATATATCATGCTACTTATATTTGTACTATATCCATTCTCTATATTTGAGGTTACTTACGTACCTGTCATTTCCTCTATCACCTTTTTTTTAATATTTTAGAAATGAGTGAGACCAAACCCTTTATATTTTCCTTGTATTATAATACTGGAATATCTAGGATTTTTTTATGTGTGCCCACAAGTATTTTTAATGCAAATGGTGAGGGTAATGGTGTTAAAAGTTCTGGAGACTAAATTTTTCCACGATTATAAGCATGGTGACTAGCTTTATAAAGAAATACATTTACAAAAATAATTACCAGACATACATATATATTTACTTACTTTCTCTCTCCCTCTCTTTCTCCTTTCCTTCCTTCCTCTTCCTCGTCCTTTCTTTCTTTCCTTCCTTCCATCCTTCCCTCCTACCTTCTTTATTTCTTTCTTTCTACTACATTGTAGTAATGACCCTTGTAACATTAGAAAATGGAAGAAGATCAGGAGGAAAATAAAATTACTATAATCTCAGTATCTAGAGGTAAAAACTATTAACACTGTAATACAATTTTTCAGATTTTTCAATATTATATATATATATTACAAAATTCTGATAACATTAAACACACTATTTTCTAATATGCTTTACTCAACAAATGTACCATAAAGCAGCTAAAACTTCCTACCTAAATAGTGTTGTAAATTTCACTCTATTGTGGCATATATTGAGAAAGAAGAACAAAGCTGGAGGTATCATAATTCCTGATTTCAAGACATACTATAAAGCTGTAGTAATCAAAATAGTATGGTACTGGCACAAAAATAGACACATGGATCAATAGAATAGGATAGGAATTCCAGAAATAAACGCATGCTTATATGGTCAATTAATCTATAAAAAAAGGAGATAAAAATATACTGTGGGGAAAAGACAGTCTTTTGAATAAATGCTGTTGGGAAACCTGGACATCTATATGAAAAATAATGAAACTGGACTACTTTCTTACACCATACACAAAATTAAACTGAAAGTGGATTAAAGACCTAAATATAAGACTAAAAGCCATAACACTTCTAAAAGAAAACATAAACAATAAACTCTTGGACATTAGTCTTAACAGTATTTTGGGGGGATCTGTCTCCTCAGGTAAGAGAAACAAAATTAAAAATAGACAGTTGGGACTATCAAATAAAAATCTTCTGCACAGTAAACAAGCTACTGAATGGAAGGAGCTATTTGCAAATGTTATATCTGAATAGGCGGTAATACCTAAAATATATAAAGAACTCACAAAACTCAATACCAAAAAAACAATCTGATGAAAAAATGGACAAGGACCCGGATAGACAGTTATTCCAAAGAAGACATACAGATGTCCAACAGACACATGAAAAGATGCTCAACATCACTCATCATCAGGGAAATGTAAATCAAAACCACAATGGGACATCACCTCACACCTGCCATAATGGCTAGAAAGAAGATAAGAAATAGCAAGTGTTAACAAGTATGTAGAGAAAAGCGAACTCGAGTTGTGCACTCTTGGTGGGAATGCAAAGTGGTGCAGCCACTACAGAAAAGTGTATGGAGGTTCCTGGAAAATTAAAAGTAGAAGTACTGTAGATCCAGCAATTTTACTTCTTGGTATTTATCTGAAGAAAATGACAATACATATTCAAAAAGACATGTGCACCCCTATATTCACTGCAGTATTATTTACAATAGCCAAGATATGGTAAGCAATCTATCTACCAAGAGATGAATGAATGGATAAATATGTTATCCCCCCCATTCTCTCTCTCTCTCTATCACACACACATACTCACACACCCTGGAATATTGCATAGCCATAAAAAGTATTACACAGCCATTTCCAAAAGCATGGATAGATCTAGAGGGTGTAATGCTAAGCAAATTAAGTCAGACAGAGAAAAACAAATACGGTATGATTCCCCTTATATATGGAATCTAAAAAACAAAACAAATAAATAAGCAGAAACAGATTCTTGAGTACAGAGAACTAACTGGTAGTTGCAGGAGGGGAGGGATTTGGGAGATTAGACAAAATAGATGAAGGGGAATAAAAGGTACAGATTTCAATTTATAAAATATAATTAGACATGAGAACGAAAAGTAGGACATAGGGAATATAGTAAATAATAATGTAATAACTAAAAAATAATAGTAACTATAAACTCTCTGGAATTCCTTCCCCTATATTCACAAAGGGATAACATTCAGGGTTTTTCCCTTTTTATGCATACTCTTAAGAATTTCTTTTTCAAAAACCTCTTAAATTTATTTAGGAAAGCTTTCAGTAAAACCAGCATAGTGATTCTTCTCACCTTAGAGTAGAAAAGGCATTAGTAGGTACATCTTTTGCAGCCAGGAAAAATTACCATCCAATAAAAAGCAAAATTATGTTTAAAAGCATTATAAATTAAGAGGCACCTAGGTGGCTCAGTTGGTTAAGTGTCTGACTCTTGATTTTGTCTCAGGTCATGATCTCAGGGTTGTGAAATTGAGCCCTACCTTGGGCTCCATGCTGGGCATGAAGCCTGCTTAAGATTCTCTCTCTCCCCCGCCTCCTCCCCCGGTCCCTCTCCACTTGCTTAAGTCCTCATGCAAGAGAGTGCATGAGCTCCCTCTCTCTCTCTCTCTCTCTCATTCTCTCTTAAAAATACAGATAAACATAAATTAAAAATATAGTAAATTAAGACTGCTTAGGAAGTGCTCAATTTCATGACTTTAACTATATATGGAGTAAGAGACTTCACATATATATAAGTATCCACACAAAATGCCTGAAATGCTAAACGTTTACACCTTTCAGATTACTCTAATTTTTTTCCTAAATGACTTTTAATATTTTAACAGTGTTTGCTTTCTATGGCTAATAGGTATTATGGGGAGTTGTTTCAAAGGCCTAAGGAAAAGAATCAAATTGAAGGGAGTGGCAGGGAAAAATGTGTTAGAAAAATAATTTTTCTCTTTGGTTGCAAATTAAAAACAACTCCATCCTGCTCCTCCATGAACCCAGTTCTACCCTAAGTGGGAGGGTTCCGAGGATTTCAGACCAGACCTTCTTGAGTGGGAGCTGACCACTGCCACGGGACACACCAAGAAGACATCATTATCAGGGAAGGCAACAAGAGCCAAACAGGAAGCCAAAGCACCTTGACTTAACGTTCCTCACCTCTGACTAATGGTGACCCATGCTTCTAAATGCTTTCTTCTTCATGCATTTGAACTTTCTTCTTAATAAATGCTTCTAAAACCGGGATCTCCAAATCTAAGAGAAAAGAAAGTTTTGAAATCAAGAAAGTGAAAAAGCAATTTGCTTTTAGTTCCTGCTGTGCAATTAGACCCAGGCAAACACAAGCTGTGCTGTTGGAAGCACAAAATACCTAAATGGGAGAGTATAAAAATTTGAAGAAAGTGCCAAAAACTGTGTTTTCATTTGTGTTATTTCCGACTTGAGAGATAATTGAATCCTTACTGCAGTACTGTTCTGCACTGTTCTTTCTTTTCTTTGTTTCTTTGTTGTTGTTTTTTTTTTTTAAACAATTCCGACTTCTTGTTTGTTCATCCTTTCTTCCTTCAGAAATAAAAGGGATTCAGGAAGGAGAGAGAGCAGTCTTTTTACTTTGCTGTATGTTATAAATGTCATTATTGCTTCCCAGTGGATTCACTCTTCTGATTTTCCTTCCTCTTTAGTTAAATATGATGGCCTGAGAACACATGGGTTGTGGGGAGGGCCAAAATACAGATTGTAAGCAAAAGTAGCAAGGAAATGACACCAAATAGCTGAAGGTCCCTGGCCTTCTTTTATGTGGTTTGGTACTTTAAAATGCTGTGTTTTAGTTTCATCATTTAGAATTTAACTTGAACAATTGAGTTTAAAGTACCTGCATTTATTCTTTCTTTTAACCCCCACTATTTATTTTGACTTATTCCTAACTTAGTGTCTCTGTTACATTTCGCTCCTCAGTAAAAATACCTAAGACAAATTCTAACTGCAAGACTTCCAAATGTATCCTTTTCTTTCTAAGGCTAGACCTGCGCAAGAGGAGGAGGCTAGTTTTATGAAGGCGTTTTGGATGCTGCCCTTTGCAGATGGGAATGTTAAAAGCAGAGGCAAGGTATAATTAGACACTGCACTCTCAGAAAATATTTTGAAAATATGGAAAAGGGAGTTGGAAGGCAGGAGTAGAGGGGACGGTATGAATTGGCTTGCGTGTACATTATGGCTGGGATGGCCGCTTAGAAAGGGGAGAGCAGAAACAGACACCATGTAGGGCTGCCGGTTCAGTCTCTCCCTCTAGCTTTCCAATAAAACTGGTAGAAAGAATCTGGCATTTTATGAACATCCTCAGGCCCAGGAGACTGAAAGTTATGGCTCTTTCGTACTCCAAACTACAGCTGAAAAAAATGTCTTTCCTGTTACAGTTAACGGTAAGAGATTACCTTGCTTTTTTGCAGGGATTCCTCAGGGTCTGGTTATTTAAGCAAACCAAAATGCAATAATGCATTGAGTGTACGTTGAAAAACAGGGAAGTATTCTGCTACAGATGAAGCGCTGTCAGTTTGAAGACAGGCAGGAACAAAAGAAAAAAAAAAGAATTATTGGGGTGCCTGGGTGGCTCAGTGGGTTAAATAAAGCCTCTGCCTTCAGCTCAGGTCATGATCCCTGGGTCCTGGAATCGAGGCCAGCACAGGGCTCTCTGCTCAGCAGGAAGCTTGCTTCCTCCTCTCTCTCTGCCTGCCTCTCTGCCTACTTGTGATCTCTGTCAAATAAATAAATAAAATCTTAAAAAAAAAAAAAAAGAATTATTGGCACATACTGGCACATTTTTTTTTTGTATCCTGCAACAGCTTTATCATTTAAAACTCAAAATATGTTTTTCTAAAAATTTCTACACCCTTTATGAAAAATAATTTGTCTAATAAACACCCTGAAGAAGTTTTCTTGGTAATTTGCATTCTTGCCTTCCCGACCCTCACTATTTAAAAACCAAATGTTACTTCCTTTCTCTTTCTGAGAAAGTTGGAAATAACCAAATTTACTCTGACTGTGGGACTCCAGGCCATGCTGACCTCGATCATAACTCAAGCTCTGTCACTCACCAGTCCCGTGTGCAGGCTGTTTCATTTCCTCTGGAAAGTGGGAATAGTCATGCCCACCTGGCATGAGGATTACTATGAGGACTGAGTGAGGTACTATCCAGGAACTTCCCCGCCTCGTGTATCTGGAGACAGGTACTCACATTGTTAGCTCCTTTCTTATTCCCTACTAGGCTCCCTTACCCCACAACCACCTAATCTCTAAATAATGCATATGTAATTGTCTCCAGAACATCAGCACCCACGCCCAGATGCATCTGTTCTTGAATGAATTCAGCACTAAACTGGCATTGCACCCCAACCTCTCACCTTGTTTAATCCCTTTAGGCACCACCTCTCCCCCTCCCCAAACACTTGAGTACACCAGGACACCAGGTGAGCTGTGAAACCAGCCATCACAGGAGGTGAGCATTTTCTCTCCGGTTTCAGCAGGTCTGGTTTCGTCTCCAAGACTAGATGGAGCTCTGGTTGCTCACAATTAACGGAGTCTGGACATGCAGTCGCTGCCATCAAGACCCACCACAAGGAGGGGCAGTTCAGTAAAATCTTGAACTCTATTTATAGACCACTTGAAACAAACACTGTCCTGTGAAGCCCAAGGAATCCTCCTTGAGAACACAGAAAGTAATTCACCAGTCCCAGCTCTAGTGGCCATTGAAGGGAGGAAAATGCAGGAAGTCTGTGTTTTTTCAGTGCTCTACAATTTACAAAGATTTTGTCCTGCTCATTCTGCCATTTCACCCCGACACTGTTCCAGGAGGTAGATAAGCAAAGGCTAGTAACAGATCCTCATTTTATAGATTACAAAACTGATGTCTAGGAGGTTTAATGAGCTGCTTGCGTTCGTATGGCTGGTGAATTGGGATGGTTGGAGATGGAGGGGAGAGGAAAGTAATAAGCAAAAATTATTTTCAGTTAGTGCAATCAACCTGAACTTCATTAAATATTTATTTACCTATGAGAAAAAAATACACAGGCAAGATAAATAATGTTTCCAAAATGTACTTGCAAGCTTAAAATTGTTCCTTCTCCAATTCTGATAGGAAAACCAAAATATGAGAAATAAACACCTAGAGAGACTCTCCAGGGAAACACTTACAAACATGTTTGTATCTGTCTATAACATATACATAGAGAATAGTTACATTTTAGGCAAGAAATGCCTTCTTGAAACCTCTCCAAATTAAAATGTGCGTATGTCAAGACTCATCTTGAAAAAGATGGTAGGAATTTTTATGAGAAATTTTAATTGATTCTGCCAATCAGCTCTGAATATATACATCTTTACCATCTTTTTTACTATGGGGGTGTTTGCATAATTCCAGTATGTGTACAAAAAGCAAGACTTCACTCAACTGCATTACTTTATGGACCAGAAATGATTTTGCTCTATACAGAATTCTTTTATTTTGATTTTGTCCAATACTTTAATTTTTTAGGACTCCTCTTTATGCCTTGGTGCCTAGAAAGGCTATGCAAAATATTTTTTGGCCTGAGAAGTATTCCTGGGCAATTTAGACTAGCTACACTAAAACTGTGTGTGTGTGTGTGTGTGTGTGTGTGTGTGTGTGTGTGTGCTTGAGAGCATGAGAGAGATTATGGTTTAAAGAGTACTGCTGGGTTAGCAGATTGGCTCAGTGCCACTGGGGGATTTTCAGATTTACTGCTTCTCTGACTATTGTTGCTGCTCTGATTTATGGATTTCAGAATCTCTTGAAAGGCAAAGTGTCTGGAGTTTAGGGTCTTTCCTTTACAGTCCCTCCAAATCCCATATACACTTTTGTGCCCATGTTCACCTTGTGGCGACCTTGCAGGACTCAGCATTTTTACCTGAGCTCAGTGGCTGGGGAGCCCGCTAGTGCTGGGGAGAGGGCAGTGGTTTCCATTCCTGGGTGATGGAGTCATGGGAGAAACTGCAGAGAACCAACCGAGAGTAGGACCGAAGCCGGGCTCCAATGTGCTTAAGCGGCTCAGGACCGAGCAGCTGCTCTGTCTCCCAGCCTGCAAGTTGCTGCCGGCGTTTGTCACTGACCACTGAAGTGTGTGTTTGTGCAAGGTGAGAGCTGGGTGTTTGCTCGTTAATCTGGAGAGAGATCGCCAGGTATTGCTGTTTATTGTGTTTGATAATTTGGGGATGTTGCTATCACCACGAAGCCAGGACCTAGAGCGATTGTGGTTTTATTTATACCCTTGGTTTCTGTCACGATCCATTCAGTTCTCCACAGCGCCCAAATGGTGGCAACGGATCGGACAGAGTGCCGTCTTACACTGAAATGTGATCAATTTAGTGCTTTTTCTTGGAGTTTTTCCTTAATTGCTGTTGCCCATTGATAGTGCGGTTCATAGACAGAATTCCTGTGCTGATCTGAGAGCATAGGAAAACGGCTTCAGATATAGATCTGAATTAATATTTTTGGAGTTCTGGCGGTGGTGTATTCTTTGGTTTACCCACATTTTAGTGGCTGAAACTTTGCAGAGAGCAGAGTGCCTTGGGCTCTGATTTGGTGATAAAAGTTACCTCGGAGTTTCTGGGTTTCTGCTTGTCAAAACTAAAACTTTTGCCTGGCCGTTGCTGTGTGTAGTGTGTGTGTGTGTGTGCATGTGTGCTTGCACATGTGTGATTACAGAAATTCTCGAGACCCCAAAGAAACCCAAATAATACTTTGCTGTATTTTAATGTATTTAGATTAGCCAAATCGGCTTATTAGGCTTTGGTTATCAGCATATTTGAATTTTGGAACTTCGCATTTTGAGCACACACACAAGGACAGTACAACTCTAGTGTGCCCTTGTCAAGGTATGGGGGTGTGGGGTATGTACTCACTAGGAATCCAAAAGAATCCAAAATGTGTGCGGGGTAAGTGGACAAGCCTTAATCTTGCCTTGCTTTTGTGTGTTAGCTGCCTAACAACCTGTACAAAATATGGAAGAGAAACTCTGGATTGTCGTATCTAAAGAAATACAGAGATTTGTATTTATGAAACACGTGCTCCAGAGAAGGGAAACATGGGAGTTTCGTATTGTATAAATAGAGAAACAAAGAAATTCAAAAAGCTATCAGATTTTACAAGGAAAGAAAAAGAATACATTAAGATGAGGAATAATTATGATAGGATATCAAAAAGTACACCAAATGCTCAAAATTGTATGTCTAGTGAAAGAACAATAGCATATTTAAGGAAATTCAGAGTCAGCAGAAAGGAAGCCAAGAGCAAAAATTCTTAGTAAAACATGTTGTCAACCTGTCTCTGAATATACTTGTCTGTGTTAATTAGCTTGAATTCTATTTCCAAAATTGATAAAGTTAGAATTTTAAAAATGCAAATTTTAAAATTAATTCGATTGGTTTCCATTTGAGTAGTTTTTTTGAAACTAATAAAGTATAAGTAAAATGCAGTGAACATTAAAATTGTTCAAAGCACTTCGCAACTAATATGCACTCTCAAAATCATTTGTCCCACTTTTGCCTTATGTCAGTTAAGAGGAGTCTAATGTTCTAAGCTAAAATGTCACCTGTTGCTACATACACATGGTCTGCTGAGTTCTTTGGACACTCTCATCACGGTTTCTTGCTTTCAGACTATGTTAGAGCACCGTGGAATGGTGAGCCGAAAACACCTGATTCTAACACTGTCATGCTTTCTATGTGAGTTAAGAGCAGCGATCGTTTTCATTTGACAGATATGGAACTTGAGGTGTACAAAGAATTGATGATTGGCCTTTCCATTCTGGAACCTATCCTACCCTGGCTTTTCTGCTGCCATAATCCAAAATATGGCTACTTCTTTATTTTTTTTTAATTAACATATAATGTATTATTTGCCCCAGGGGTACAGGTCTGTGAATCAGCAGTCTTACACATTTCACAGCATTCACCATAGCACATACCCTCCCCAATGTCCATAACCCAACCATCCTCTCCATACCCCCCTCCCCCCAGCAACCCTCAGTTTGTTTCATCAGATTAAGAGTCTCTTATGGTTTGTCTCCCTCCTGATCCCATCTTGTTTCATTTTTTCCTTCCCTACCCCCTACAACTCCCCTCCCTGCCTTTCAAATTCCTCATATCAGAAAGATCATATGATAACTGTCCTTCTCTGATTAACTTATTTCACTTAGCATAACACCCTTTAGTTCCATCCATGTCATTGCAAATGGCAAGATTTCATTTCTTTTGATGGCTGCATAGTATTCCATTGTAGATATATATACCACGTCTTCTTTATCCATTCATCTCTTGATGGACATCTAGGTTCTTTCCATAGTTGAGCCATTGTGGACATGGCTGCTATAAACATTCAGGTGCCCATGCCCCTTCAGATCACTACATTTGTGTCTTTAGGGTAAATACCCAATAGTGTGATTGCTGGTTGGTAGAGTAGCTCTATTTTCAACTTTTTGAGGAACCTCCATGCTGTTTTCCAGAGCAGCTACACCAGCTCACATTCCCACCAACAGTGTAGGAGGGTTCCCCTTTCTCTGTATCCTCGCCAACATCTGTCGTTTCCTGACTTGTTAATTTTGTGGCTGCTTCTTTAAAGAGTTTGGCATAACTTAATTTCTGTGACTGAAAAAATGTGATGGAGGGAGAGTGACCACTTTGAAAAGATATGACAGTATCTGCATCTCTATGATGATTACAGTACAGTATCTTTGAATGCGGGTCCATTTGTACACATGGTCACCCCCATGCAAAAAGACTAGAAACTTAGTCATCTATTTGATGAACCATAATCAATGTAAACAGCCCCCCCCCAAAAAAAGCCTTAAATAGTGTCTGCATTTATTTATTCGTTGGATAACTAGCTTACTGTCACATGCAAAGAGATTTAAAAAGGCTTAGAGATTATAAGTACTGACCTCAAAGCGCATGCCAGGCTGTTCAAACACATTTATTTCTTTTTTCTGGAGAGAGAGAGAGAAAGAGAGCGCACAAGCATGGGGTGGGGGTGGGGAGTGGGAAAGGGAGGAGGGAGAGAAGGAATCCTAAGCAGGCTCCATAACCCCCTGGAGCCTGATGTGGGGCTTGATCTTGCAACACTGAGATCATGCATGAACTGAGCTGAAACCAGGAGCCAGACCCTCAAGCAGCTGAGCCACCCATGCGCCCCTCAAACACATTTACTTCTATGCAATTAAGCTCTCCTAGTTAAAGGAAAAGATTAGCCTTTATTTATATATTTGCTAAGTATCTCTAATTTTTAAAAAAATCTTAAATTTAACATATTATGTTCTTGGTTTTTCTCTTCCTTTTTTTGGCTTTATACTTTATTCTAGACTTTAAAATTGCAAAGTCTTTAATTACTAAACCTTCTTTCTTCAGACCGGTACTCGATCTCTTCAACCTGGGCAAGAAAGCGGTTGTGGTTTATCTCCTGGGACGGGGAAAGACCCACCTCCCGGAGATCAAGAGCATACTGCTCACTCTGAGCAGGAAGATGGGGTGCTTGTTGGGAAAAAATGGCTACCCGGCAGGGATGGCCGTGTCTCTTGTGCCTAGCATTTCAGCTATTTGTGTGTTCCTTGACATCTAGTCTAGTCTGATATGAAACCTTTATCAACAATTGTTGACAGATACCAACATAGTTACACTTCCACAAAGACCTTTGGTAAATTGAGATTAAATGTGATTTGTAGTATATGGTGTTTACTTAAATTAGTATCTATAGCTCTTATGGCTCTTTACCTTAGCATTAAGGTAATTAAGTTCTATTCTGCTTACTAACTCCACACCCCTCCTCCTCCTGGCAGGCAGTGTACATTCAGATGAAGTAATGGGCACTCACACAACTTTTAACTCTTACTTCCAGATTCCTTAGTGTTAGCCTGGGTTATCTGGGGACAAGAAACATGGAAAGTGGGGTAAATGATATGATTATTCCTCTGGTAGAATATCCCTCTGAGACTATAGAATATCCTGACAGTCGCTAGGCTCCTTAGTGGGCCCCTGGACTTTAAAAAACTAGGCAGTTGTCTCCCTTGGAGACAGAGACGAAAAACATTGTCTACAATCTGCTTAAGGGGTCTCATTATTTGTCTTGAATCCAGTGTCTACAAGGGAAACGGAATGTGTATAGTCTGGTTGTTAGAAAATGGATTCAAGTTGTGACTGCTTGTCATCCTTGGCCACCATGGGAAATACCCATCAACGTAACTTATCTCAGATACATATTTTATGAGCCATGCAATTCCTGCTTTTTTTTTTTTTAAACCTTTAAATTATTTCTGCTAGGGCAGACTTCACAACCAATTCTAACGTCTACCAGGTTTTCCTTTTTAGCTACTCTCTACCATACACCACAAATAATTTTTTAATGCTAATAACTAGTTAAACTCTTCACATTCTAAAAACCAAATGATCCTCATCAATATGTAATTCAAATAATCACTTCGAGACGATGTATTTACCATTTCCAAATATTTCTAATGACCAAGAAACCACCAACAGGAAATCATTGTCAAGTTTCCTATTATAGGTGTATTGGATCTTAAGGAAATGTTCAAGAATTCTACTCCAACATAATAAAATTAATAAAAAATGACTTTTATATGCTCTCTTCTGATAGAATACTTTAAAGGTCGACCTGCCTTGAATATTTTGATGATTAAGTATAAAACACTGGAGGCTATCCCTTCCTTATTCTCTTGCAGCATGGGATTTCACTAGACTGATTAACTCTAAGAAGAATAGGTTTTATCATTTTTGTCTAGTGAGACCAATAGATCAGGAGATGATTGTTGTTGAAAAGATAGTTTTTGACTCACAGTTCCCAAGAGGAAGCGGCACAGCATACCACAGGGTGAGAGTCAGGGGCATTTGGGGAAGCACCAGGCAAAGCAGGGTGGACAGGTTTAGTATTGGCTAGTTTGAATAATTTCAGTAAACGCTGGGGTATTAGGGATTGTCTCTAGTTGTCTGAGTACCGGGTCCTGAGGTGGTGAGGGCAGATGGATAGTGTCCCAGAGGGAGGGCCTTGGGAGAGCCAATAAAGGTGCTGGGATTTGGGTCTGGACTGGTTTATTTGCATAAGAAAGCTATGCTCTTAGGTAGGTCTTTTCACTTTCTAGAAATTAGCTAACAGGGGAAGAAGGGCAGTCTCTCCAGAGTCACCAGGCCCCAGAAATCAAAGCATCAGAAATATAGAAAGTAAGAAGGCATGACTAAAACAAATTAATACTCCCAAATAGGAAGAGATTTCTTACTATCATTTTGCCAGGTGTGGTGTTTACCTGGTTAGTCCATTATGGACAATAGTCTCTTAACACTAAATGAACCCTATCATTTAGGCAACCTGCCTAGGAAATTCCACAGATGTTTTTGTTTCATTATTTTTGTTTTTTAAATTCAGTGCTTTAAAACAACTTAAGGTGGAAAACGGAATCTTCTTTACTGAATAATTAGGTATATTTTACTTGTCCTACCCAGCTATATATTATTTGGTTTGGAGACTAACAGTTAATATTTCCTTATTAGGGTTCTGGTAAAAGTTTTTGTTTTGCTTTAACACTAGAATTAGTAAAAGAACTTTGTCTTTGTGACATTCATCATTCACCTTTGGCTGGAATCATCTCCTGGCACTCAATAGCTAACAAATAATGGTTAAACGAAAAATTAAATGATGAAGTTAACCAAATTCATTAGCAGAATTTTCTTCACATTCCTAAAAGTCTTTTAGACTGTTTCTAGTCTGATTTTCATAATAATGAAATTCAGAAAAAAAGGTATAGAATTGTTGATTATTTTGTTCAAACAAAAGCTGAATCTCTTATCATTTAAAAACATCCATAGCCAGATGTGCCTTTATAAGCAAACGTAAAGTCTGACATGGGACATGCATCAGTTGAGTAGCAATTCAGTTACTGAACTGGCAAATGTAATTCATACCGTCCCTATTCCTCAAGTCAACAACAAGGTGCTGAAGGATCAAAGAACTTTTCATAGTTGAATAAGATAATTAGTTTATCAAATTAGAGTAGATAAGCATGTGCTAAAAAAAAAAGTCTGTAATCAGGAAGGACAAACCTTAGAAATACGGCCTTTCCCCCTTGTACTATTTCTTTCCATTTTTAAACATTTAGGAAAGAAAGCATATGTATGGTGTTTCAGTAGAATGAATTTTTTTTTTCTTTTTTACTCCCCCTATTTAATTTCTCCATTCCAGTTGTTGGAATTCCTCATAGGAATTTAGGGTGTAATAAATAGGGAACTTCAAAACAGTGGGGAAGGTTGAGTGAGTTGACAGTAGAGAGTCATTTAGGGGAAAAAAAAATGTTTATTCCTTTGCTCCAAAGTAAATTCTAGAGGAGCTGAAGATTGAGATGCAAACTATGAAACAATATGCACGGTTAGCAGAAGGCTTTGGTGAGCTAACTTCCACAGAGTAGATGCTGTTCCGACTACGTCACTAAGCAGCTGTGAACAGGGGTAGAAATGGCATTCTGCCACTTGGAAGGTACTTGGGCTTTGTGGCCATCACGGTCATTACCATAGCAAATGGGATACTTGTTGATCTAGTCCTTTCTCTGTACCATCTGCCCCACCATAATCTATGTCATTCAGGCACCCACATTTCTGAGATGAAGGAAAGCAAAGATATAAATGTATATCTAATTCCTTTTTTAATTCCAGAGCCTCATGATACTTTACGGTTTTTTTTTTAAGACTTTACTTATTCATTTGACAGACAGAGATCACAAGTAGGAGAGAAGCAGGCAGAGAGAGAGAGGAGGAAGAAGGTTCTCTGCTGAGCAGAGAGCCCGAAGTGGGGCTCAATGATCCCAGGATCCTGGGATCATGACCTGAGCTGAAGGCAGAGGCTTTAACCCACTGAGCCACCCAGGTGACCCTTTATGTTTTATCCTTGAGCCAGACGAGTGCTAGGAAAAAAACATAGACTTGATTTCTTGCTCTTAGTTCTCCTGATTCCCAAAGCTGGCATTTGATTGTGGCCTCAAAGGAACATCGGGGTCTCTGGTATCTGTAGGTTTCTGGTTTATTATTTCCATGGGGGTGACAAGAGAATGAGACACTGTCAGCTGCATGCTGGCCCTTCTGAGTTGTTATTAGACTAGATTGAACTGATTCAAGGGGCGTGTGCTTGGTGGGAAGCAGGAAGGCTGTCACTGGAAATCTTTCTCTCGAATGTCTGTCGTGTCTCTTCCCTTTTCACTTCCTGTGCTTCTAGTTAATTTTTTTATCCTGGCATTCCTCCCTTTCCATGACCTCTTATACCGCCTCACACCATCCTCTGACCTGGATAAAAGAAACACTTATGTCATTCACGCTAGGTTACTCAGACTGGCAGGCCATTTGGAGCAATGTGCAGTGTTCCTAGCAACCAATGAAGGCAAATCCACAGCACTTCAAAGCCTGCAGGCCTTGAAAACTCACAGAGAACTACCTAGTTATATTTGGAGCTTCTGCCTGGTGGATATGTATTAGTTAAGAAACCTAGAAAAGTTTTTAAGTATTTTGGGGGGTTTATTTTTAATAGAAACTTGGAAGGTTTCTAAAACAGTCATGATGAATTTTGTCAAGACGCTGAGAATGAAGGCCAAATAATGTCTAGCTAAAATCTAAAAGTAGGGCATATAAAGTTCACCGGCAGGAAAGTGATTTTAATTACCAGGAATAGCTTATATGTGTTAATAACACAAGCACTGTGGCAGTTAGACCTGTTTTGAAATCCGTGAACAGGTTGTTTGACCACAGGGAAGTTATTCAAACAGTTAAGTCTCCATTTTTACATCTGTACTAGTAATGTGAATCACATATTTTGAGGTTAAAATGACAAAATATGTATGTGGATTTGTCTATAGAAATGAAATCATTGAAAAGCTAATCAGTACAGGTTGTAAAATGGAGATGTCTTAGCAAGCAGGATTGCCATGATTTTGTGAGAAGTGCATTTTTTTCTAGATCAGGAAAAAGGATGAGGTTGGAAAAGTTTACTGGGGAGAATAAGGGAAAAAAATAATGAGAGATGAAACAGGGCAAATCTGTCAGAAAAAAAGGGATCTGATTATCATTGTGTAGCTTCCTTCCGTGGAGACTAACAGTATGTTTGAAGACTTTCAGGATAGAGGAAAGAAAGAGACAGTAATAGTAATAGTGGAGGGACCTGGAAAGTTGTATCAAAGAATATTTTTAAACACCCCTAAGATGTTCTATGTGAAGTATGCTGTTGTTTGTCAGATTTATGTATAGCACTCAAAAAAAAAAAAGGATCCAACTAGCCAAGAACAGGTATGTTAGTTACACAGTATGTGCTTTATCATAGTTCTAAAGTGGAAAGAGTGAGAAACCAGTGTTCTTTGAACACACAAAGGAATAACACACCTGTCAAATCAGAGAGAAAGAAACCTGTGAAGTCAGCATGGTTTCTGGTAGAAGTCAAAAGGTGAACCCAGAGCCTAAACTGAAAAGACCATTAATCTTAAAGAAACGTCAAATTGAGATGAGGACCTCAGCCTAGAAGATCATCTGGCTTTTGGAGAGGGGCAAAGATTTATCATTCCTTGCTTTGCTTTATTTAGTTTCCCCAGGCCTTGCCCATTAAATGTCAATAACTCCCCCCATTTATTGTGAAAACTCAAACACTCCTCTGCTTTTCCAAATTCCCCTCCAAGTAGTGTTCCCATCCCCCAGCTGGGAACCACAGGGAGTGTAAAAAATAAGATGAACTATACTCAGAAGTGGCCAAGTATCCGAGAACTTCACATCCTTGACTTTCATGGATCTTGGAAGCCATGATTTTTGGTTTTGGTTTCGGTTTTACTATTTTAAAATGAAAGCAGAGGTCTATAATGTCTTGTAAGTAATCTGTCCTTTTGCTGAGGAATGTGTTTGAGTCCTGTTTGTTACAAAACATTTGTATGGACTCATCACTTACCTGGTCACTGAGATTAGCTTACCTCGTGCTTGCCTGCACCTTTGCCTTGAAGACTGTGTGTGCACTGTTTTTTCTACTTGTTTTCATTGCCAACTTGATAACTCTCATAATATGGTTTTCAAAAACAAACAAGTAGACTTTGTTTCATTGTACAAACTGCCTGCCTCTGCAAAGAAAGGCAATCAGAAGGGCTGCCAATGATGGGCAAAGGATGCGAAGAGGTAGAATTAAGTGGGAATTCATAGATGAGCAGTTTTGAGTAAATTATGGAATTCAATTTTGGCAGTAGTAGGAACCTTTGTCAAAATGAGTTCACCACGCATGCCATAAAACAGCAGCAATAACAGTAAAAAAGTGATTTGTGAAATCATGTTAATGCCTTTATAATTGACTTTAGGTCTGTGTTTACAAAATTATTAAGGGGCCACTCCACGTTTTTAGGTATGTTCCATTTTCTGAAGAAAATGGTATGTTATAGAATTATCCGAGAATTTAGAGATTCCCAAAAAATCTCAGGATCTCTTTCTTGAGCGTGTGTTAAGAGTCAAATTTGTTAATTCCTGAGGGGAACAAACAAGAGACATCACGAATGGTAGCTTTAACCTGTTTCACCTGCAGTAACCATAGGACTAACCCAAGCTTTCCTCTTTGGCAAACCTGAGAAACATGACCTGACCCATCGTGTCACCTTATCTGCATGTGGGATGTTGTTCTCACATTCCTCACACTGTACTAAGTTTAGTGGTGCACTGAAATTTTCTGTATGTGTCAGAGAGGAGCAGACAGAAGAGATGTCAGGGAAGTCGTGAATACAGTAGCTGTATTACTTTGCTACGGCTGTCAGTACAAAATTCCACACACTGGGTGGCTTCAACAACTGTCTCACAGTTCTGGGGGCCGGAAGTCTAAAATCAAGGTGTTGGCAGGTCAGTGCTCCATCTGAAGGCGCTAGGGAAACATCCGTTCCAGGCTTCTTTCCTAGTTTCCTGGTAGCTTCAGGCGTTCCTTAGCTTGTAGACAGCTATCTTCTCCCTAGGTCGTTTTAAGATCTTCTTTCTGTGAGTGTTTCGAATTTACCCCTTTATTTCTTTAAAGATTTTATTTATGTATTTGCCAGAGAAAGAGAAGAAAGTATAAGCAGGGGCGGGTGGCTGGCAGAGGGAGAAGCAGACTCCCCGCTGAGCAAGGAACCTGATGAGGGACTCCAGCACAGGATCCTAGGATCATGATTTAAGCTGAAGGCAGATGCTTAACAGACTGAGCCAGCCAGGCACCCCTCGTATTTCTCCTTTTAATAAGGATATCAGTCCTATTGGATTAGGACCTATTCTATTGATCTCATTTTAACTTAATTATTCTTGTGAAGACCTTTCCAATTTCTAAATAAGTTCAGCATCTGAGGTACTCAGGGTTAGGACTTCAACATATCTCTTGGGGTCGGGAGAGGGGGCTACAATTCAGTTTATAACCTTGGCTCAAAAGAGGGATAATAAGGAGAAATCCTAGGGAAATTCAGCCTGCGGGGCGGGTGGCTCTGTGACCACCACACTCTTCACGGTGTGGTCAGTGGGTCGCGATCTCACCTCAGAGCTGTAGTGTAGTTCTGTAGGAATACAGAACCTCAAGCTCCATCTTAGACTCCCCAAGTCAGAATCTGCATCTTTACCTCCACCCCCAGCTGTTTTGTTAATTGCACTAAAGTCTGAGAAGAGCTGTTGCAGCTCATAGAGCCTCGTTCTCAAATGCCAAGAAAGAGAACCAAAAAAGAACAGTTTTTATGTGCAGAGGCCCCATTAATATGTACACATAGCAAGTAAAGGCCATTATTCAAGCAGAGCTACGGCACAGTCATTTGTAAAGGAAATATCGATCACAGGCTAATTTTAGGAGTTAAATTTCAATTATCATTAATTTCCCTTACTGTAGATTATCCCTTGGGAGTGAACTCAGAAGATCATCCCATGCGGAGATAGCTCAATTTCTTGTTTCTACATTTACTTTGTTCATGTAAATTGCTGCTTTTCTGCCAAATCAGTCTACCATATGAGTTGACTCAGCCAGCTGAGTCATACAACTTAATCCTGAAATAAGGCCCCTTGAGGAAAAAAACAAAAAAAATTTCCCGCAGGGCCAGGGAAAAGACATTAGAGTTTATAGCATCATATTCTAAGTGATCAAAAACATGTAAAGTCTTGCCTAACTTACTTCTGTCTTTCGGTCCTGTAGTCTTTGGCAGCCCTCAAAGTGTAATCCAGCCAGGAGTTGTAGTTGTAGAGTCTATGTTCTATGAAGACATATGGAAAGATAAAACTTTAAAATGAAAGAGGCAGAGTTAACTGTCCTAGAGTCAGCTTGGGCAAATGAGTATTATAGCAGGGGAACAAATATGGCTTCCTGAGGTGGAGTCTGAGGGCACGGTTCTCATGGGAATGGGGACTCTGACGTGACATGATTGTCTACAGGATTGTCCTGAGAATATACTTAGGAGGAATCTGTAGCTCTAAAATCCAGGACATCAGCAAGTATACACCATGAACCATATTCTGGTTACATTAAAGCTGCCATGCTGTGGATAATATTGTAGATAAATTTCCTTATATGGGAATGAACCTTTGTAACTGAAAATTAGAGAACTCTTGACAATGTTTGTACCCTCTTCTCTTGACCTATACTTGTTTAGATTCCTAGATAAGCACTGGCATTTCTGATCTGTTAGCTTGGTCTACATACTAAGTAGTAAACCAAACTTTGAAATTTTACTAGCGCCCTGACCTAATTATCTTGATTATCCTTTCCACTAACATGCTTTATTGAATTTGGAAAAAAGCCAAGACAGAGTAGTGAACATGTACTCTTGCTATGTGCCAGTCACTTTCCTGAGTGTTTTGTGCACTTAAGTATACTTGATTCTCAACAATGTTATAAATTGCAGATGAGGAAATTATGCAGACGAGGGAATTGAGGCAGACAGAGGTTACATAAGTTGCCGTGTCCTTGTTGTCAGAGCCAGAATTCTAGTTCCAACTTGAGAAGCCTGTGCTCTCCTAACCGCTGTGGATACTGCCTCTCAACAGAGACATGGAGTCATTCTGAATATCTCATTAGAAGGTCAAAGGAACTACTTTAAAATGTGTTTTTTTTTTCATCTCTTTTATTGCAACAGAGAATTACTACTACAGATGTGTCCTCCCCTTCTTTTGGAACTGTGAACTTCCTCAAGTGATAGATATTTTAGGCACATTTCCTTTCAGTTATAAACCAAATAAATGTTTTCCTGACCCCCTCCCTCCTGGATTCCATACCTTCTCCATTTGGCTTCGCCATGCACCTGCTGCCTCTTTTATTCACATGAGAGTGCACCTTGGATGTTTCTACTCTTCCTCCCTTTGTTTCTGCCTCCAGCTGAACTGAACTCCTCATTTTTTTTTTAAATATTTTATTTATTTATTTGACACAGAGAGAGAGAGATCACAAGTAGGCAGAGAGGCAGGCAGAGAGAGGGGGAAGCAGGCTCACTGCTGAGCAGAGAGCCAGATGTGGGGCTCGATCCCAGGACCCTGAGATCATGACCTGAGCCGAAGGCAGAGGCTTAACCCACTGAGCCACCCAGGCGCCCTTGAACTCCTCACTTTTATTTGTTGTTTCTGTTCTGGTCTATATGCGGTTCTAATAAAAGCATAGGCTTGTTTCTACAACCTGAACATTGTCCATCACATTCCTATAAACAACTATTTAACTTAGATGGCATGTAATAAATGTGATGCCTGCTTAATTCCAAAAGGAGGGGGAAACACAACAGTGACAATGAACTAAACATATAACTACTCCTATTGTTTTGTGAAATCATAATAAAACAAGATAGACTCAATCGAAATAATTGCAGAGATTATCTTAAACATGAAGAATAGCAATTTGTAAGTATGTATTGCTTAGCATAGTTCTTACCTCCAAG
Source organism: Mustela putorius furo (assembly GCF_011764305.1). NCBI lineage: Eukaryota > Metazoa > Chordata > Mammalia > Carnivora > Mustelidae > Mustela > Mustela putorius. The sequence continues at coordinate 5,359,334 of NW_025421367.1, read as the reverse complement.
TACCTTTCCCAAAGAGGAAAGTGTATTATTGATTAAAATTTGGATATCAGAAGGTAGAAACTTTCTAGTTGTCCATACCTTTTTATTGATACTATTTACCCAAACTTGAGTCTCTGGTAACAGAATTTATATTCACATAAAACCTCTTTATCCCTGCAGATGAAACTTTAAGCCTGCATTTGTCAGATTATAATTCCAACATTTGTTTTTAAGATTTTATTTATTTATTTGACAGACAGAGATCACAAGTAGGCAGAGAAGCAGGCAGAGAGAGAGGGGGAAGCAGACTCCCTGCGGAGCAGAGAGCCCAATGTGGGGGCTCGATCCCAGGTCCCTGAGATCATGACCCGAGCCAAAAGCAGAAATTTTAACCCACTGAGCCACCCAGGCACCCCTAATTCCAACATTCTTTTTTTTTTTTTAAGATTTTATTTATTTATTTGACAGAAGGAGACCACAAGTAGGCAGAGAGGCAGGCAGAGAGAGAGAGAGAGGAGGAAGCAGGCTCCCTGCAGAGCAGAGAGCCCAATGTGGGGCTCGATCCCAGGACCCTGGGATCACAACCTGAGCTGAAGGCAGAGGCTTTAACCCACTGAGCCACCCAGGCACCCCTAATTCCAACATTCTTAAGAATAAATAATTTTGAGAATACAGTAATTTCACTGTGTTGACCAAGAAGGTGCAAAATAAATGTTTTTAACTGGAGTTAATGTAGAAGCTATAAAGTACCTCTGTTAAGCATTCAGTGACCTATATTAGGTTGGAGAAAACAGAACAAAACAAAAATAAAAAACACGTGACCAAATAAACTTAAGTGAATTTTGAAAACAATACCAAAGAAAACTAGTGCCAGGAGCATCTGGGTGGTTCAGACAGGTAAGCATCTGACTCTTAGCTTCCGCTCAGGTTATGATCTCGGAGTCATGAGATCGAGCCCTGTGTAGGGCTCCCTGTGTAGCTCAGAGTCTGCTTGAGATTCTCTCTTCTCTCCCTTTGCCCTTGCCCTCTGTTCATTCCCTTTCTCTCTCTCTAAAATAAATAAATAAAATCTTAAAAAAAAAAAAAAGGAAAAAGAAAACGTGCTAATTGCACAATTGTTCAGAAGACATGAGGAATCATTTTTCCTGAATTGCATTTTAAATCTTACCTTTAGGCAGTGAACTTGTGTAATTAAAAGCCATGAAGAAGAGAGACACTTCAGAGTGGATGCTGAGCCCAACAGCCAAGCAAGGTGTGATGACCTGAGTGACCCAACAGTAGCCCTGTGCATGGAACACTGCAGATGGCCTGTCCTAGTGCAATGGGGCCATGTCTCATCCCATATTATCTGTTTCATATGATATGTTCTCACTCAGAAATGTTGTTGACACAAGGCTTTGAATATTTATCAGGATTGTCTTCTGATGGTTATAGCTTTGGTTTTGTAAATGAAAGGAAGCCCACAGAATGTGAAATCTTTAAGAAATAAAGAAATAAGAAATTAAGAAACTCTACCTGTGATGGGCCAATATTATTGAAATATAACTTTTATAAATAAAAATTCAAATGTTAATTTTATTTCATGCTGCAACACATCTTGTCGGTAATGGCCCTTAAGTTGTTCTTAAAGTCATCATGTCCCTTGACTAAAAGGAGACTATCCATGTTAGAAAGTCCCATAGAGGAAGGGTAGAAGGAGATGGAGATCTACTCAAATTATGCACTTAGACATTACTTATCAGTTTATCAACATGGAACTGCTTTAGGTGTTCTATTTGATTATTAGCATCTAGGATTTGGTCACTTTAAGTGTTTCAAAGAGCAGGATGCTTGGGTGGCTCTGTTGGTTAAGCACCTGCCTTCAACTCAGGTCATGACCCCAGAGTCCTGGGATTGAGGCCCATGTTGGGCTCTCTGCTCATCAGGGAATCTGCTTCTCTCTCTCCCTCTGCCTGCTGCTCCCCCTGTTTGTACCCTCTCTCAAATAAATAAAATCTTAAAAAATAAAAACTGTTACAAAGACCACATAAATGGTGACGTTAAAGTAGCTCCCTTTTATCTCATCAAGAAACCATAGAAGATGTTGTTTTGTTTGATTTCCTTCAGTTCCATTTTAGGCCTACCTCGTATTAATTTTAATTTTTTTCTATTTTTTAAATTTTATTTATTTATTTGACAGAGAGAGAGAGATCACAAGTAGGCAGAGAGGCAGGCAGAGAAAGGGAGGGAAGCAGGCTCCCTGCTGAGCAGAGAACCTTCTACATTTGATGTTCCTGGTAATTAGCCAAAGAGAGACAGTACACTGTAGCCTCCTGAAACTCATAAATCCTTGCTCTTGAAATGGGTGGGTTGTTTCCTATTAGTGCAGTTTCTAGGAAAGAAGGTAGATCCTTTGTTGATTTTTTCTTTCTTTCTTCTTTTTTTTAAAATTTTTTTTTTTTTAAATTTTTAGCAGCATGGAAGGATTCACTGAACTGAATAAGATTCCATTTTTTTGTTTGCATCAGCCTCACTTGCACTGTTTCTGAGTGTCTTTTTATACTTACCTGTTGTTTACTTATTGAGCACACTTTCAGGTCATATTAATAGGCAAGAAAGCTTAACCTCATTATTCCAATTCCAGTTTATATCTCAGAGCTAGTGATTAAAAATTATATGAAATGTGTGAAGAGGAACTTTCTTTTTGACCTATAAAACATTACTAAAATGAGTTTCAAATGTGAGAGGGATTAGGGATATTGCAGTTCTCATCCTTTTCCCAGTGATTCCATTCACTCTAGCATACGATTCTTTATTTCATAGTGCTTCGTGTTCCTAAGGTAGAATGTGTTGCAGAACTTGCTGTTGTAATTGATTTCATGGGGGTTTTAAGACAAGTGGTATTTGGTTAATATGAAGGAGAAACAAATATTCAAAAACTCTTGTTTTAAACTCTATTGAGATAAATATAAATTGTTCAATGTTGATATAAAGTTGGTTAAAATACATGGTTTTTAAGATGCATACCTCTGTGTCTTTTAGTACGAGTTCTGACATGTCTAAATGATGTTATTTACTTAAAATGGGAAGCCTGGGTTGATTTTTAAACTCTTAAATCAACTAGTGATGCCTCCTATTTTAAGCAAATATAGTGCATTACAAAATTTCCTATTTCTACTGGAAGGACTAAAATAGAGGTTATTCTTTTCATCTGTAACAATAACTTCACATAATTCCACAGTTTTCAAGTTAAGTTCTTCAAGGAGGAAGTAGTGATGGAAAAATTCTCTTTTTGGATTCTTTGGACACCAATAATTTGGAGCTTGCATGTGATAGAGATGATAAAAATAATTATACTAGACATTTGTTTATTCAACTACAACTCTATGAAGTGGTCACAGTATCCTTTCCACTTTACAGCAAAGGAAACAGCTGAGTTTTGGAGGGATGGAATTACTTCTCCAACTATCAAATAGCAGAGTCTGGGTCCAAACTCAATTGGCCTTGAGACCCAAGAGGCCAGGGGCTCTTAAATCAACCCTCCTCAGTTCCATTTTATAGTCTTCCAAGGAACTTCCTACTGATGCCTCCACCTGTGTAACATCGCTGAATGAAATGTGTTCCCTGAATGTGTTCCACATATGGGTATGCATGGGGCTGGGAGGCGGAGGAGGGCTTGGCAAAAGGAAGACATTCCCACCTGCATTTCAGACAAATTTCGCTTTACATATATTTCCATGTAACATAAAAATCTACCAACTGTATATATTAGACTTCTGTGTTCACTTTCATCTGAAGAAAAATTTCTACTAAAAACAAACAAAAGTAAAAGAACAGACAAAAATACTGAAAGAAAATTATAATACTAATATTATCTAACACATAAGTAGAGCTTATATAAGCCAGGAACTATTCCAGTAATTCTTACTGCTATCCAGTGAGATAATCTACTATTTTCATTTCATAGATGAGGTAATGGGAAGAGGTTAAATGACTAACTCAAGGTCTCAGCTTTTAGGAAGTGCAGATAGAACTGGAATCCAGGCAGTCTGGCTTCTGAATCTGGGCTTTTAAATGTATACTAATGCATCCTCTGAACTTGAATAATAATAATAATAATATTAAAATAATAAAATATTATATTATTATTTTAAAAAGAATAAATAATACATTTCTCACTATGTACCAGGCACTGTTTTAAGCATTTACATATAAGCCTGCTTATGTGTCCCTTTCCTCATATGTAAAAGAGAGGAAAAAAGAGCAAGAATATACCTCTGAAACTGTAGAATATTTTAGACATAATTTAAAAATGTGTTGCTTGTTGAACATATATCCTGTATGCACTACTTGAGTGATATAAAAGGAGATGCATGTATACCCCTCAAGAGGAAATTTCAGGGTTTCTCTGTTGAAATAAATGCATGATTAATATCATTCAGGTGTTTGGTGATTGCTTGCCCCTGACCCCGACCACTCTGTTGAGTGTAGTAGGCAGTAGATGAAAATTTAAGGCCCATGTTTATTCTATGTGCAAATCCAGCTCTCTCTTTCATGTCGGTGAGGTTAGAGCACTGGCTCTGGAGTCAGGATGTGAGGATTCAAATCCTGGCTCTGTGTCTGCTACCCAGGTAAGGCTGGGCGAGGAGTTGACCTTAGTCTCTTAGTGGCCCCACCCACAGATCGGACGGAGTCCTATTTTATACATCATCTGGTTGTCTGGAGGGCTAAACGATGCAAAACATTTTCATTGTTGTTATTACAACACAATAAATGAAGTCCTCTAGGCCATGAAATGTATAAAATCTTACAAAACTGCTACATTACCTCGATCTAGTCTCACAAAATGAGGAGCAATAAAGAAAAACAAGTCATGAATTCAACCCATGAGGAGAATTGGCAAGGAGCATTATATACACATCAGCTGTGGCAAAAATAAGTCCACATTGTTTGTAGAAGGCCTCTGATGTCTGGATTACCAGCTGTCTGGAAAAGGGAGAACATAGCTTCCTTTTTTTGTTTAATGGGATCTGCCCCAGCTGGCATTAGGGGAAGAGTATGGGAGCGCATGTTGCTGGAACGTCTCTCTGTGCCAAGTGCATTGTGTAACTCGTCTCATTTGGCCCTCCCAACTTAATAGTCAGATGGTATCTCTACCCTGGTGTACACATGGGAGACAGAGACTTAGGAAGGGCAAAGAGCCTAAATGAGAACCCACAGGTAGTAAACCGTTTCTGATTCCAAGTTCAGTCAGACCACACTATTGACGGCTCTTGATAGTGCTAGATATACTCACCATTAACCAGGTGGAGTAAGCACTAACAATCAGAAATTTCTTATTAAGAAACATCACAGGTTACATTAAGGTATTTGAAAATTGTATGATCTCCAAATAGTTATTAATAAATGGCCTCTAGTTTTTTCGCATTAGTAATTTACCCAAAATTGTGTCTTTCATTTCCATTTGTTTTCTCCCTTTATAACTCTTCATATTTTTTCTTTATTCCAAAACTACAGAATGTTTATATATAACATATATATGTATATATATGTATATATATATATGTTGATTGAATATTATATACCTGAGTAAGAAATTCAAGTATATAATGATGAATTATATATACCTGATGAATATTATATACCTGAGTAAGAAACTTTGTGTATGAAAAAAATTTAAAATGTGCAAGGTTAGAAGTATACTAGACTTTCTTCCTCTAAGTAGTTATAGGAAATGAACTCCTGGAAAGTGAGAAATTTGTCATTATTGAATCAAATATACAAGGTGCTCTTAGAATTTTTATGACTGCCTATAAGTTTTTAAAAGATTAGATTGGTGATAAAGTAAGATTTTCTCTTTAGGTTGATATGCCACTAAAATGCTAGATTAGTCAGAAAGTTCTTTTATTTTCTCTATATGTCTAATACTGTAAAAATAGATAAAAAGAATTAATACATTTGGCCATTTGTCAGGAAACCTACGTTCTACTTCTATGTCCTGTCATTATCCATGATTTATAGGTAAAGAGATTAAACAGCCAATAAGTGACAGAGTTAATATCCAAATTCAAATGCAAATAACAGGAAAAGCAAAAAGAACTCATGATTAAAAAATTTAGTAACAGTTTCATAATTTTGAACTTTAAATCTTTTGACTCATCCATTGTAGAACAGAAGACAGATAGTGGTTTTTAATTGTGCTCTAAATAATGTTCATTTTCCTTAGCTAATAAATAACTTAATCAGGTTTAATCAAAGAATACCATTCTTTGGGGTGCCTGGGTGGCTCAGTGGGTTAAAGCCTCTGCCTTCGGCTCAGGTCATGATCCCAGGGTCCTGGGATCAGCCCGGCATCGCATCAGGCTCTCTGCTCAGCAGGGAGCCTGCTTCCTCCTCTCTCTCTGCCTGCTTCTCTGCCTACTTGTGATCTCTGTCTGTTAAATAAATAAATAAAATCTTAAAAAAAAAAAAAAAAGAATTCCATTCTTTGACCACTAAGCTTTGACTGCTAATTCAAACTGATGGAATAAATCTGAATTTAGACATTGGTGTGTAGTAAAAGTAAGAAAAAAATAAAGATTTCTTATAAATAATGATATTTTTAAATAATTTCTCACAAATATAAATTTGTGTATATTCATGGACAGACATTTTATGGAAAGTTTCTGCATTCAAAGCTAAGCTTTTCTCATGAGTCAACATTTTTCACTAATGCTGGAAGGAAAATTTCTTTAGCATACTTTGTTCTATAGAATTAATAGTGCAAGTTGAATATGACATGGAAGTTGTTACAATATTATTAGATGGAAAAGATAGACAACTACGACTAGAGTAAAATTTCATTGTCTTCAGGATGAAAACTTTTCTACATTGTTTTGTGTTCCTAGAATGAGAATAAGATGTGTGTGTGTGTGTGTGTGTGTGTGTGTACGTGTGCTTGAAAGGATGTATGTGTTCATACATATATGTGTTTTGTGAGTGAGCAGGGTGGAATAGGGGATGTGAGTATTGACACTGGCCTTTAAAAAAAGAGCAAAACAAACAAAACAAAACAAAACAAAAAGAGCAGAATGTTCCATTTTATGGGATTACATATATATTGAACTTAGCACATTAAGGTGTGCTACAGAGATGGGAGATTAATTTGTGTTAAAGGTATATTGCTCTGTTATAGATTTAGTCTTCAAATGGCTTTCACTCAGACTCAAGCCTAATGGTTAAGGGCTTCATCTCTAAGAAGCATCTGAGAAAGTATACTGATGTATGAATTTGAGGGTTTACAATAAGTCAATAAAGTCAATTTACAATAAAATCGTATTTTACCATGGCAAAAATTTAATTTTGACAAAATAAAGAGTGCTATGAAATATCTGAGAAACTCATTTGTTTACAGAAAAATAAACAAAAATTAGAAATATTTTTGGAATTTAAACCATTGGCTATATATTACAATGATTTTAGATTTCCTAAAATCATTGACTACATATTATTGATTTCTGTCACAATATGTTATAGAAGCTGATGTTGATGCAAAATGTACATTGTACTATGTCTTTTTTACAGCCAAATGTATGAAATTTTGTAACTCAGACATATTTTAATTAAATGTAGACTAATTCAATAGAATGTTATTATACAAAGAGCCCCCAAATGGAGTAACCGGATGAAATATTTTTAAATTTTTCATTGTCTTTGAAAATGTAATGATGGACCCTAAATGTTTACTTTTTTTGGGTAAAGAATAAATGAGATGATGTAGATAATACAGACGCTTCTCCCTAGAATACTGTAGATTATTCATTATCTTTATTGACATTGCCATTATTAGCAGTTTAGTATTATTAATAAGTTGTTATATAGAATGACAATAGGGAAACTTTATAAAATAGATTTAGGACTTTATAAGAAGTAAATACTTAATGGTTGAAGACTGATGTGAGATCCTAGAGATACAGACTCTCCAACAGAATCTGGCAGCTGAAGGTGGGGACCCGGGGCGTGCCCCACTGCACCTCTAGAGTATGGCTCTGTAGCTAGCATTGTATTATAAGCCTTTAATAAATACTTATTGAGTAGATGTATACAACATCTTCCTCAAATGTTAACAGGCTTCTTTGTAATTATGTTTTGAGATTTGGGGGTTAAATAAAAACATTTTTAATCTTCCTTCTATTCTGTGGTGATAGCAGTTAGCAGGAATTCTCACACACATACACAGACCATAAGCACAGTTTTTTAGTAACTAAAAAAAAAGTAGTTAAGCTCTGTCTTTATCTAAAGGAGTAGATAAAAGGATATTTTAGACCTTTCCTAAGTAATGGTTTGAATGTGTTCCATATAAATTGCAATGGCAGTTGTACTTTGTGTTTTAGATAATTTATTTGGTAGTCAAGGCCCAGGAAATGTTTATTAGTAGAGTGAGATTATTGGTGTACCTCAAAATTCTTTTTTTTTTTAACTTCAATTTTTGGTCTAATTGTAATGTGTTGAAGCAATGATAGCCATAATGAATCTTAGAGGATTTAGGGGGAGTGCAGATGTCTGTGTGGGAGGTGGGTTATTGGAGATTGGAGTGGGGTTAGTGGAACCAATGACCAATTTATCCCTTCAAATGTTCTGTTGCATGGCCGCAGTTTGACAGATGTATCATTGATTAAGAGATTGGGAAATACTAGTTTGTATTAGTTCCACCTGCATTGTTTTGTATTTTATAAAATTTATCACTTCCAACTTTAACCTTGCAGCAAAAGAGAAGTATATGCCACTATCAACAATAATTTTTTTTTTCCTTTTGCAAGTCAAACTTATTAAGCAGTAACTGGGCAATAAAGAAAACTTCATACTAACTTTTTCTTAAAATTTTATTTTATTTTATTTTTTTCAGTGCTCCAAAATTCATTGTTTATGCACCACACCCAGTGTTCCATGCGATACATGCCCTCCATAATACCCACCACAAGGCTCACCTAACCCCCCCCAAACCCCCTCCAAAACCCCGAGTTTGTTTCTCAGAGTCTTCAGTCTCTCACGGTTTGTCTCCCCCTCATACTAACTTTCTTAGAGAAATTATCTTGATCACTCATGAAAATTTTAAATGACGATTGTGATTCTACACTTAAATTATGTGTGATTTATGTAATTATGTAATCTATGTAAAAAGTTTATTATGCATACAAGAACTTCATTATGCAAACAGATTTAATAGCAACTTGTGTTATGCCTTTACTTAGAGGATTTTATTTTCAATGATCCTAGAGATTTTTGCTATTATCTTCACTGTAAAGATTAAGAAACTAAGATCTATAGAGATTAAGAAGTTTGCTAAAGTCACAAGGCAAGTAAGTGGCAGATTTCCAAACTAACTCAAGTCTGTCTTACTCTCAAACTGGAAACATTCATATATACATTAATATAATATATTATTTTATATTTGTGTACATATTTTGGAAGTAAATACAATAAGATCTTCCCTGGGATATTTCCTCTCTTTGGTGGGCACCTAGGTGGCTCAACTGGTTAAGTGTCCAACTCCTGATTTTGGCTCAGGTCATGATCTCAGGGTCATGACATCGAGCCCCATGCCTGGGCTCTGTGCTCAGGGGGAATCTGCTTAAGATTCTCTCTCTCTTCTTCTGCCTCTCTCCCCACTCTGCTATGCAGAGGCGCTCTCTCTCTTGCTTGAAAAAACAAAAAAACAAAAAACCCTCTCCTTTCAATACAAATTTTGCTTCTACATGCTTAAGACAAAGAGCAGTGTTTCTCCTCCGTACCCACCTTACTCAGGGAGAAGAAACAATACAATTTTCTAAATTAAATAAATAGTAAATGCTGAATTGTGCATTGGAAGTCCCCCAGCTATGTTAATAGAGTTAAGAGAAGTTAAGTAAAAGATAACAGTTTCCATTGATAGTTATCGGAAGGGATATAAAAAGAATCATTTTATTCTAAATAGCAAAAATTTTAGAGTCATTACAAAACTTTATTTAGCTACAAGAGGATATAAATATTTATTGGTGACTGTACTTTTTAAAGTAAAAAATATGATCTTTTCACTGTTCTGTTTATTTTTTCATTTTCAATGGACTGGTTGTAGACATTGCTAGAAGGCAAAATCATCATCATCATCATCATCATCATCATCATCATCATCATCTGCCTTTCCTCAAAACTTCATTTTCACCCTCTGCTCTGTACTCTGTGTAGTGAGAGGATGGGCAGCTCAGCATTTCTCAGTCATATGTCAGGATTGTTGATTAATGGTGCTTTTTTTGAGAGACACTACTTTAATATCTTACCTTTTGCTACTGCTGTAAAATGAATCAGATAGTACAGCATAAATCACCTACTGTTGATCGTTAGGATTAGGAAAGTGCTTTTCTGAAGTTAATGCTTTATATATTGGAACACCTATTAAACAATCAATTAACTTCCACCTAAGGATAATGGGGTCATTCTCAAACCTCACAATGTGGTCATTAACCAACTTTCACTCTACCTTGTTATCTTAGATAATTTGTCAGGATTCCAATACAGTTTCATCACCATGCTGTGGAGATCAGAAAAAATTGATTTCTGGCCTTGCACAGTTTGATTTATTTCTGAAATACAGTTAAATGGAATGTTTCCCTTCAATCAAAAGGCAAGCTTTAGAACTATCTCATTATTTATATTGCAGAATAAGATATCAGAACAAGATTTACAATAATTTTACCCCCAGTGTATACCCCAACTCTTGCAAAGGCTAGAGTATAACTCAGCCAGAGTACATCAAAGTTCATACATTTTTCTGAAAGATCTTGGATGTCAGCTTGTTTTAGAAACAAAGGGGAGAATTCTGAGGACACATCCGTTTATAAACTATGCTGGGAATTTCTGGATATCAGATTTCTACTAAAACTTTCTGGAGTTTTTAAAAGTTAAAACTTTAAAAAAAATCTGATCAGTACATGTCTACAACAATATAATACTCCAGTATCTAGATTTTACTATTTATTGATCTGTAATGAATTTCTACTAAAAAGGATTAAAGTATCACCTTTTTTTTTAAAAGATTTTATTTATTTATTTGACAGACAGAGATCACAAGTAGGCAGAGAGGCAGGCAGAGAGAGAAGGAGAAGCAGGCTCCCGGCTGAGCAGAGAGCCCGATGCGGGGCTCGATCCCAGAACCCTGTGACCATGACCTGAGCCGAAGGCAGAGCCTTTAACCCACTGAGCCTCCCAGGCATCCCAAAGTATCACCTTTTTAACCCCTAGAAAATTTACATAATTTATCTTCTCATTCATTTAACAAATATTTGTTAATTTGTGCTATATGATAAACAGTACCAAGTACTGGGAATATAGTGAATTAATTGCGAACTCCTTGTCTTCAATAATTTTATATTCTAGGCCCAGAAATATATAATTACAATGTATTATATGTATAAACAATGCTTAATAAAATGAATGCAAAATATGCCAGGGAGTAAGGGCCGTACAAGAAGATATAATGGAGCAGGAGGGACCAAAGAATGGTAGAGCAGGGTGCTAATGGATGTAGGTTGGATAAGACACACCTATCTGAAGTGAATTATGAACAGAAGCCTAAGGACCCTACTGTGTAGCCAGAGGAAACCAGAGATGGATGGGGTCAGAGGTGGGAGTCCACGTGGCCTTTTAGGAGGACTCATAAGATCAGTATGGGAAAGCAGGCAAGCTCAAAGATTATGGTACCCACATAGTCCTCACTGGCTAAGTATATGATGATCTTTTTATTCACTGCAGCAGAGATCAGGGGTCAGGATGTGGTGGTGTTTGGAGGGGAACGCTGGCAAGGACTCAATCATCTACCCTCTCCATGTGGGTTTAGTAGTTTCATGTATCCCAGTGCTGTAGAAAAATTATCTTTGTTTCTCAGTTGAAGACTTCTCACAGTAAGTGAATCTACCTGTGTTCTTTGTGACCACACGGGTAGTCAATGGCAGAGCTAGTCGTCTAATCTGTGTTCTCTAACCTTCCTCCCAGTTCACCACACTATCTCCAGGGAGGCAAATCGGCTGAGCCCATTTCTTCCCCAAATCAGAAACACACAGGCTAACATGAACTGTCTCCCATTTGTAAACTTACTCATATGAGATACCAAGTAGCCCAATTATTTATTCATATGCATGTTTCTAAATTATCTGTTTGGAAAGGAAGACAATTGCACGAAATGATGACAACTATAGAAATCCTATCCCTATGAATTGAAACACCAGAGGCAATATAAAATAATATTTTAAATATACCTGACAGATAGCCTTTTGAATTTATAGAATTAAAAAACTATAAAATTAATTTCCCATGAACTGAAGACTTAGAAATTCTATTTAAACTCAGTGGTGTTGGTGTGGTGTTAGCCATGGTATAAATTCATTGGGAAAAAAAAATGCTAAAGAGCAAAATTCTAAGAGTAGCAAACTGGTAAGCCTTGTTTTGTAAAAATTATTTCTTCCCTTTTCCCAACCTTCCCTGCTCTTTCTTACCACTTATTTATGAATTGAAGATGTTAGGAAATATTGTTTCTAAGGCTCCTTCTGGAAAGTTCTAAACCTCCACAAAACCACCTTTTTCCTTCCTTTTTTTTTTTTCCCTTTAGCCAAGAAAGAAAGCCTTTTTTTTTTTTTTTTTCTCTCTAGCCTCTTAGTTTAGTGACTGTGTTTCTTATATCGAGACATGTCTAAGGTAGAACTGGTGTCCTGCTGAGGCAGTGAGTGAGTTCAGACAGCTTGCACACACTTGATCCCTGGAGCACTGCCACTTGAAACGGTATTTTGAGGGATGACTTCACAATATAGGAAATAGATACTCAGCCACTCCTGTCGTTAGGTCCAGTACCCAACAGGCATCATTTCTAAGAGAAAAACAAAACACTGGCATTTGTAACTTTGAAGTTCTGAAGTTGTCCTAAGAGCAAAAACTGTTTTAGCACTTTTAGGCTTTTCAAGGTTCTGGCTTTGGGTTGTCTTTGTTTTGTTGTTATGGTAGTACCAGGTGGCCAGGTGTCATTTACTTTGTGTGACCTACAATGAAGACTACCACTATCACTCCTGAAGATGGCAGCTAATATCCAATTTTGGATTAGTGAATTTCTGTTTTGAAAAACAATTTTCTCTGCATTATCTCATTCAATAGGTAACCCTGTGGATTGGTTATTATTAAATTACTATCCCAACACATTCAGACATTATTTGTGTATACCTGTGACCTGTATATCCGTAAGAAAGTGAGAAACTCTTAGCCAAGAGACCCACTAAGTTCTTCAGACTCTAAATGCACTCCTTCCTTTCCTAAACTGCATAAAACTTAAATTTGAAGTGGTGGAACCAAACATGACTGGGGTACATAGGAGAAATACTGTAAAATTAAGCCTAGACATGCTGACTCTATATTTGAGTGACAGTGATCAGCTACAGGATGGCCATGTCTAGTAGAGTCTACTAGTCTACACTGAAGAGTCTGAGATTCCCATGATGTTTTTTAGCCCTGTACTGAGATGTTCCTTACTCCCTCAGCCTGGCTTTAGAGTTAGTTGGTCTCTGGAAGTGATTATACTGTCCCCCATATAAAATCAGTTTTTAATACCATTGATTGAGTTTGGGGTTCTTATGAATAAAGCCACTATGAACATTCGTGTACAATTCTTTGTGAACATGCGTTTAGATTTCTTTTAAGTGAAACCTAGGAGTGGAATGGTTGAGTAATTTACTTTTTTTTTTTTTTAAGATGCCATTTATTTATTTGACAGAGAGAGAGATCACAAGTAGGCAGAGGCAGCAGTCAGAGAGAGAGGGAGGGAAGCAGGCTCCCCACTGAGCAGAGAGCCCAATGCGGGGCTCAATCCCAGGACCCTGAGATCATGACCTGAGCCGAAGGCAGATGTTTAACCCACTGAGACACCCAGGCACTCCCGGTTGAGTAATTTTCTAGGTGTATTTTTAACTTTATGAGCTACTGGCCAACTGCTTTTCCAAAATATTTATACCATTTTGTATTCTTATCAGTCTCTATGAGAGTTTCACTTGCTTTACATCTTTGCTATCCCTTGGTAATGTCAGTCTGTTTAAAACACTTTAGTTATATTAATGGGTGCTCAGTGGCATTTCATTGCAGTTTCAATTTGCATCTCTCTAATGACAACGGCATTATCTGTTTATGTACTTTTTGGCCATTTGCATATCCTCTATTCTTCACTGTTCAAATATTTTGCCCATTTATTTTATCTTCTTGTTATCTTCTTATTAATGTATTGTAAACATTCTTTACATATTTTGGATAGAAGACTTTTTGTCAGACAGGTACATGTATCATGAATATAGTCTCTCAATCTGGAGCTTACTTTTTTGTTTACTTAACTATGTCTTTCTAAGAACAAAAGTTTAGTTTCGGTGAGTTCTAATTTACAAATGTGTTTATGTATTGGATGAGGTGAGAAGTTACTGAAATGAAACTACATGTTTTATTAGAAATATCCATATGTAGAAAAACCATTTTGGTTAAAAATCTCTGCTATATACACCTATAGAGATGAAGATCTAGAAGGACATAGAGTCATGTTTTGATTTTTTTTAGTTTTGCTTGTCAGCACTTTCCTACTTTTCACAATATATGTGTTCTGCTTTTGTAATAAAAAGGGTTTTTTTTTTTAAAGAAATTATGTAAAGTGAGAAGTGAAAGCAACTCTCCTTTCTTCCTTTCCAAACCTCCCCTTAGTGATATGCTCTAGCATATTAGTACATTTTTCTATGACTACTTTTATGCATATAAATAATGTGTCAACAAAAAATATCATTATATTATACCTTTTCCTCAGCAACTCACTTTTCAAAAAAATACTTTATTTATTTGTCCAAGAGAGAGAGAAAGAGAGAGAGAGAGAGAGAACACAAGCAGGGGGAGAGAGAAGCAGGCTCCCTGTTGAGCAAGAGGCACAATGTGGGACTGGAGCCCAGGATGCTGGGATCATGACTTGAGCAAAGGTAGACAATTAACCAACTGAGCCACCCACGTATCCGTCAGCAACTCGCTTTTTAAAAACTTAATATATGCTTTACATCTGCTGAATACACAGATTGTTTCCATTTATGTTGTGTTACAATAAGCAATTGCTCTGTAGGCATCCTGGCATATACACTTTTAAGAAGTCGACATTTAACAAGTACTGACTGAGCATTTGTGCCGCCTCTGTTCTAAACACTGAGGGTACAATAGTGAGTAAAGCAAAGCTTCTCTTCTCAGGAATTTACTAGTACGGGGTAATGAACAAAACCATTAGCAAGAACAAACTTCTTTGATATTTTAATACTGCGAGGAAAACAGAACAAAGGTGTTTTTAAAAGTACTTATTTTCACTTCACAAACTACATGGAAAAAAAATACGAAAGTAAATGCGTAATGTAGCAAGTAAGATTCCTAGAATAAAGTATCTGAACAGGACACTCTCTGAAAACATTGGAATGCATTGCATAGACTTCAGGTCTCCCTGCTAGTTTAATTAAGAATAAGAAAGCATGAGTTCTAAATCCAAATGAGTCGTTAAGATCAATTATTTCACGTATGTATTTTGGTTTCCTAAAATGTATTGACTCTCCCTCACAAATCTTTCTCTCCCTATTCAGAAATGATCCTGTGCCCTTTTAGTTTCAGTCTTTTCTTAAAGAAGCAAAACCCACTAGATCCTTATTCCTTCAGCCCAGTAGAGACAGCAAGTAAGCGTATAGATTTATTTTGACCAATTTGGTGCTGTCTCACTGTTGGTAGATACAGGATAGGAAGAAATGGTTGGAGGCTACCCACTTGAACGATGGTTGCAGAGGAAGCAATAGAAGCAGTAAGTTGCTGGGGCAGCCTGGCTACCAATACTCTGGATCCCTGCTTCTCAAATTTTATTTAATTACTGTTCTGGCTCTCTGAAGCTCCGAAGCTTGATCCATGGATTCTGAGCTCATAACATATTCTAACAATTCTCCTTTTGCTTGAGCTGGCCATTTTAAAAATATGTTTTGCTTGCAGCTAAGAACTTTAAGTGGAACAAATATTACTTTTAACTTTACGCTCAGTGACCTCCATAGAATAAGCTCTTCTTTACCATAAGAGTTGTGAGAAACATGGAATAAAAGAACAGGCACTCAGACTCATGCCTTTCTTCAATTAGTCATTCGTTTATATAACACTCACGAAATATTACCAAATGCACTTCACTAAGCTTTAGGGAGTGAGAGAGAGACAACTCTAATGTTTATGAAACAATAATAAAAGCAACCGGGGAACCTGAGTTGGTGTTTAGACACCCCAGGCTCACGGTAGGTGACCAATGCACGCATATGGTATTTTACTTGGTTGATATTCCTTCACTGTTCATTTAAGCTATTTTATTATACATAATAGTGTTTTCTACCATTTCATTTTGAAATTCTTTACTTTTTTCAGTGAGAGGATAAATAAGTAGTACCTGATGGTAATGTGATGTATTTGCTTCTTCTCGCCCTACACAGCAGTAATATTTGCCTGAAAATCAATCAATGCTTTGTGTGACTAAGTTGTGTTCATGCAGACACAAGGGTGTTCAATAAATTGAAACAGAGTGATTCGTGCAAACATGAAAATAAAACCTTATTTGGTCCGTTATGGTTCCCCAAATTGACTTTGCCTCTGTGGGCAGGGCGATTCTAAAAAGCAATGCCATAAAAAAGAAGGAATTAACTGGGAATGAATGAGAAAGGATGGCATTTTAGACAGAAGGAAGACCATGTGTAGAAACAGAAGTGGTAAGGTCACTTGAGGGCCTCGAAGGATCTGGAAGAGTTTACTTTACCTGGAGAGAGTATAGGGGTGTGCATCTGGTAACAGTAAAGATAAATGAAGCTAGAGAGATGTGTAGGTACCAGATACTGAAGAACCTTCACACCAAAAAGACTGTGAACAATTCATGCAGTTCATATCCTCCCGCTAGTGCTTGCTTGGAGATCTTAAGGAAAGATTTTTCCTTCTACCACATGTTACTACAAGCCTTTTACGGTCATTAAAACATAGTTTGACCTGCTGCCATTAGGAGAAAAAAGTGAGGGGGTGGAGATTTAAACCCACTGAATACACACACACACACACACACATACACACCCCACACACATGATGTGCTTGTGCCCTATGCCCTAATTGAGAACAGCTTGGTTTCATGCACTACACAATCAGTTCTTCAACCACAGTTACTAAGGACTGAATCTTCCTTTGCATACCCCTTTGAGAGTTAGTTCATGAACTTTTGACATCAGAACTTTAAAGAGATTTACTTCGAAAATGTTCCCTTATGGAGCAAACACAGAAGGTGGTGATGGATTGATGAAGAATCTTGGCAGATAAAAAAATAGAAGTCCTCAATAAGCACAGCCTATTTTTGTAATAAAAATCAATTGTTTAATACACAGTGAGCTTTGCAGTGCAACCGCTGGAGTATTTTCCCTTTGAAACCGAGTAGAGTTCCATGTGATTTTTTGTCTTCAGATATTTAATGGGAGATCTAGCTCCACAGACCTGGGCTAAGAGCTATAGGATTGTGGTGGCAAGTGAGGCTTCCGGGCCAGCACTACATACCCTGAACTTCCCAGGTGTGGATTCGTATATTTGAGTATTTTTTAGTATATGTGAGTATATATTGAGTATTTTTAGACAGGTTCTTTTCAGCTTACTGTACCTTGGAGTTCTAGTTTCCTATTTCATTTAAGGACCTTAGACCACTAATGAGGCAAGGTTTTGTTTTGGGGGGAGTCTTTCCCAGCAGGTGGAGAGAGAGAGAAATGGATGAGAACCAAATGGATGAGAACCTTCATTTTGAACTGTCTTTAGTTATCTTTTAGTCTCTGGTGGAATGGTGGTTCTTCCCTATCATATCAAAGTGACAAACCCAAGTTTTCAAGCTTGCAATTTAAAACAATTCAAGTGTTCTCCCAGGAAGGAGTGTATCATTTTCCCTGATATTAACAGGGCAGAGCTTTCTATAAGGAGAGTGCCCTTAAGCATCCTTTTAATATTTAATGATGGTATCATAGAGGTATTGACCTGAGAGTGAACAATAAATTATAAAAACACCCAGAAGCTCATGTCAGATAAATCAGAGCAATTGATTTGCTTTTTAAACATGAGCTCACCTCGGGAAGTATTTTAATATGGCAGAAACAGGGCCAAGAAGCTTAGCTATAGAATGAATGAGGCATGGAAGATGAATTACAGGACAAGGTGCTATTTATGGGGAGTAGAGTAGCAAGTGTGTAGAGAGGTGGCAGGAAGCTGTGTGACTTGTTGAAATATGGCGCCCATGAGGGCACACTGATATATGACCCAGAGAAAACACAGAAGATGCCAAGAAGGAACAGCGATTTACAGAGCCAGTCTCACCAAAGACGAAATATTAAGTACACATGATATTTTGGTGACATCTCTTCATTATGGTCTAATATTAAACCTGTCAGCCCTCTTAGTCCAGGACAACTCTTAAACCATTTACTGTAGGACCCATTATGGTCGAATCCCCAGCATAACAGCCTGGAAGGACTAGAGGCTCTTACTTCACGTGCCTCTGCAAAACCCAGGGCTGGCTTGGAATAGATGACTTCCCTTTGAATGAAGTGCCAATTACTAAAGAAAAAGAGACATTAAACATAACTGAAGTTCCTAAGGAGAGGACGACCATAAAGTGATGAATGATAAGGACTGGATTTAATATTGTCCCCCAGGTGCAATACAAAATAATTTGTCAGTCACTGGTAGAATGAAATGGCCATTATGGAAGGCAGTTGCTGGCATCCATCTTATCTTTTCATTTGTTATTAAAATGAATCACGAGAGTCCCTTTTCCTACTCATATTTTCAGAGCATGTTGCTTATTAATATTAACAAATCTTTCTTTATGGATATTTTGAATAAAATGCTTTAGAAAGAAGGCATTGGGTTTAATATCATTTTGCTCAGACCCATTTTATCAGTATTTAATATCTATCATTATCCCTTTAGAGCTTCTCGGTTTCTTATAAGAATATATATTATTCTGCATACACATGCATCTGTACACACACAAACACACACACTCAAATACAGTCCTCCCTCTCCCACTTCACTAGATTAGAGGATTTCCTTTCATAGATGGCAAACCCAGAGTACAAAATGGTAAGGAGCTGCCCAAGGCCAGATACTCTTTTAAAAACCTAACAAGAGCAAGCCTGCCAAAATTAAACACAAAACCGACTACTAATCTGCCTTGCTGTTCAGCAGGCTCTTGCTAGTGATGATATTTTCCCCATTGTTTATTTTGTGCTTTTGCAATTTTTACATACTAGTGATCATCTCCTTCCCATCATGTAAAGAAAGCCCCCATAATGAAGCAGAACAGGAAAAGATGAAATACCATGCTCTGGGGCTTTAGAACACATTTCGCTGTGCATGTGTTCTTGCTCAAAGTACAGATTTTACAGATATTACTCTTATCCTTCATCAGTCCTTATTGCTATGCTGGAACTCCTTTGGCCAGCGACCCAGAGGAATTTTGTCCTGTTGTCTACCTTTATTGCTTTGAAGATGAGTGTCTACCATTCCAGAGGAAACAAAGCATGAAGCAAGGCCCAGGTGGTGTACGCTGCTTGGGCACATTACCAACGTGTCTGGAATAGTTAAGGAAGAAAGAATTACCAGTGGAATTTACCAAATTATTTCCTCTTATTCCCACCCCACCCCCAAACCCACGTCTCACACACCAAATATTTTTGGTGTTTTCTTTTTTGTGAGTTATCCTTCCTTCCTTTCTGCTTCTGTGCCTGCCATCTTCACAATCCATTCGCACAGTTACTGAATTATGTCCCAAGAGATTCCCACATCAGACCTAGGTCTTCCCAGCCTCAAAAATGATAGGTGAAGAGGCATAGAGCCTTTATTTATTTATTTATTTATTTGACACAGAGAGAGAGAGAGAGATCACAAGTAGGCAGAGAGGCAGGCAGAGAGAGAGGAGGAAGCAGGCCTCCTGCTGAGCAGAGAGCCTGATGCAGGGCTCGATCCCAGGACCCTGAGATCACGACACTAGCTGAAGGCAGAGGCTTAACCCACTGAGCCACCCAGGTGCCCCCATAGTGCTTTTAATAATATACTCCTCCCACACAACACCTCCTCCTCCACATCTCTACTCACTTACCCATGATGGTTCCCTAAAACTCAAAACAAAAAAGTCATAAGCTTGAATTTAAAAGGTCTCTGATTTCTCCAACATTTTTTCTCTTAATATACCCCAACAAGCAATCCCTGCTGGTGCTAAGCCACAACTAGATCAACCCATAATTCTAAGTACTTGGGTGGTGTTCCCCCTCCTCAGCCCCCCCACCCCACCCCGCTCCCCATACCTTACCCCCCCCCACCTCTCATTCTCTAAGTCTTCCTCTCCCCCGCATACCCAGCTGGAGCTTCAGCTCTCCCATCAGGGCTGACCTCCTCTGCTGAATTCCTGCCCAGCTCTCGCCCTTCACACACAGACACAGACAGCCAGCTCACGTTTGCTCTACATCTCAGTCTTACTCTGTCCCACATGCAGCTCTGTGTGCACTCCTCTGACATGACCAGCCCCTTTCCCACCTTTTCCTAGCTGGGTATAAGCGGCAACACCATCTATCTAGTATTGGACAGGGTCCCGCGTGCCCTCATTTCTCATGTTCAATTCGTTTACAGTCCCAGCCAGTTCTGCTTCCAAAATGTATTGCACAGCTTTCAGCTTTTCTTTATGTTTGCTGCTCTCACTGTGGCACGGGCTGCCATCCCTTGGAGCACTACAGGACTCTCCTAAAATGTCTCTGTCCCACTCAAATAGATTCCCCATAACACTGCCGTTGAAATAGACAAATGAACAAGCATCCGCTCCTACCCCACCCCCTCTTGGAACGGTCCACCTTCCTTTCCATGACCTGTAGGCTTGCCAGGACAGGGTCCATCTCTACCTTCATCTTGGGCCACTGTCTCCATGAGAGTTCTAGCTGCCCTGGCCCTCTGGTGATTCCTGGATTCACCAGTCAGTGTTTCTTTAAATTTAGGTTCTTGACCCTTGGAGCCACCCCTTCTCTCCACAGCCTTGTTTTTCTTGGCTCGCTGCTCCTTCTCTTTCAGATCTCAGCTTAAACTTCAGAGACGTCTTTGTAACCACCCGAAACAATGTAGACTGCCACCCCATTATTTTCTATCATAACGCCTATTTATGTCTACAGCACTTAAAATCTCAACTTACTTGGACATTTATTTATTTACTTGATGGTGTGTAGCCTTTTTTTTTTTTTTCATCTTCCATCCCCAACATTGGAATGTAAGTGTGATGAGGTCAGGGATGAGGTCTGCCTGCTTATCTTTGTCCTTTTAGCCCTTAGCACTGTGCTTGGCAATAGGAGATGCTCAGTGGTTATTAGATGAATGAACATTACTCTTCAGCCACAGATTATTATCCATCCTTTAGTGATATTATTTGTCATTGTTGTAGAGTTTCTCTTACAACATTTACTTCGCTTATAACATTCGAGAGAAGTACCCTTATATATACTTGGACTTCCATATATGTTTCAGAATTTTCTTAATGTTAACAAAATAGGAACCCTGAAATGTCATATTAAGTGTATATGGTGTGGTTGTGGGGGCAGGGAGTACAATTGTTAGGAAAATAGCTTATTACTACCTGAATAAAAATCTGAATGGTGTCAGGGCACTTTGAATAAGACTTTTCATATCACCCTGCTAAAGAAAACTGTAGAGTCATGTGGGAGAATTGAATTAGCCATGTAAAATTAGGTACAGATTTATCTTAACTTCAGTATGTCATAAGAAAAACAGAATTGGGGCGCCTGGGTGGCTCAGTGGGTTAAAACCTCTGCCTTCGGCTCTGGTCATGATCTCAGGGTCCTGGGATCGAGCCCCGCATCAGGCTCTCTGCTCATCGGGAGCCTGCTTCCTCCTCTCTCTCTCTGCCTGCTTCTCTGCCTATTTGTGATCTCTGTCAAATAAGTAAACAAAAATCTTTAAAAAAAAGAAAAGAAAAGAAAAGAAAAACAATTATTCTCCTCTAGTTTGGCAAAGGCATCTATACAAAAACCTAGAGGCCAAACTCGGGATGGACAGGTACTTTTCGGAAAAGAAGGAAAATTAGATTTCCACATTAGATTTGTGATGAACAGACACAAAACAGAAGCATAGGCAAGGGGGGCAGGGAATGGAAAGGGCAGGGACCAGAAGGAAGGAGGTCTTTCAGAAGTTCGTCTGTTGAGGCAGGCCCGTGTGCGATGAATACGGGTAGTAAGAACAGTAAACCAGTTAGGGCAAATCTGCGATTTCCTTCTTTGAGCTTTCTTTTTATGTGTGAGAAGAACAGAGCTCTGGCTGAAGTTTTTAAATACACTGTCTTCAAAGGAAATCGTTTCTAATAACTTGAGAGTGCACATACATTTGAAGTGAATAAACTCTGTCCCTCTGTGAGAGTAAGTTCCATAGGGTGCAGATATCTCCCTCCTTCATGTGGTGCCATGGCCCTGGGAGCACATGGTCCCAATTTCCATCGAACACTCATTAGGAGCCACATCAGATTGCCTGTGATATAGATGGAGAAAGTCACTTGACGAAGTTTCCTGCTCGCTCTTGGAGAACATTTTTCCTTATTGGCTTTCTCGCTGGATGAGTTTCAGAATGCCTTTTTTTCTCTTTGTGGTGGTATTTGACATCCTTTTATGAATAAAAAGCTTTTACGTGAGATCTTGATTTTTCTAAGTTAAGAATTATCATGACCGAAGTAAATGCCAAGGTTTCATGAGTTAGCTGGTGAGGTGTGATCATTTGTTCACTTTAGATAAATCACAAACTATGGTCAGAAAATGTTATATTTTATTTCCGTTTCTCAGAATTGTGTAATTGACTTTAGAAATTAGTCTAAAGTGTGGAAGTCAAAATGTGTATAAATAGAAGGGATTATTCATTTCAATTAAGTTGATTTATATTGAAAAATATTTCCAATCAGATTCTTTTGTAGAAGGCATCTCGAATACATTAAAAAGATTATTTATTGGATTATTGAATTTAAAAAGGTCCTGAAACCATTATTATTTGTGTTTATTAGAGATCTATTCCTTGCACATTTCTAAAGATTTTGGACAATTTGTATTAGAAAACAAGACAATGAAAAGAAAAACAAAAAAAAATCAGTTAGAACAAGCAGAGAAATGGATGTAGTTACTGGGAAACTGTATTTTGCAGTTTGTTTCACTCTGTGATGATCACCGGCAACATGAATTTGATGAAAAAATACATATACACTATTAAATGTGAAATACCATAGTAGAGATGGACAAAGTAACTGAGGCATAAAGCTGGTAAATCCCTTGTCTAAAGACATTTGATCACTCAGTGACCCCCAGAGCCACAATTCTTCAGGAGTAACTTCTGGAATAACTACTCATGATTCAGAAGTGTTTGTGCACCAGATAAGAAGGTATGCCTAGTGACTCCTGAGTTTTTAAAAAGACAAAAAAGGGAAGGGAAAGAGAAAGAGAACGGTAGGGTGAGGGAAGTGGAAGGAAAAGGAAGGGAAGGGAGGAAAGAAAGGAAAAGAAAAAAAACCCCAATGCCTATAGGGCATTGCTTTGACTTGTCAACGTTTTTGTTTTTTCTGTTTTTCCTCCCACATGAATAAACTCACCTTTGATTCTTAGACATTTAGAAAGATTCATTCAAAGGTTTTTGCTCCTGCTTTTCAATTTATTTTTAAGAGAATAAATAATTAGCATACTTAAATGAATGCAAATTACATGTTGTTTCTGTGCTCAAACCAATAGTTCCAGAAATTTCGCAGTGGATGAGCTTTTCTGTTTGCCTCTCCTGCTGCCTGCCCACCACTCCCATCCTGCTGTCTGCACTGGTAGGCAGACCTACCAGAAGATCACCCCCATGCCTCACTTTCCCTAAGCCTTTTGGTTCGAGTTGGCCCTTGGAGAACCTAACCAAGGCGTAGGGTTAAAGGAGAGTAAGGCAGAAGGTCTCTTGTCCCGACTCCTTCACTGTGGGGAGGAACAACAGGTTTCCTCTGACTGGTTGCCTTCTAGGGGATGGTACAACTCCATAGTGCCCAACCTGGGGTCGTGTCCTTGTGGTTTTCTTATTGCCTGCCTATGCCTCTGAGAATAGTCTTTTTATTAACCCCTTCTGTGCATTACCCAAATTTGCATGCACTGTATCCTTTTCAGATCCTAATATAATTGCGTATAAGTGATTCATACTCTATGTGAATTTTAGTCAGAAAAATGTCCTTAAATCTGCCCTCTTCTGCATGCTTCATGGGTGTTTGGACAAATCACTTAACTTTTATTTTTAAAGTGGAATTTAAATTGATGTAGGAGGACTAAATGGGAGAATTAAATAAACTAATTTATGTTTATGTAAAGCACCTAACACATTGCAGTCATTTTCGTTTAAAAAAATCTTAATGCTGATTGAAGAGCTCTATTTTCTTCTAAAATGTCACTGCTATTTGTATGATGTATGCTCAATCTTAAACACAAATCACTGCAATTTGGACTTCATTATCTTGGGGTCTACTGAATTTACAACCAATGTCTGAATTAAGAGAACATCAGACTTATGTTCATTAGCCAAACAGCTAATGTTGAAAATATTTGGCCTTTTAGTCAGCCAGGAGTGAGAGTTGGTGACAGAACTATAGCTGATCTAGGAATAAGCAATAATAAACATATGATTTTCCTTTTATATTTTTATTTGTTGATGGGGCAATCTCTTTTCCTTAAAATAGCACAGACTGTTTAGCTTACTCAACAAATTACCCTGTGCTTTTTTTGAGAGGGAAAAAAAAAATGGAAACACAACAGTGCCTAGAAGTTTCAGCTTCCTTTCTTTTTTAGAATCCTATTTTTATACTCAACTCCCAGTGCTCAGTGCTATTATTATCAGGCAGTAGTGATCGAGGTGATCTAAAAGTTCTGTATTTAATTCTTTAAGAGTTTTCTATGTGTAATAGATATTATGATACATAGCAGCTAGTACTGTCATTCCTGGTGGGGGACTCCCGGCATTTCACTGACATTCGTTCTAACTCCAAGGTATTGTTAGGTGGTGGCGATGCTTCTGGCTGCCTTGGACTGGTGTCTGCTATCATCATCTAACCCTCTGAGTTACTACAGTCCTGTTCTGGGGAGAAAACAAAAACAAAACCAGGAAACACTCGTGTAGATGGGCAACTTTCAGCTCACCAGGTTGATACTGCCTCCTAAACTTAAGAAGGGAGCACATTTTTTGCACTGGCTTGAAGCAAAGGACAAACTTTGATTTTTTTTCCCCATGAATTTCCATAATCCTTTTTGCCTTTCTTTTATAAATTAGCAGAAGCATCGTGATAAAGGAACGGATTATTTTGGATTTGTGGGAATGCTGTTTTTTGAAGCTGGAGTTGAGGCATGTATCAAAGGAACATTTTACTTTATTTTATTTAATTTTTAAGATTTTATTTATTTATTTGATAGACAGAGATCACAAGTAGGCAGAGAGGCAGGCAGGGAGAGAGAAGAGAAAGCAGGCTCCCTACTGAGCAAAGAGCCCCGGGTGGGGCTCCATCCCAGGACCCTGGGATCATGACCTGAGCTGAAGGCAGAGGCTTTAAACCACTGAGCCACCCAGGTGCCCCTAAAAGAACATTTTATTAAGGATGCAGGGCAGAATATTTAAAATGAGAATTCTTTAGAACAGACCGGCGGTCTGCTCACGATACACATAGCATAAAAGTTAAGAACTCTGTGCATGAACATTGCCTGGATTTGAATCTCAGTTCTGCCAGTGCTGTGCCTTTGTGCCTTTGACTAGTGTCTCTGCATTTCTGTGCCTTAATTTCATCACCTGAAAAATGGAGATGATAACAATAGTAGCTACCTAAGGTGTTGCATGAGTCGAGCGGATGTATATGGAGCTCTTCTAAAATTCCCTGACTCACAGAAGGCACTTAACAAATGTTTGCTCTTACTATTATCATCAGCAGCAATGTCAGGATTACAAGAGAGAAATAAAAATGCTGTCATTATTCTGTTACCATTCACTATGGATAATTTATCTGTTTTCTTAAATGTTGTCAGCCAATTGCGTTTAGAAATACAGAACTACTTTCTGCCTGTATTGTTAAGGCTTTTTATGTGTGTATGTCTATATTTTCTTTCAGAAATGAAATTTAAGCAAAGAACCCATTTCCTTTGGTATGACCCTCAAGCAGACTGAACTTAATTGTTGATGTTTCTTTCTGGGAAGAAGTGGAAGCCCAGTATTCTTTGCTGACTTTTCATCACCCTTCTGTCAAAGCTATCATTGGTGACTGTCTGTGTATGGGAGTTTATTGTCCATATTGCCTCAGCACTCAGGGGTTAAGTTTTTCAAAACTAAATTCTACTAATTAGTATAGACTTTTCTTATCCCTGAGCTCACCTCTTTAGGAGTGCTGAGACATTGTTTTGTACATTGTAACAGATGTCTGTAGGTCTTACATAGTGCTCTGAGCATGTTTAAAATCCATTTATATTATATGATAATATTTAAATATTTAATGAGTTTACTATGTTCCTTTCACTTGAAATTGAATGTGCATAGAGAAAATATTTTTCAGACGTACCCAGGAGGGGATTCAGGTGTTTATTGTTTCATGAATTCATTTCTAGTTTCCTGATACTGGATAGTACCTACTAAATGGCACAAGTGTACTGTTGGTAATGTTGAAATAAGAGGAGAAATTATCAAGTAAATATGAGATTAGACTTGCTATTCCTATTTATTCTTTCCTTCCAATAAAAATATCTTAATTCCTGGTTGAGAGAAAAGGTACTGATTTTCTCATCTGCTCTAGGGTTATGGATTAATCTATTACACAGCCTTAGGTTTTTAACTTCTATAGGTGTTTCTGCTTACTCTCAAGGGGTAGTTGAGTTCCAGCTTTTGAGGAGCCTCGGCTTATACCTTCTGAGTGTTTAGGAAAAAGAATGCAGAATTATGAATAAGAAATCAACTATCATTTTAGAATGAAAACAAATTCACAACAAATTACAAATTCATGATAGCTGACAAATGCCTACAAGCATCACAAATCCAGAAATCGAACATGATTGTTACTTATAAAATGTCCAATGCAGCTTCTTTCTTACCTTAATTGAGTACTCTTGATCACCCTTTGAAAACCATTTTGTAATATCACTTTCTACAGAAAGAATGAAAAGATAATTCAGCCTTTCCTTAAATCATGTATGTATATGAATATATATATACACATGTATATATGCATATATTCCACTAACCCTAAATTAAATATATCCCCAATACAACTTCCTCTTTTCCAGATACCCAAAACGCTGTCAGTCCCTCCAGCGTTGGCTGACCCAAGGGAAAGTGTGAGAGTTGGTAAATTGGAATGGAAAGAGGGGACTTAATAGATTGTGGCTAAAATATCTTTATTTCAGGAATTGTGAGCACATTGATATAGTCCCTCCAGGACCTTGGAAGCAGCCCATGCAATTTGAAGGGCCTCAAAGCTTAAGCTCCATTTGTTTCATAATTAATTCCCCTCAGCTTAAGGTACAAAGCGGTGATAGCACATTGACCCTTCCTTTCACCAACAAAGATACATTAATATTATCCGTGGGGTATACTTTCTTGAAGACTCCTAATTATTGAATAACATTATTGTGCTAAGATAAGGGTAGGAAGAAATTGTTTTCATTAAAAAATCATGACTATAGCCAATATTTTTAAAAGTTTATTTGCTCTTTAAACTAGACATTTAACCGAGGTCTAGTGTGCACCAAATATTAAGTCTAAATTGCTAATATACCCACAGGAAGAACTGTGAAAATATTCATAAATTATTTACATAACTCACATACTTCCAACAGGCTAAGTGAGTGTTTGTTTTAATCTACTGGGTTATGTTTTGATTATAGGCTGGTGACCTTGAACTTATGAAACTTTTCATGTTTCACAAATACAATTGAATTTCCTAAGTCTTATATTTTATACCAGGGAGACAGAATCAACCAACACATTAATGTAGAAATCCCTCTCAGTCTTAAAACACATCTTAAACCAACTAAAACGAATTCATTGGAATTGAACTTCAGTAGTCCCTCCTCTCATCCATGGTTTTCTTTTCCCCAGTTTTAGTCACCCCAGGTTTAGTACGATCTGAAAGCCCATCATTTTTCTGATGTATGGTCAGAAGTCAAAAGCAGCCTACTGCTACATCACAATGCCTATGTCATTCATCTCACTTCATCTCATCATGTAGACATTTTATTATTTCATAGTACAGTAAGATATTTTGAGAGAGAGGAGGAGAAACCACATTCACATAACTTTTACTACAGTGTATTGTTATAATTGTTCTACCTTATTAATTGTTGTTTATCTCTTGTGCCTAATAAGTTCAACTTTATCATAGGTATGTATGTATAGGGAAAACATAGTCTATATAGGGTTCAGAACTCCCACATTCAGTCAGCTGGTGGGAGTCTTGGAACATACTGACAGTGGATGGGGGGGAGGGGTCGGACCTACTGTATAAAGAAGGGATAAATTGTTAGTGGTCAATTTTTCTTCCCTGATGGGGGAGTCATAGTTAGCCATTATATAGCTGACATTCTGGACTTCAAAGAGCCCTGTGGCTGGCTGGCATCGGTATTATGCATGAAAAAGCTGTGGTTTATTATTGTAGCTACACTTAATAGAGATCCTTCTCTGTGCTGGCTATACGAAGGAGCCCAGAATATGGACTCCCATATCAGAATGTATTGCAAACTCTTGCCACACTACTTACTAGCTATGTCAATTTGGGGCAAACAAACTAACTTCTGAGTTTCAGATTCCTCTCTGTAAATGAGAATATGGACTTCATTTGAGAGCTGTAATTTAGAATAATGAAGTACCTGACTCTCCTCTGGCCCATTATGACCACCTGATAAATGTTAATTCTCTTTCTTTTTTTTTTTTAAGATTTTATTTATTTATTTGACAGACAGAGATCACAAGTAAGCAGAGAGGCAGGCAGAGAGAGAGGGGGGAGCAGGCTCCCTGCTGAGCAGAGCGCCTGATGTGGGGCTTGATCCAAGGACCCTGAGATCATGACCTGAGCTGAAAGCAGAGGCTTAAGCTACTGAGGCACGGAGGTGCCCAAATTGTTTTCTTTCTTTTCTTGATTTTTGCCCTGTTTCCTTTCAGAGTGAGCACATGTCTTTATTCAGAAGTCACTTTATTCACTCAGCAAATACATGTAATCATCTACTATGCACCAACTTTGGCCAAGTGCGGAGGGTTTTCAAAGCTTAATAAGATATGATGCCCTGGCAGGAGCTCATATAGGAGTGTAAGCCAGAAAAAACTAACGGGAGTGCAATGTGATACATGTTGCCTCCAGGTATTTAGAAGGTTCCAAATGAGTGATCCCACTCTTATCTGTGGCATGACCGAGGTCTGCCTTGCTTTTATTTGCAGGCATCCATTTCATGAGACATCATTTCATGCATTTTTATTTTGAGTATATTCATTTTGTGTTTCTGCTACCTCACCGGTTCCTTGAGAGTTCCCCACTTGCATTCTCCACACGGAAGCTGATATCTGCTTTGATTCACTCCTTTCCAAACAGGGTAATACAGATTGGGCCAGTGGCCTTCAAATCGTTTTGTACTCTCTCTCAGTTAAAAAAAAGTAAAATAGGTAGACCATGCAGTCCAATGTAAATGTATTTATTTGCTTGTGTTACATATTTTTATTAATGTAATTTATTATAAAACATGCAGAAACTTTTTTTTTTAAAGATTGGGTGATTAAATAAGGCACTTCTGTTATGTTCTGTATGTGTTCCTGAAAAGTGCTGTGTCTTGCAAAATTGCTTAATCAAAACATTAATGCTTGAGTTTTCTCACAGAAGTAGGAAGAGATCACTCCAAACCTAAAAAAAGTTTAAAACAGCACAAATGAGAATGATAACAGTCTTCATACAAATATTAGTGCCATTAAATTTCCCTCGTCTTGGCACTTAACATCACTGTCAGTCAGTCCTCTGTGGCCTTGAATCCTGGGTGTGTACTTCTCCTTGAGATTTATGTCTGGAAGCATAGTCCTTCCTTTTTTTTTTTTTTTTTTTTTAAGATTTATTTAACAGAGAGATAGATCACAAGCAGGCAGAGAGGCAGGCAGAGAGAGAGGGGGAAGCAGGCTCCCCGCTGAGCAGAGCCCAACATGGGACTCGATCCCAGGACCCTGAGACTATGACCCGAGCCGAAGGCAGATGCCTAACCCACTGAGCCACCCAGGTGCCCCAGGAAGGGTAGTCCTTCTAATAGAGACCATTTTTATCAAAATTAAAAAGTTTGTCCCAGGCATAGGCTTTCTCATTGATGCATTTTTTTTTAAGTGAGGGAGACATGTCTTCTGCAATTTCTTTTTTTTTTCTTTTTTAAAAGATTTTATTTAATTATTTGAGAGAGAGAGAATGAGAGAGAGCATTAAGAGGGGGGGAGGGTCAGAGGGAGAAGCAGACTGATGCAAGATTTGATCCTGGAACTCCAGGATCATGACTGGAGCCAAAGGCAGTCACTTAACCAATGGAGGTACCTGGGTGCCCCTCTTATGCAGTTTCTGCAACTGTTCTTGAAGCTTAACTAATGAAAACTGAATAGTTCTTAAAATTCCTATGTAAACCACTACTAGAGGAAGGTACTTCTACTGATTTTCAGTTCCATTCTTAAGGATTTCATATGCTGCCAAGGCTTTCTTTTTTATTGTGAGAAATCTTGTCCCTGATTCCTTTAAAACATGAACATTCTGGAGAAAAGTCATGTATGAACCAAAACAACTGTTAGGTCCTATCGATATCATTCCTATATAACAATCACATATGAGAGAGTTCATGTCAAAAAAAACATTTAGTAGAAGAGATTATATTTTTAAAATAATAACTATTTGTGAATAATACAAAAATTATAATTTAAATGAAAGAGATATATTTAATATGTAGCATTGTTTTTCATAATCTTTAACACTTTATGAAAGTGATTATTTTGGTGACCATTATCATGAACTAAGTTACCTCCCAAAGGCAGAATATACATGCTGTATAATCAACAAATACCCAGGGCAAGGTCTGTCAACCAAAATAGCAGGTGTACCTACATGTCATAAATAATCTTGCTTCATTTTCACAGCTTTTTTGCTACTCATCACATTTATTATATTGTTTCATGTTATCATTTACCTGATGGGGTTGGCTTGTGCTTTGAATTATCAGCATAGTTGTTAATCCTTGGTCTCTCCAAAAGAATCTTTTTAAGCCACCTGTCCATTTCCATGTGAGGATTAGTTTCTTAATATCCATTCTCTAATACATTACATTGAAACATGTGCCTATAAGCTACAGTGTATTCAGTAAACTCAAAGCCCAGATACAACTGTAAGATCTCTGTTCTCCACCCCTTTGCCTTGTGAAACTCTACCTCTTCCCTTGAGTCTCCATCTTCATTGAGCAAAACTGACCAGCTGATGTAGGCACTGAATGAAAATGCCAGGGTCAGTGACATTTCAAACATTATTAATATTAGGTCTCTTTTTTTCCTTCAATAAAAATAATATAAAATCAAGTTGTAGTATTTTCTTCCAGAACCCAATGGATTCTCATGCTCAGCCCCTCTAGCCATCGGTTCTGAATGTGATATAGCCCATACAGCTTCAATGGTATTTAACCATCCTCTAGGGCCTTCCTGTCTGTGCCCTTGTTGTACCATTCCAGAATAAACGTGGTTTATAGGATTTCTTCTGATATTACTTAAGACGATAGCTGTGTGTTTTTTGTTAAAAATATTATTTGCGATACTCTTAAAGAATAGCAAGGCAGGTTTTAGTCAAGGAGGCTGTCTTGATAGATACAGAGACCACTGCAGTAGGATTTTGCAGTAGGGGAAAGATTTTGGGCTCAACTGTGAATATAACAATGAAGAGTGGAGCCAAGTAAGGTGCGGGGGTGGGGAAGATTGGTGGATAGAAAAATTAGTAAGAGGAAATATCAAGAGTAAAGGGGAATTTAGGCTACACCAACCTAATAGGATTCTTGATGAAGGCAAATGAGGTGATCAGACATCACCTGGGGAATGGAGGAGAATGGGGAACCCCATAAGTTACCAAAGGTGGGAGATTCTGGCTAAACTCTCTAAGCAGGATTCTTGCTAAATTGGACAATGCAGATATGAACACAGAAGCTCAAAAGTAGGACCCAGTTGTAAAGAGAGTCCAGAGGAGCCTGTCTAAAGTTTGTTCAAAGAGGGATTCTTTGTGGGTTTGCAGTTAGTCTTATTCTGTCGTTCTCCACTGGACCTTTCCTTTCATCTATAAAAAAATAGCAGACTAAAGTGACCTGTTTTTGAGGTTGGTGTACTTTGTCAACTACTATACTATTATTAGATTCTGTTTTTCTGAAATCCTCAGCTACAGATGCTATTTCTCTGTTCCAATTATTTCTATCTCTCTATAATTCTCCATCATCTATCCTTTTGTTTTTTTCATGACTATGTTACAAAATATGGAGCTTATTAAAAAATGTTTGAAATATCTGTAGCCTGTTAGCCTGAGCTTGATTTTTATTGGTGTTTTGTATGTTTCTAGATGGTAGATATAGGGTGGTAGAGGAAAAGTAAAAATGAGTAATGAGTATAAGTATTCAATCTGAAATAAAATTTAAGAACATAATGGTACATTTCATCCTATCTAAAATATAATGAAATGGAATAGAGGCAAACTATGTAAAACATTTATGTTAGGTAATTTGTATTAGATATTCTGTAAGTTGTTTAAAAAAACATATTAAACATCCCCAGACAGTATGGAGTTTAAAGCATTTATGTTTGCTGATGAAAGTTTAGCCCATGATTGTGAAAACAAAATAATATATAGGAAATACAGTTTTAGGAATTGATAATTACTTAACATTAACTTAATACATACCTCAGAATTCTGTTTTATAAAGAGTTTATTTATTTGTTGTAGAGAGAGAGAATGCAGGCGAGGGTAAGGGCAGAGGGAGAAGGAGAAACTCTTAAGCAGATTCTGTGCTGAGTGCAGAGCCTGATGTGGGACTCAATCTCATGACCCTGAGATCGCGACCAGAGCCGAAACCAAGAGTCGGATGCTCAGCTGACTGAGCCACCTGTGCGCCCCTACGTACCCCAGAATTTTAAACTCTTTATTTGATGTTAAAATGGTTAAGAAATAGCCTGATGTTTTGTGGCCAATTAAAATCTAATATGGGATACTTTCATAATGAAAGAGAAAATATCATCTTATTATCTAGTTGAATTATTCTGTATCTAACAGGCCTGTTACTTCAAGTGATTGCAAAAACTCAGAAAAGTTTTATCCCTTTTAATTTCAAGTGTGCATATATACAGACAGATATGTATGTGTGTGTGTGTCTTTGATTTTGTGAAAATTTCTTAAAAGACCAAATTACATCTTTTTGAGTTAAGAGTGAGCATAGTATGCCATAGAATGGGGTGAATATTCTCTGGTAAAGAGTTCAGGAAGGCTGTGTGCAGTTACTTCCAAAAAAGGAGCCACAACAATTGTACAGCCCACATTGTCATGGATTCTATAGAATAGATAGTCAATTTGTCAAAGTATAATTAATATCAGTCGTTATTAGTGCCATCATCTCTTAAAATTGAAGAGAAAATTTCTGCATTAAGATCTCTATTAATAAATAATAAATTGGGCATGCTTGGGTGCTTCAGTCAGTTGAGTGCCCAGCTCTTGATTTGGGCTCAGGTCATAGTTTCATAGGTTCTGGGATCAAGCCCTGCCTCAGGCTCTGCTCTCAGCAGGGAGTCTGGTTGAGGATTCTCTCCTCTGTCCCTCTAAGGTAAATGAATAATCTTTAAAAAATAAAAATAAACAAATGGCAATTAGTGTTTATAAAGAGATGAAAGTCAAGCCAGACTCATGTTTTCAGCTAGTTTTGAAGTGGTATGAAGCTCTATTTGCATGAAGAGGAGTCTATATTGATGCTTTTTATTTTTTTTCTCTAAGGATTTTATTTATTTATTTGACAGACAGAGATCACAAGTAGGTAGAGAGGCAGGCAGAGAGAGAGAGAGGAGGAAGCAGGCTCCCTGCCAAGCAGAGCCCGATGTGGGGCTCAGTCCCAGGACCCTGAGATCACGACCTGAGCCGAAGGCAGAGGCTTTAACCCACTGAGCCACCCAGGTACCCCTGATGCTTTTTAATCTTATCTTCAAATAAAATGTGCAAGCCTTGTCATTTCTGATCTTGCACAATCCATTTGTTTCATCAGAAAAGTCCAAAGTTTTTGTTATTATAGAACGTCTTACTCCAGTTATATACCTTAAGAGGTTAATAAAAAAGCAATTTTTAAGTTTTTTCCCCTTATCTCCAATATAACATTGCCATTTTCTGTATGACCTTGAGTTTTTCTCCTTTGGCCAAGCTTTATGATATAAGATGTCACCTTTGTGAAAGCATTGAAAAAACTGTAAGAACGTGGAAAGAAAAATTGACATAGCGCTCAATCTCCACTGAGCAATTCAACCAAATACAGTACCAAACATTTCAGTGCTTGTTGAAATATTACAAAGGATGTCTGCTGGGGAAGGCATTGGAATTTTATCTTGCAAAAAAGAAACATTAAGAAATAGACCACTTTTATATATTTTATAGGAACATACTGCCTAGTAACGAGGGAGGTACTTTATTAAGCTTCTTTTGCATGAAGTTTAACATCATGATCTTGTTCTATGCATTTTCTCCAAGGCAATAAATCAGTAAAATTGTATTCCATGTGCATTTCAGTTTTATGATGTTAATTCTGAAGATTACTCTTTGTGATTTTTTTTTGCCTTAAATATAACGAGATACAATTTATTCCTGACCAACGCATTACCTACCTTTGTGTGTTACTTTACAGATCAAATTAGGAAAATTATTATCTAGTTTTATCTAGGAAATTTAAAAGATAGACTGCCAATGCAGTAATTATTTTGGTTTGCTTTTTATTTTCTTGAAATTCTTAGTGTCATTTCAGAGATTAAACTATGTCTTCCTTCTTGTGAAACTATGAACCATCAAAAACAAAAAGAATATATTTTCAAATATAAATATTAATTGCATTACAACAGCAATTGAAAAAATAACACAGAATAGTATTCGTGCAAAGGATAGTAACCAAATAGCAAAAGAACATAATAAAATTAAATGATTTGTTGAGGCAGCAGATTGTACGTCTTTTATTTACTTTATAATTGTTAACCTACCATGCTGTTTATTCATTTAAGTAAAAAGCAGTAGAGGAAAAACAGACTGTCCAGAAATTT
Source organism: Mustela putorius furo (assembly GCF_011764305.1). Taxonomy (NCBI): domain Eukaryota; kingdom Metazoa; phylum Chordata; class Mammalia; order Carnivora; family Mustelidae; genus Mustela; species Mustela putorius. The sequence continues at coordinate 5,323,947 of NW_025421367.1, read as the reverse complement.
TTACATAATTTATGTAAATCTCTGGGGTAAGACTTTCCTTAAGTCTACATTGTTTCACAGATACTAATTTCAAAGAATTGTCAAATTGGTCAAATCCAACCCTGCAAATCAGTGATGCTTGTGCCTTCAAATCACCAAGTACATATTTCCTACCCAGGAAAACAAAACCATAGTTCTCAGTGTCCTGAGTACTCTGGGCTTTTCTGCTGCTCTGGATACCAGGTCTCCCACAGAAGCTCTACTGGTTAGGTTTGTGATGTAGATTATACAATAGCAACCAACACTACATCTTCTGAGTAGTAGTTAAGTGATAATCTAAATAATATGTACATGATAATTTAGTTTGCCAATTTTCTAAGAACATATAAAAGTTAGATAAAACTTTAAAATGGTGATTCTCACTCCACACTTACTAATTAGGTATAAATTCTTCTGAAAGATTTCCTTGGATCTTGAAGTCACCACTGGATTGGGGGGGGTGCGTCTGGGTGGCTCAGTCATTGCGTCCATCTTCTGCTCAGGTTATGATCCCAGGGTCCTGGGATCAAACCCCTCATCAGGCATCCTGCTCAGCAGGAAGCCTTCTTCTCTCTCTCTTACTCCCCCTGCCTTGTGCTCCTTCTCTCACTGTCTCTCTCTGTCAAAAAAGTAAATAAAAATCTTAAAAATGAGAGAGAGAGAGATGAGTTTGAACTAAGTTGAAATGGAACTACAAAAGAAGGGAAATTAACGGCGTGCCTGGGTGGCTCAGTGGGTTAAGCCTCTGCCTTCGGCTCAGGTCATGATCTCAGGGTCCTGAGATTGAGCCCCACATCGGTCTCCTGCTTGGCGAGGAGCCTGCTTCCCCCTCTCTCTCTGCCTGCCTCTCTGCCTACTTGTGATCTCTGTCAAATTAGTTAATTAATTTAAAAAAGAAGGAAAATTAATGACTCAAAACCAAGGTCCTACGTTGATAAAAATAAAATGTAAGGCCTCATATGAAGATATAATCATAGAAAATCTGAAGAATTAAATAAGGATTGAAAGAGGAGTTAACAAAATGTATCATGTTTTAAATGTGTTTGATGAAGAGTTAACAAAATGTATCATGTTTTAAATGTGTTTGATGAAGATGTAGGCATACATTCTCAGAAATACTGCATTATACTATTGTGGTCATTAATAAATTTTTTCATTCACTTAGTGAGTCCATCAGAGTGTGATGTCTAGCTGGCCGTGGGATCCAGGAAGCATTTTACAAAGATTTTCCAAGACAATGTAGAGAGTTCCTAATAGATGGCTAGAATGTAGCGATAGAGAATGTAGAGGGACAATGCCAGTGTCAAATGGCATAGAATCATCAGATAATTATCCAAATCCAGCAACTGGTATGAGGTCCTGGAGTAAAACTAGAGTCTCCAATGAGAGTTAGTCAGGAACAAAGCAAGATTTACCCAGAACAGACTGGAGCCCAGCATGTTATGCAAGACATAGTTCAGGACTGCATAGCTGGTTATCTCTGCACTGGAGCTGTCATCTGGTAGAGGGAGAAAGACCTTGCTGGACAGACCCTAATTGGTGAGGAAAGACATTGAGGATATTTAAACACTCTCTGCCTTGTGTTTAAATGGTCTGGGTCAAGCAAATCAGCAGGAATTGTTCTAGGAAACAAAAAGATTTAAGGATGAAGCAATGAATGGGACTGCCACATGTCCTTTCCTAAGCTTGTCATTGAATTTGAGGGCTTGGAGAACTCCGCCTACAAAAAAGTTTGGTAAGTCTCATTGGAAATTTGCAAGAAGAGAAACTTCAGGACGGAGAAGTGTCCCATATGGCCGGAAGGGTTTATGAACAGGATTTGAAGAGATGGAGAGAATTTTGATAAGTTTTGTGTTTTCAACTTCGGCTGAATATTGTAATCCACTGGACCATCTGGATTGCTTATAAAATATGTTAGAGTAGGTTTCCTTTCCTTTTTTTGGTGATTCTAATATGCAACTAAGGTTGAAATGACACTGTGATAGAAGAGATTTTCAACTAGTGGGAATGCGGTGAGCAAAGACCCAAAAACAAAGAACAGAGCTTATTCATGGGCCAGTGCCATCTAGTTTTGCTGGTGCAGGTTCTAGGGTACACTTGCTGGGGTGTTATATTGGGGAAGGAAAATAATACATTATTATACAAAGAGGTCCAATGTCAAAGCCTTGAGAAACTAGCTAAACTAGGAGAAATGAGGAAACCTAGACAGTATGAGGTCTGTGAGGCAAGAATGGTGAGAGTTTAGAGCAATAATATCTCCACACAGTGAAAAACCCAAACACAAAAATAGACAGACGTCAGGAAAATGTAACACAAGTTCGGAAGCCATCCAATCTTTATTTTTTCCTGCATTTTGGTCTTATATGCTTATTAAGAATACTAAAACTGCTTATTCTAGTGTTATTCCATGTTGATCTCTAGTTTTCACATGCTTAATGAAAAATACTGTACTTAGTGAAAATACAGTATTTAGTGAAAATACTGTATTTAGTGAAAAATACTGTACTCAATCTCTTTCTTTACAAAGTAGAGATTAAAACAACAAAAATCTTTGCTCACTCAAACTCCTGTGGTTGTTTTGAGGCCAAGTATGTGAAAGCTTTGTTTATAGAATCTGTTCCCTCAAAAATTAAGAAATGGTTAAATCTTGAGTGAGAGCATGTAGGTTAGGTCATAACTGATAATAACAGAAAACTTGAGTATTCGTTTTATTAACACTGTCAGCTTCCCCAATCATTACTTAGTGAATTGGCAATTCTGATTTATTTTCTATAGCCTCCTCCTCAAAGGTGTTTTGCTCAAACTTTCTCAAACAAATCACTTTTAGGCACTATCTGATCTTAGAAGATTCCAATCCATTCAAACAAAAAGATGCTGAAAAGTTAATGAGGGGAAAAAAAAATTGTGCCTATTTTGACTTTAAAGACACTGGGACTGTAAGCCACTTCAAAGCCTGTCTTTTAATCTTCTCATTGTTGAGCCCTTTGTTGTGAGGGGACAAGGGGGTGTGATTTTTATCCCTGTAATCAGTTTCTGTCAAGACAAGCTTTCTAAACATTTGTTAAGGGGGAGTTACAGAAGTATTATGTGTGGTCACTAGTCTCTCACCCTTAGCTGATAAAAGGAGATGAGTGTCAAGTCAGCAAACCCCCAGTCTGACTTCGCTTTCCTCTGGGGGTCCAGAGACTAACCCGCTCCGCAAACACACCTATCATGAAGGAAGATTGAATTTGAAATTGTCAAGTTGTGCAGTGTTTTATTTTCTTCAAGAAGATATGGAAGGTAAAATCATTGTGTTTTTTTTTTCCCTCATTGGAAATATTTGGAAGCTTTGATAAAGAAATCTTGGGGATGGAGTTGGGAGTTTTGAGTTTAGATAGAGATTGTTGGAGCAACCACACTCGTTATTTTGGAGTCTTGTTATTTCAGTCTACTCCTGGCTGCTTTCACAAATAAATTGTGTGGATACATATAATCTCTAGAATGAGCTACTTTCTACACAGTTGAATCTGGTGAAAATGGGTTTGAAAATTGTAAAATTACATGGGTACTTTATGTCTGTCAAGAAACACAAAGAAACCCCAAGACTGGCCTGAAATTACCATGTAGAAGCAAACAGGGAAAAAAGTGAGGCTGGGGGGTACTTTTCTTATTTAAGGCAAATTGCCTTTCTTTAGCATTTGGATTTATTCATTATTAGCCAACACATTTTAGGAAGACATTTTAGAATTTGGGTTCTTTTTGGTACGTATTAGATCCATTATGATTCCTTTTGTAAAGTTTAATGTTTGTGTATGTGGTTTTGATTATAGTGTTTTAAGTTAAGTGCTATATAACTCTCTTGGCCTTTTACTTTTGTAATCCACATGGACAGCCTAATGTAGGCTTACAATTGCTTCTGGAAACTTGGTACCTATTTATAGATTTTCAAAAAAAATACTTGTTTTTATTTGTACCCCTTTTTAATTATGCTTTACAGGGATCATTTTTTACAATTCTGATTTCTAATGCCTTTCCCATAGAAACCTGTAAATAACTCTTAACTCCTAACCAGTTTGGGGGTTTTTATTAACTTTCCCAGAGAATGCAACAATACATTTTTAGAATTTTCTAGATCATCTTTTTGGGAAGTTTTTCAGTGTTTCTAAAATATAAAAACTTGAAATATAACAAAAACATACATTAGCTGGCTTGTAAAATAATGAAAATATAAATAGTTGTTAAAAATTCACAGCACTATTATTATCAGTTGTCGAATGCATTGGGGAAACAGCAGTTTTTCTTGACTCTTCCACCTGTTTCCAAATATTTGATAATCTCTGATGTGTAAAACCAGAGGGAAAACTAAAATGGTGCATTGTTATGGATAGTAGAGGGGTCATTTCTCTTAATATTGGGCTCCTTAATTGTCTAAAACTAGAGTTAGGGTAATTATGTCAGTTGATATTTTATTGATTGTCTTTTCTGCCTAAAGAGAGCAAAGTGGTGGATAATTGATGTACTGCCTAGAATGAGAATTCCTCATTTTGAGAAATTTGAAATGGGAGTTGTAATCAATTTCATTGTTGTACTTGTCCAACAAATTAAAGATAAATATTAATCAGAGTCACAGCATCACTATTCTAGTGCTGTAGAGAATTTTGAATCATCTTATGCTATTTCAAAACACCTTCAGGAGGTTAAGTTCAGATTTATTTTTAATTTAGCAGCAGCTGAACTTGGAAGTAATTCATTGTGTAAGGGCCAAAGATACTCTTTAGCAAACGTTTTTAGCAAAAATTTAATGATTGTCAATGCCCATTCTCTGACAACACAATTTATTTATTATAATGTAGTAAGTTTCACAGAACCATCATAAAACATTTTTACTAAATGAAAGAGAAATTATAGCTTCGGTTGCTAAGCTGATTCATATACACAGCGAACTGCACTGCTCCATGGGTAGGAAAAATAAAAACTTCCCTTTTTAGTTATCATCCTGACTCCAGATTTGCATTCTTGTGACATGTAAAGGTGAGCATTTTAGAGATGAGCAATCAGTGCCCCAGAAGTTGGTCCTGCAAGCCTTTATCATCACAGACAGAGATTGTGTGTCTTTTCTAAAGTCATTGCTAAAATTGGGTCTTGAGTTTATGCTGCTCAAATTGATTGGGGAGAAGGAATGATAAACAGTAATTTAAGGTTTATTTTCTGAATGGCACTTTACAGTTGATATGTATTCCTAGAGCTTTGGAGGTATTAATTGCAAAGCGTTTTTGCTTCCAAATGGGCAAATACATTATAAAATGAAATCCTGTCATAAAGAAGCCAAAATATTGAGGCTAGACCACATCCATTTTTTCCCCTAAGAGATACAAATAAAAGAGTTGAAATAGCCCTGTATGCTCCCACGGATCTGAAGATAGTAGTTCATATATGTTTTGTGGTAAGATAATGTCTAAACACGAGTGGCTCATGGACAGCATAACCATTGTATACCTGGAGTTTATTGGTGGCCACTGCAGAGACAGTAACAGGTTTTATCATATAAGCTGCTGACCTTTTCTCTCGTGACCCAAGAGTATCTTGGGTCATACAGGAATTATAATTTTCCCTGGATTGCATAATGCATGTTGACTGAATGGTGCTTTATGAGAGAGAACAGTCTTTTTCTACAGTCAGTTGTACCTGGGCCCAGAGGAAGCACCATGCCCCCTCCAACCTTCTTCATGTAAACCAGTGGCCTTTCTTTCTATTCTCTACCTTCCTTCCTCTTACCTCTCACCCCCTCTTCTTTATATAGGCACGAGATCATCTATCGGTTAAAATTTCATGTATTTTTTAAAAAGCTATCTATCCTATTCTTAATTTAAAAATCGACATATGTTTTTATGGGACACATGAGTGGCTCAGTCCATTAAGCCTCTTTTTTTTTTAAGTTTTTATTTATTTATGTGGCAGAAAGAGAGAGAGAGGGAGAGCACGTACAGGCAAAATGGCAGGCAGAGGAAGAGGCAGAGAGAGAAGCAGGCTCCTGTTGAGCAGAGACTCTGACATGGAGCTTGATCCCAAGACCCCAAGTCAAGACCAGAGCGAAAGGCAGACACTTAACTGACTGAGCCACCCAGGCCCCTCAAGCCTCCAACTCTTGATTTCAGCTCAAGTGGTGACCTCAGGGTCATTGGATGGAGCCCCACATGGAGCTCCTCACTCAGTGGGTTGTCTGCTGGAGATCTTCTCTCTCCTTCTCCCCCTGTCCCCCATCCCTAAAGTAAAGAAGTAAATCGTTAAAAATTTTTTTTAAAAAATTGATTTTTTTTTAAAACTATTCCCCTAAGTATAATGAAGTAAGTCCTTTTTTGTGTGCTCTTTTTCTCCTGAGACCCTCATTTGATTTTTTTTTTTGTGTGTGTGTGTTTCAGTGTATCTGGATTTAAGAAAGTTCTATTTCTATTATTTATGAGTGATGTTTATAGCTTCAGATGTATTTTTATTGCATCGAGTTAATTGCTTTGAGCAGCAATTGTTACAGCGGTCAAAAAAATTAAATCTCTGTCTTCTAAACTTCTGACTAGGCAATTGTTTCAAGAGGATGGATAGCTTATAGAATTCACCCAGAAAAATCCCAGAGTTTTTATTTAAAAGAAAAATGTAAGCTCTGTCTGGATATAGAGTAATATTATAACTGGGACTTTGATTCTCATTCCTACTGAGAAAGTGTTTACATTGGGTAGTAAACTGCAAGATGGAGAGAGAGGCAGAATTATCATATTTATGCAAAGTGTCACTTGTTTATGCTAAGTGCAGATAAACTACAAATTTCTATACCTTCCTAATTAGCAACATTGTAATTAATGTTCTTATTTCTAGATGAAATAATGTACTTCAGGAGATGTCTCAATAATTTATCAGGGATCATTATTTCTTTTTAAATATAGGACCTCATGGGAAATGAAAATGAAAATAAAATACCTTTCATTCTGCCATCTGCTAGGCTTAGCTGCATAGGATAGTGTACAACGAGGTTCCCTGATTGAAATGTCAGAGAACTTCGATAACCGCACGCCTTCTTTCAGTGGCCAGTTAGCAGCTTGTATGCTAGTGTTTACGGAGCAAAATGGATGGAATGCCAAGAGAAAACACAAAGTATCCAATTGGTTAAAATCCTGCACATTCATTTTCCTGAAGTTTACACAGCAAGTGAAATGGCCTGTTTGATAAATACTGCCATGCCTCCTGATACTTCTATCCTTTATAGCTTATAGTAGCAAGGGTGGCCACAGCACAATATTTCTTAATCCCCCCGTATCCCTTGTTCATACATAAATCACCTGCGCCCTGGCGGAATCTTGCACTGACCCTCTAAGACTTTTATTGCCGTTCCATTCATTTTTTATTACCTCTTCTTTCTTCGTCTTCTTTCTTTCCTAAATCCTTGAGCTGGAAGGGGGCTTACGGGTTTTCATTTTCTTGTAAATGATGTATGTCTAGTTTCTTCCTGACCACGTGCCAGTGTTGTGGGAAAGCAAAGCTTCCCTGTTATGAAAAGCCGGCCTAAGGGAATGAACCACTGGACTGTTGACAGGTCTGTTGGGGACAATCAGAGTCTTTCCTCCTAGCCATCCGTTAACAATGACACTTAATCCTTAGCATTTACTGAGTGCAAAGTAGAGGTTGTTAACTATTTTATTACCCATGGCTTCCTCCCCATGACTTCCCTGCCCCTAACTTTCCGGTCACTGTTCTCTTCCTTTTCCCCTCTTCCCTTTTGTTTTCATTTTTGCTTTTGGTCATTGAACAAAACCCTTACTGAGTTCTCATCATCGTGGCAGAAGTTTTGGTAGAGGCCCAAGATACAAAGCAGACTGCATCATTTTTCCTGCATTAAAGGAACCCACAGCCTGATAGGGGAGACAGCTGTGTGGCTCAGAATGGTAATATTCTGTGAATTTGGACTGTGTGGGAGGTGTGAACAAATATGGTCGCAGAGAAGACAGAGATTCAGTCCAACTAGGATGGTGAGAAAACTTCACAGAAACTGAAAATTGCTAGGTAGGTCTTGAAGCTTTAACAAATTGTGCAAGTAAATAAAGAGGCATAGGAGGAAACTCATAAATAAAGGCATGTTCAGGCAATGGCAGCTGGAGTGGTCTGCCTGGACACATAGGGGGAGAAGAGTAAGATTAGGATTAAATAAAGGACTGGAACTTATGTAACATTGTGTATCACTTCTATTCAAATTAAAAATGAAATTAAAAAGGTTAAAAACAAACAAAAAGAGGACTGGAAATGGGTTTGAAGACAGATTTTAAAGATTTTGTGTGTCTCTTGCATGGGGACCTTATTCTCTGATGATGGATTGCTATCAAAGGTTTTTAATCAGAGGAATTATCAAATTAAATCGCTGACATTTGCTTGTAAAATCCATTAGAGCAGGAACGTTTTGTTTCATTCACTTCTAAAGCCTTGTAACCCAATAGGCAGGCACCAGTAAGTACACATGTAACAAATGCGTAACAAAAAAGACTGCATGGGGTCAGTGTGGTGGGGAATTGCTGAGGGGAGCTATATCAGAGAGAGGGGCACCAGGAGAGTCAGCCGTGGTCATCTGGGTGAGAGAGAATGACAGACCACACTAGAGCAGGGTGCTTCCTTTTGGTGGGAAGTGTGAACTGGGAGAGATTTTGGAGGTAAGATTAGCAAGACTAAGTGACCAATTAGGTCTGGGACCTCAGCAGGGAGGTCAAAGAGTTGACCAATGGGACTTGAGTAATTTCCAAACCAGATAAGAAATGCAAGAGGAAATGCAAGTTTGGGGTGATACCGATCATTCTTATTTGAGGGTGTTCTGTTTGGAGTCAATTTAATAGATCTTTCACCTCCATGAGCACTGAAGATGGAAGATTAAGAACTGTCACAGGGTGAAAAGCCAGGTTTAGAGGAGTAAGTGAGATCAGAAAGAGGCTCACATAAGAGGCCACTATTTATGGAGAAGATAGAGGACGATGATGTGCCAAAAAAAGAGGATGAGGAAAAACAGCCAGAAAAGGAAAGGAAAGGTTTCACGGAAAATGTATTTGGTTTGCTGTCTTCTCTTCCTTTTCGTCCATGACCAGCATTCTTCTGTTAGTCTTTGAGGCTCACCCACATCAGGCAGCATGACTGACAGTGGAAATGTTGCTCATCTTCCTGTGCAACTCTAGGTAAAGTTGAATCACTTAGGGATTTAATGACAGCTGATGACTAAACCCCACATTATTCATTAAAATATTTACAGGCAGGAGACAAAACAGAGAAATGGTGAAGGAATCAAAATATAGGACATCATTTACTCGTCTTTTGCTGCCAGCTCCCTTAGCTTGCCATGGAGAATTTTACATTGGCAAGTTTAGAACCAGAACTGGCACAGCCCATGGAAATTTATTCATGCTCTGACTAGTTTCTCATGTTAAAGGCATTTATCCCAAAGAATATCACCTGGGTTTCAGCCAGCAGGACACTCAGAAAGACACATGTAAATGAGCATGGAATTCATCCCATGCACTCTGAGCAGCTGGGTTTTTTATCTTTTTCTGTTTGTTTTCCTGGAAAAAATTCTTTGTAGGGGAGACTCTGTGTGTGTGTGTGAGTGTGTGTGTGTGTGTGTGTGTGTGTGTGTGTGTTGGCAATTACTAATGTGGGATGTTTTGAATCAGTGTTATATGGTAGAATTCATACTTCTAATTCCTTCATACTTATCCAGGCTGGCCTCTATCTGTACCATTTTTGAAATCAGAGATGATTCTAGATACAAATGGTACAGTGTATAGATGAAGAGTATTATATGGGAATTTTGCTTTTAGTGGCATATGGAAGACTAATGATCAGCAGCTCAGCCTCAGAAAGCTTAGTGCTAGACCATTTGCATCTTATTTCTTAGCATTTTGCTGTTGTTTCTAGGCCGCCTGCCCGATAATATGGAAATTTAATGCCAGTTCCCAAAACCTGTCTGAAAGATTTATAGGTCATTTTTCTCTTCCAGAGGTTGCATGTAGATCTCAGTGTGTAGTGATCAATTACCTTAATTCCATGGTAGAGAGTATTTCAATGTAAAGTTAATGGCTTCTGTGACTAAATCCATAAGAATAATTATTTTATTGGAACAAAAATGCAAGAACAAAAGGAGCTCCTACTCCTAAGTAAGCACGTACTTCTTGATATCAGGTAGAGCTAAACAAACAGAATATTCGGTGGGATATTTAAAACAAATTACTAAATTTTAACAAAGTGATCCAAATATAACAAAAATATTTGCTGTGGTTTATTTTGTTAACATTATGTTACCGATATCATTATGCAATTGTCAGGTTAATATTACCTTTTTTAGGTTTACTGCTAGTTTTTAATTACTTGCATATTATTGTCCTTTTTAAAATAATTTTCTCCCTCAGTCTTGAAGAATCTTCCATCTCTTTCTCTTGTGGCCATCTCCTCCCAAGAACACAGTATGTGGAGTGTTTTGAACACTTCTCTTCCAGCTGTGTTCTGGAAAGACTGGTTTCCTCTCCCCTAGCAGTGTTGTCAGAGAATTTCTTTGTAGAAGTGGCTCTTGGGTAGGATGCATCCAGAACGAGATTGCTTTTCTTGAAGTTTTGTTTGCATAGCAAGCACAATGCATTTATTTCATTGTTTGTTTACTGGAGACAGATAGGACGAAAGGTTCTCTATCCCAAGACATCTTGCCTCTGGAAAGATCAGTTTTCAGGGAAAGGCACTACCCACTTCTGGCAAATATTAATTCCAAAAACAAATGTGAGGAAATGCCACTCTATATATTACATACCAATAGATTTTTTTTTGCTTGTAATTTTTTTAATCTATGCTTTATTTGGAATTTATGTAAAGACTATATATGTGTACTAGCTTTCCTTCACCAACATAATTTATTGAGCATACTCATAAATGTAACCCCAAGATATCATCAGGTTCAGTCATCTGTCTATGGGCCAATGGTAAGAAATTACCTATTATTATTCCTAACTGTGAAATAGTAATTGATTTTATAATATAAATCAGATAGTTTACCACTATAAAAATAGCTAAACACCTGATGATGGATTGCTCTCAAAGGTTTTTAATCTGAGGAATTATTTTACATGGAGCCTAAAATTTTACAGGGATTTCAAAGGGTGATCGACACATGTCAAATGACACAACTCAAACAGTCTAGTGATGAAACTGATGTCTTTAATTCAAGGCAAGCAATCCACGGATTAAGGGAATACAGTGCCTCGCAAGCAGTGGAGGGTGCTTCCTGAGGGATCTGGGCTAACAGCAAGTGTTCTAGAACAGTAGAAACAACAAAGGGAAAGTAGGGTATGACTAGCGAGGTCAGGGATTTTCTTATATGGCTGGCAAGTCTGGTTTTCCAGGATAAGGTAAACTCGCTGAAGCTGAATTGTAAAATAGTGATTGGTGTCAGATTTCCTCCAGTGAGGTGTTTCCTTTAAGTGCAGGCTGTCTAGGGTTTAGATTTGTGATGCAGGCTGGGCCTCTGGGGAGGCCTCCATTCTGTGGGTCCCTATATACAAACTAACATTATCACCAACATTAACACTAAAGCCAGTAGCTTTCCCCTGCTCCTCCCTCCCTAAGGCTCTCATCTTACTGTCTTCTTACTTTTTAACTTCCTCTCCACCCCATTCTTACACATGTTCTTTCTCATTTATCTTCCTCATTCTTTATCTTTATTTTCTCATTACTTCTTCTTCTTCTTCTTCCTGTGTTTTTCCAATTTTCCTGTTTTTTATTTCAATGTGATGAACAGTCAGATTGATAGAACAAGGCAGTCAAGTAACGAAGAGAATGAAATGTTGAGGAAGGGAAGAGAAAGTCTTGTATATGATGATGTGTTCACTGTGGGTTGAGGAGGGGGTAAAAATGGAGCAGGCATTCAACATATTTCCTCTATAGCAATTTACTGCTCACATGTTCTGGGGGGGGTCGGTGTTTTGTTTGCTGTTTGGGGGTAGGGTGTTAGGGGAATGGGATTTTGTTGTCATTTTCTTTCATTCTGGGGAAAGGTCTCTAAATAAAATTGAGTCCAAAAAATGTCAAATTGCTACCATCTCCTTCAAAATCCTTTCTTATTCACTATTATTATTGTGCTTGTATTTGTTTTTGTTGTTAAACCAATTATCAGACTCCTGTCTGAAGAACAGTCAGTAGAGAGGAGCCATCTCCATTTCACACATGGAGAAGGTAGACTCAAGGAGTTTTAGCAACTTCCCGGTGGCACATGATGGCTGAGCACAGGGCTGTCTGATAAAACTTCAATGTGATTTGCTTGCATTGACAGCAGGATTTTACTCCTTGGCCCTTTACACAGACCACTAGAAACTCCATACTTAAATGAGGGTGCATATCCCCTCTTCTTAGATACATGTTTATATCCACATGCCTTGCTCTTCATTGACTAAAGAACAAGGTAAGTGCCTCAGGCAGTCGCAGTGAGATCCCCATTCTGAGTAGAGTTGGTTGAGGATACACCTAAAATCTATAAATGCATTTGGTAAATCATTTAAGAAGAAGAATGTCAGACTGTGGACATGAATAAAGACTGATGGACTCAAAAATACATCGAGCCAGGATAGTCTAATCTCTGGCAGAGTTGGGATCTTGTTGGTTTGCTGCTTCTCGTAAGAAAATACAAACATCCAGAATAATGTAAAAGAGTTACTCCAAGGGGTGCCTGGATGGTTCAGTCAGTTAAGCATCTATCTGCCTTCGGCTCAGGTCATGATCCCAGGGTCGTGGGATGAGCCCTAATCCCTGTGTGGGGCTCCCTGCTCAGCGGGGAACGTGCTTCTCCCTTTCCCTCTACCCCTTCCCTTTGCTTGTGCGCCCCCCCAAATAAATAAATAAAATCTGTTTTTTAAGATTTTTTTTTAATCTTTAAAAAAAAAAGATTTTATTTATTTATTTGACAAAGAGTCACAACGAGAGAGGGAACACAAGCAGGGGGAGTGGGAGAGGGAGAGGCAGGCTCCCCACCAAGTACAATGCAGGGCTGGATCCCAGGACCCAGGGATCATGATCAGAAAGAAAGGCAGATGCTTAACGACTGGCCACCCGGGCACCCCAATAAATAAAATCTTCAAAAAAAAAAAAGAGTAACTCCAGTTAGACTATTGGGAATTTAATATATGCATATCTTTTTTTTAATGGCTTAGGGAGCATAACTGTTGAATCCTGCATTAAAAATATTAATCGGAGGGGGCACCTGGGTGGCTCAGTGGGTTAAAGCCTCTGCCTTCGGCTCAGGTCATGATCCCAGGGTCCTGGGATGGAGCCCCCATCGTGCTCTCTGCTCGGGGGAGCCTGCTTCCTTCTCTCTCTCTGCCTGCCTCTCTACCTACTTGTGATCTCTGTCTGTCAAATAAATAAATAAAATCTTAAAAAAATATATTAATCAGATAACTTTTCCGGGAATGTTTTAAAGCACAAGGTTACCAGTAAATGTATTTAAAGTTAAAACTCTTTGCTTCATTTTGGGAACCTCTAATCTTTGGAGGGAAAAAAAAAAATTTCTATACTGCATAGATAGATTGAAATGCTTTTATAGAATGCAAATAAGAAAAGAACAAAACTGTATTGGTGACCAAAATATATTTTTACCTCCCTCACATTTGGGACAAGGTCAGTTAATCAGTAAATGGCTTTGGCTATGTTACAGGCACTATTCGGTAGGACTTTCAGTTCCTATCTTTGCTTTATTCACGTACTTCCAGAGGTCACTATTTCTTTACTTTGCTTTTAATTTTACTAGTATGCAGAAACAGAATCATCAAGGAAAAAGAAGATACAGAATTTTTTTTTTAAGGTGAAGGGCTATTGAGATAATATCCAGCGATAAAGAAATAAGGCAAAAATGATATTATGTGACAAAAATAATAGACAAAATATACTTTGAGATATCATCTGGTCTACCCCTGGGTAAAATTAAATTTAAACCAAACAATAAGTTAAAAGTCTAGCTTCTTTTCAATGCTGTCCAAAGTCCCAAAACATCCCTGGACTTCAGCATCTGCACATGCAACATATACTACTATTTTTTAAAAGATTTTATTTATTTATTTGACAGACACAGATCACAAGTAGGCAGAGAGGCAGGCAGGGTGGCAGGGAGGGGTGGGAAGCATGCTCCCCGCTGAGCAGAGAGCCCGATGCGGGGCTTGATCCCAGGACCCCAGAATCATGACCTGAGCTGAAGGCAGAGGCTTTAACCGACTGAGCCACTCAGGTGCCCCTATACTACTATTTAAAAGTAGTCCATATCCATCACCATTATTTTAAAAATGTGAGGAACCTCAGATAATAAAGGTAGTCACAAAATAATCAAGGTCATACAGATATTAATGTAGTAATAGCCACTAAGTTTTATAACATTAAAATGGCTACCATAACAGATTATATGAACAAAAAGAATGTGTATATTAAAATGCATATGCTATCCAATTTTCATTCAAAACAAAACTAGACTAATCATCAAAGTTACTGACTAGGAAGCTTACTACAGTGGTCTATAATGGCTGCTTGACCATGTCCACCTGCTGATCAACGTATTTGCAGACAATCTGTCTTCCTTTTTATCAGTATGTTTTCTTCTCTCAACCATTCGGGATGCATTCAGCAACATTGGATGATCGTGTCCACTGAGTTTGGGGGAGGAACAGATATTCAGGAAGCACAGTTAACATGCATTTACATGCAAAACTAAGTAATGTGAGGAATTTAAGTTTGCCTTATCCTGCAGATCTTTTTGTCTGCTTATACATTCTCTGTACAGAAGAAAGAGTGTTCCTTGTTCCACAAGGTCATGAGATTTCTCCTGAGGCCCAGAAATGCTGAGGCTGAACAAAATCAATCTTCCAATTCCCACTTGTGTTTGAATTCCATATTGTTGGTTTTTCTCTGGCAATAGTAGAAAAAGACAGCTTCCTCTAGAAAAGGATAGATACTCACAAAATAAATGTGTAATATCAACTGCAGTCATCATCACCGCATTTGAGCTGTGGATATTCAATTAATTAGTCCATCTCAAAATTTGGTTAAAGCGGGGAGCTATGAAATAATATACATATAACACAGACTTTTAAAGATCAATTTAAAACATGTAAGTATAAAAATGCATTTAAGTATAAATGCATTTGCTAACTATGACGTGAAAATACATTCTTTTCTTTGAGTAGGAGTCAAATGATTGGGTTCTTGTCTTTGCATGAGTTGTGCCTATAATGTATCACTTGTAATTTCCAGATTCATTTATACAAGGTATATTTGTAAAGTAACATAAGCTCAGAACCCTTCTAGATTGTTATGATTTGTTTTTAAAATCAGGTCTGTTGAGCTATGTTTTTTGGGTGTGTGTGTATAATCACCATCTCTCGCCATACAACATTACAATATTAATAACTATATTTGCTAAGCTGTACTTTGTATCTCCATGACTTACTTATTTTATAACTACAACTTTGTACCTTTAAATCCTGTTTATCTATTTTGCCCATCCCCCCACCACCCCTCTGGTAGCCCCCAGTTTGTTCTCTATATTTAAAAGTCTGTTTGTTTAGTTTTTTAGATTCCACATTTATGTGAAATCAGATGGCATTTGTCTTTCTCTGTCTGATTATTTCACTTAGCATCTAGGTTCAAGCATTTTGTCACAAATGGTAAAAATCTAATTTCTTTTTAAGACTGAATAATATTCCATTATGTATCTATGCATGCCACATCTTCTCTATGCATTCATTGTATTTATGGACACTTGGGTTGTTTCCATGTCTTGGCTATTGCAAATAATGCTGCAAGAGCATAAGTCATATACTTTTTTAAATCCGTGTTTTCATTTTCCAGTAGGGAGGTTAATGAATCATATGGTAGTTCTATTTTTAATTTTTGAGGAAACTCCATACTGTTCTCCACAGTGGCTGTACCAATTTACCGTCCCACCAACAGTGCATGAAGGTTTCCTTTTCTCCTTATCTTTACCAATATTGGTTATTTGTTGTTATTTTGATACTAACCATTCTCACTGGCATGAGGTAATTATCTCATTGTGGTTTTGATTTTCATATCTCTGATGGTTAGTGTTGAGCATCTTTTCATGTTTCTTTTGGCCACTTGTATCTCTTCTTTGGAAAAATGTCTATTCAGATCCTCTGCCCATTTTTAAAAATTGGAGTGTTTGGTATTTTGGTGTATCATATCAGTTTTATCAGTTTTTTTAATGTATTTTTTATATTAGCTCCTTATTGCATAGATCATTTGAAAATATCTTCTCCCATTCAGTAGGTTGCCTTTCTGGTTTGTTGATGGTTTCCGTTGCTGTGAAAAAGCTTTTCATTTTGTTGTGGTCCCTATAGTTTATTTTTGGTTTTGCTTCCCTTACCTAAGATGATAAATCTGTAAATATGTTGCTAAGGCTGATATCTAGAAGATAACTGCCTATGTTTTCTTTTAGGAGTTTTATGGTTTTGGGTCTCATATTTAGGTCTTGAATCCATTTTGAGTTTACTGTTGTGTATGTTGTAAGAAAGTGGTCCAGTTTCATTCTTTTGCATGTAGCTACCCCATTTTCCTAACACCATTTATTAAAGAGACTGTCTTTTCCCCATTGCATATTCTTGCCTTCTCTGTTGTAGAGTAATTTATCACATACATGTGTGTTTATTTCTGAGTTCTCTATCCTATACCATTGATCTGTGCATCTGTTTTATCCCAATAACATACTGTTTTGATTACTATAGCTTTATAGTATATCTTGAAATCCCGGATTATGTTACTTCCAGCTTTGTTCTTCTTTCTCAAGAATGCTTTAGCTATTCAAGGATTTTTGTGGTTCTGTACAAATTTTAGGACTATTTGTTCTAATTCTGTGAAAAATGCTAACTAGGGATTTCATCGAATCTATAAATTGCTTTGGGTAGTATAGACATTCTAACAATGTTAATTCTTCCAATCCATGACTACATAAATCTTTCCATTTTTATCAGTTTCTTTCATCAGTATCTTATAATCTTTGGAGTATAGGCCTTTTACTTCTTCAGCTAAGTTTATTCCTAGGTATTGTATTCTTTTTGGTGGAATCATAAGTAGGATTATTTTCTTAATTTCTCTTTTCACTAATTTGTTATTAGTGTATAGAAACACAACAAAGTTCTGTATGTTAATTTTGTATCCTGCAACTTTACTGAATTCACTCATCAGTCTAATAGTTTTTTTTTTTTTTTTTTTTTTAGTTCTAATAGATTTTGGTGGAGTCTCTAGGGTTTTCTAGATACAGTATCATGTCATCTGCAAATAGTGACATCTAAGATATGATTTTTTAAATCCAACAATCACTGTTGTTTTGTACACATCTAATTTTTTTTTAAAGATTTTATTTATTTGTTTGACAGAGAGAGATCACAAGTAGGCAGAGAGGTAGGCAGAGAGAGAGAGAGGAGGAAGCAGGCTCCCTGCTGAGCAGAGAGCCCAATGTGGGACTCGATCCCAGGACCCCGAGATCATGACCTGAGCTGAAGGCAGCAGCTTAACCCACTGAGCCACCCAGGTGCCTTGTACACATCTAATTTAATGATAATTTTATTTTATGTAAGTTCTATGTTGCAAAGCATTAAACTAGTTTTTATAGAAGTATCTCCCTTTGTTTCCACATCCACATTTGGAACACTTAGTATTGTATATACACAAAATAATATTTATGAAAAGGTTCCTTGGACCATTTGTCCATAGGTTTTAGAAGGCCCTAAATGTTTGCATATCAAATAAGCTTAGGAAATGCTAGTGTATAGCAAGTTATGCAAGTTTCTGGCTGTGACTTTTTAATGGCATCTGTAACAAATAGAACCTACACAAATGGATTTGGCAACAAACACACCTTACCAAGCTGGTGGGAATAGAAATTGAGCAGACATATAAGAAAGAGATTAGACACAAAATTTAGGTTGCTAGGAGTAACAATAAACTGTTTTACAGAGGGAAATTGAGAACATTGGTTATCCAATGCATTGATGAGATAAAAACAAGTGAAAAAACTCTCTTGTAAATTAGTTTTTATTATACCAAGACTGCAGAACTTCTGTGTCTTATAGGTATATTTGTTGAGGTATAGGTTATTTTCCTCATCCATAAACTTTGGAGTAAATTCTCCAGAATTAATCTATTCTGGGTGACATATAATCATTCTCAAGAGTCAATCTATCTTTCTTTCAACTCTTTTTGTGTTGTTTCTTTGTTTTCTCACTTATTCTTTTCGTCTTACCACATTTGGCAATACTTCATCTATAACTTCATTTTTTAACATATGAGTAAGCCTACTGACCTCACTGAGGCTGTTTAACTTCTTGGGAGAACTCACAGTAAAGGTGTTGTTAATCCCCTGTGAAAGAACACAAAATTTTGCTCCAACAAGGGGTGAAGATAACTCCTACATGACTCTAAACTTGCTACACAACAGTACGTTTTGCAATACAAAAATATGATGATTGAGTTACTTGAACAGGTCTTCCTACCAAGTCACCTATGAACAGTTTTGGTGTTGACATTCAAATGAGTGTACATTATGGTCTTATTGATTTGTAAGACTCTTCTGTGTCAACAGATTTGAGCCATTCATAATGTTTAATACAAAATGGGGGGTATTTGTGAAACTGAATTCCTCAGATCATTTGTCCATAAAGGGGAACAAATGCTTTCAGATCATTTAAGTTTAGAAAACGCTAGTGTATGTCAATATTTATTTATTTATTTATATTTAGAGAGAGAATTTATGAACAGGACAGAAAGAGAGGGAGAGAGAATCTGAAGGAGGCTCCACGCTCAGTGTGGAACCTGACACAGGGCTTGAACTCACAACCCTGAGATTATGACCTGAGCCAAAACCTAGAATCAGATGCTTAACCAGCTGAGCCACTTGGGCTCCCCAACCTTTTTTTTTCTTCTTTTTTTTTTTTTTTAATATTCTGATATATATTGCAACATTAAGGATCTCTCAGGGCTGGGGGTGGAGGGAGTGGATATAATTTTATACATTTCTCAAATTTTCTTTATCTGCAACTCTTCACTGCCCCCCACCCCGGATTACCTATTACATTTTTAGGAACAAGAAAAATTAAAGCTTCTAAGCATTTGGCTAAAGAGAGAGGAATTCTGAGTGGAAGTACAGTAGCTGGTAGCAAATTATACTTTTGCGAATGGGGAGGAGGAAGGAAAGGTCAAGAATGGGGCAAGAATTGTAAAGGGAGACTTTATGGTTTTCAGAGTGGTTTAGTTAGAGAAGCCAAAGTAAAATTTGGTCTGAATAAAATTAAATTGTTTCTAGGGGCGACTGGGTGGCTCAGTGGGTTAAGCCTCTGCCTTGGGCTCAGGTCACAATCGACCCCCTGCCCGTCCCCCGTCTCTGCCTGCCTCTCTGCCTACTTGTGATCTCTGTAAAATAAATAATTAAAATCTTCCAAAAAATTAAAAAAAATAAGTTGGTACTACTTCCCTTGAAATGTGTTCTTGTTAATAATTATTATCATTACCATGATGATTATATGGACCTTTCCATGAAAGTTGCCACTTATTTAAAGCAATGTAACCTTGAAGAAGAATAGTCCTGTTCTGTCATTGAGAACATTGAGCACAGTATCTGTGCCTTGCCCCGGGACAAGGGACTCCCAGATGTCAGTAAAGTAGTCAGCGCTTACAAACCTCAGTTATCCCATCTGTATAACAGACGTTATAAAACCTGCATTGCAGTGTTTCTATGAGAATTAAATGAAATATGTGAAAAGACCAAGTACAATGTCTGGCATTTGGGGATATACTATAGCTATTACTCTTCTCTTTTGTTTCCATTCACAATATGCCCTCTCAGTTAGAACCAAAGCCTATAGTCTTAAAGACAAAGTTAACCTTTCACTATTTATGCATACTTTAACTTGCTAAGTACAGTCACCTTATTTTTTCTTGAGTACCAGGCAAATTACTGAACTTCTAAGGAGGTTATACTATCTAATTTGTTTTTGGCACTAGAAATGTGTTAGGAAAAAAATGGAAAAATAAATGATTTACCAATCCAAGTTGCAGACTAATCTAAGGTGTTTTTGTCTTTTTTTTTTTTTTAAAGTCACAAAGACCAGCCTTCATTTTAATTTGCAGTTACTCCCTCATTACAAAAGAAGTATGGGGCACCTGGGTGGTTCAGTGGACTAAGCCTCTGCCTTTGGCTCAGGTCATGATCTCAGGGTCCTGGGATCAAGCCCGGCATTGGCATCGGTCTCTCTGCTCAGTGGGGAGCCTGCTTCCCCCCTCTCTGTTTGCCTCTCTGCCTGCTTGTGATCTTTCTCTGTCAAATGAATGAATAAAATCTTAAAAAAAGAAAAAGAAAGGAGTAGTAGGAAAGTTATGGTGGTTTGTTTCTTGTCAGGATCCATATGGAAAACCAAGAAGAAACAAATAAATAAATAAATAAATAACCAATAAGAGCCTTGAAACCATAAAAAATCTCCCTCCTCATGTCCCAGTTCCCTATCACAGAGTAAACTAGTTACTGTAGACATAGTAGACACAATAGAACATTTGATAGGTGACCATATTTTTACAGTGTTTTAGAGTCCTAAACATAATAGCATACTGAAAACTTGACATTTGGTTAGGTGATCATTTGCGTTTTTTTTTTTTTTAAGGTTTTATTTACTTATTTGACAGAGAGATCACAAGTAGACAGAGAGGCAGGTAGAGGGAGAGGGGGAAGCAGGGAACCTATATGGGAAAGTAATTGAGCCAAATGACTTACTGGTGGCTTTAACTTGACTGTAGTACTGCTGTTTCAAGAATGTTCAGCTTGCAGCTAATTTGTTTGCCAAACAAGAAGTAAATATTTATTGTAGCTTTACTAACCAGAAGATGTGATTCCTTCTGTTGATAATCTGTTTACCAAACCATCAATGGCATTTGGGTTATACTGACTGAACCCTATTCTTCAGGACCTATTTAGTAGGTAACACTCCTGTTGGGGTAGATTCCTGAAGATATTTGAAATCTCTGTAAACTCAGCGCACAGGGTTAACAAATGAAACCTCCTGGTCTGTCTCATTTAGAGATTATGATATTTTCTTTCCCAGGAAGCTTTGTTTCCAAATGGTCACATTGAGTAGATCCAATGCCTTCACACATCTACATTCCAATGTAGGTTGACACAACGCCATAGTTCCCTGCCTCAAATAACCTTCCAGCTTCAGCTGGCCGCTTGTTTTTAAGGTTGGCTGAGAGAAGAAAATAAAACCTCCATGGTCTGGCAATCATGGTCTGGTAATCATGGGTTGTCTTTATTTGTAACATGCTCCCCTTGGGCTGGATCACAAATCTTTTTTTAAAAAGCCCATCAGTACTGTCTAGAACAGAATGCAAACAAACCCAATCAGATGTGACCAGGGTTTTGGAACACGATGAAAACTTTACATTTCTAGTTGAGCTGGGCTTTGGTGAAGACTTAAACCATATCCCATATCGTTGAGCAATTCTATTAAATGAAATTGTTTGCTTTCTCCAGTAAACAGCTGGTGTTCATGTGGGCTTTAAGAATAATCAACTGAGGATGTAATTGAGGTTTTACTGAAAATATATCTCCTTCTGACTTATTGAAAAGATCAAAAACATGGTGTTTAATTTTTTTTCTTCAATTAGAAACTTTGTGCACCTTATACTCCATGTAAGAAAGGGAAGCAAGGTCAAAAATCTTTTTCTAATTAACTGAACACTTTGATCTTTGGTCAAAAGCATGTAAAATCTAAAAATCTTCTGATATATGCGGGAACTGTGGTAATGCCAAGAGCACTGGTGTGCATTGGGTTGGATTTTACAGCAGCTGAGCTACTGTGATTTAAAATGAGCTTTTATTTTTTGTTTTCATTACAAATCTTACAGTTTGTTCACCTCAAACTTCTTATATTGTATAGCAATCACATTGGGGTCTGTTTTTTGTGGAATGTAGTGATATTTGATGGTTTACTTCAGTAAATATAAAAGTTATGCAAAAAATTACCATATAAGAGATATACTTGAAAATTTCCACCAGTAGTGATGTGAAGAAGTTAATGTGATGTACAACTTCAAGGCTTTAAACTGCTTGGTTTGAAGCATTCTTTAAAACACACACCTACACAAACCAGGGTACTAACTAGGGTGTTTAAAACCTCAAAATTATACCTGAATTTCTAGGCTGTGTCCCCAGAGATTCTATTCACTTGATCTGAACATGGCCCAGGCACCCCAAATGCTGACCACCCTCTCCAGATTTTATATGCACGCCAAACACCAGTACAATATGGTGAGTGGCATTAAGAAACAGAGCTATATTCTGTAAAACACAAATCCCTTGAGATGATTTGCAAAGAAAATTTCCATAGTCAAGTCGGGAAGGGACCCTCTGCATATTATCTTTTCTAGGAGTTTTTAAGAGTATTTCTAAATAGTTAAGACAAAGAAATCCTACGGAAAAGAATCCTGCTTAACTGGGTTTAACCTGTAGTTTCTCTGACGTATTTGATCCTGGATAACATTTTCATCACGTTATCTCTTACCAGACCATAAAACCTATTTATTCCACGATGTCTTTAAGCAATTCTACTAAATGAAATTTGGCAAGATCCAAATTGTTATTTACATGAGTACCATTTTATTTTTATTTTATTTTTTATAATTTTATTTTTTGTAGTGTTCAACAATTCACTAGTTGCACATAACACCCAGTGCTCATCACAACATGTGCCCTCCTTAGTACAGCTTTTTAATGCCATGCTTTGAGAACATGCAACTTTCAAGGCCACTGAGAATTATTTTACCTTTGTTGAGATCTATAAATGGAATGTTTTGATTACCTAACATGGCATCTAAAAATAAAGTACTGAAGATTCACACCATTTTTGTATGATTTATTTCCTTATTGCATAAAATAATCAGGATGAAAGCAAATAAAAAAAAATAAAGAAAAAAGGTTTGTTTCAGTTTTAGGTGACAGTACCCTGAAAGGAATAATGGTTATCTGAAGCTTAACTGCTAAAAACCCTCTTGTCACAATATTGTTGAATTGACATTTGTAAGCAAATGCATTTTGTTGGTGAATGATCTTTTCACATTACAAGACTTTAAAAATAGACTGGTAAAAAAAAAAAAGAATCAAACCTAAAATATACTCAGGAAGTCCAGAGACTTTGTGAAAATGGATTACTTGATTTTTTTTTAATTTGATGTAATATATTCAAAGAGGTTTGGAATATATTTAATTTACATTTTTCTTCCATAGGAAAAAAATACTAGAGAAGGTTCTGGGTCTGGAGGTAGAAGCTGAGTCACAATTCTAAGACAGGAAGCATTTCCATAGCACTGGAAAATATCATCAAAAAAAAGGAAGGCAAAGAGTCACTAGTTTTATCTTCCAGAAAAGAAGAGAAGGGAGGGTGATTTTTTAACCAACATCTTTTCAGGTTATGTGGGCCAGTCTCTACATAAGACCCTTTATGAACATTACTTCATTTGGATAAAAAAAATTTTCTTCAAATTCTTTTATACTGATAGAAAAGATTATCTGTTGTTTGGAGTGATTTAAAAAAAAAGAAGTGGGGGCACCTGGGTGGCTCAGTGGGTTAAGCCTCTGTCTTTGGCTCAGGTCATGATCCCAGGGTCCTGGGATCAAGCCCCGCATCAGGCTCTCTGCTCAGTGGGGAGCCTGCTTCCTCCTCTTTCTCTCTGCCTGCCTCTCTGCCTACTTGTGATCTGTCAAATAAATAAATTAATTAATTAAAAAAAAAGAAGTTGTGATAATGAACTTTGACATACTAGATCTATATCCATGCTTTCCACTCTTTCCCCGTTTTTCTTCCTTTGTCTGCCCCAGCCTCTCTTGTTTTAATACTTTCTTCCCTATTAGAAATTACCCGTGTTCTTCACTCAGTGAAATCCCCTGAAAATGTTAACACATAAATGAAGAGCGATGCCTTCATGTGTTCTGCGTGGCGAGAATACTCCCTTGCATTTGGTTACCTTTGAACAGCAGTCTTCTTCCCAAGCTCATGCTGAACGTTAGCGTACTGTTGTGCCTTATTTCTAAATACATACGAAGGGCATTTTACCTTAGATTAGAATGACAGCAGGACTGTCAGAAGCAATTACTACCCCCTCATATTTAGTGAAGCAAAGCAAAATAAAATGTAATATGTCTGGTTTCAAGTATGTAGATGATGTGAGATTGTGTACATGGATTACTTCTCACATTTGATTCACCTTGGTTGGTTTCATGATGCTGTCACCTGGGTGCCAATTACTATGCTGGACATCTGCCAGGAAGGAGCTGAAATGAGGTCATCGGCTTATTTCATCTTGGCACCAAGGTCACGGCTAAGCTGTATTTAACCTGGTGCTAGAGGCTAAAGACATTGTTTAGTCCCGGAGCTGTTTTATATGCAGGAGTCTTATAATAGAGAATATGTAGGCTTTTTTTTCCCCCATTTTTTATACAAAAGAAAAATAGTGAAAGCTATCACAGATATTTCAGAATTATGGCAACCACCACTAGCATACAAAGTACACACTATAGATTTGTCCAGCATACTAAAATCCGTTCTTCATGGAGGAAGTTGCTTCTATCACTCTCTATTGTTTCTCATAGTCAGATAAATGGTGACAACCATGTCATCTGGAAGGCAGGGAGTGTGGTTACATGGCAGAAATGGGGGTTTGGAAGGAAGGTGCTAGTTTGGGTTGACAGTATCCAAACTAACAGGGTCAGGATCCATAATAGTGATACTGGAAACTAAGGCAAAAGAAAAAAAGTCAGTAATAGTGATCCTGCCTTTATTTTGATATTTTGCTCATTATAGGTTTTTATATGAATTTGTTCTTATAGCATGTTATTAGAATAAAAAAATAAAAGCAAAATAAAATGCAAAAAAGTTATTAAAATAGCATTTATCTTGATTACCGATTATTTTGGTGCTTCTTAAATTTTGAGCCAATCTAATCTTGGTTCTACCACCTAACATAAGCTGAAAACTCAGAAGATTTGTGGAAGAGTATAATGTAATAAAAAGCACAAAACTGACCCCATATTCCATGCAAGTAAATAATAGAACCCCAAGATTCGTGATTTTTAGCACTGAGAATTTTTTGTGCTTAATATTGGTCATTAAAGTTATGAGCATCACTAGAAGTCATAATAGATTGATTCACAGCCTAAATTTCATGCAGGGAGGGATAAGGGAGGGGTGGTTGCACTATGTAAGATTTGGGACCTATATTTAAACAGGAGCCCATATCCAAGGCAGATTTCCCTCATTCTATTCTTTAGGAATCAGAGAGATATTTTTATTATTTTTACTTTAAATAAGAAGAATGTTAAAGTTCTGATGGGAGAGTAGATATTGGTGAAAACGGAGGTTGAATATGCATGCAGGGAACTTTTTTCATTTTCATTGTAGAAGTAAAATGAATAGAAAATTGTATCTGATATGCAAGAAATCTTGCTTGCTGAGACACTTGCTATGAAATAAAGACTCAGCCTTGGCCAAACTCAGAGCTCCTATAATGGATTTTCAAAATCTTTGAAAAAGATTTTCAAATTTGCGCCTCTATAGTTGTTAATATATTCCTAATGTTAGTATATACCTAAGTTCTAAGAAAAAGGAAAAGCCCCCCCAGTGATCAGCTTATCATTTGTTGTTCCTATAGCTGCCAACATAAATATTGATAGCCTCACACATCTAGTTTATTTTATTTAAAATTTTACATGTATTTAAATGTTTGATATATTTTTCTTACCTGAATCACTTTCTGAAACCCAGGTAGACATATCTAGATGAATTCAATGAAAAGAAATACTATGTTGATATTTATCAAGGATCCTACACTTAATATTCTTTTTGAAACTGACTTCCTGGATGATTTTAACATTATATATTTTTTTCTTTTCTAGAAGCTCGTTCAGAATTCCTGGCTCATTCAGAATTACCAGTAAAGGTGTGCACATGTGTGAGGATGTATATGTATTAAGTATATGTGTGTGTTTGTATGTGTATATGTGTGTGTGTGTGTATTTGTGTGAGTGTAAACATTGTATTTACCCACGATCCCTGGACTTTTGTCAGAATTAGGACTTAGAGATGCATATACTTGTTAATTTCCCCTATAAAGTGACACACCACTTACAAACAAGAATTGTGACTTCATTATCTTTGTATCAATGGCTCTTAACTAGTTTGGTGCCTGCCATGTAGTGTTGCTCGAGATGAACTCATCCAAAAAATGATGCCTTGTTTCTATTATTCTTATCTCAGAGATCTTCTAATAATAGAGCAGTTACTTGCAGTGAACCTGGAAAAAGAAGGCATTGTGCAAGAAGAGCTAAGAAAGTCTCAGGGAAATGGAACAAAAGAGGATGCTCGGGGCACCTGGCTGCCTCAGTGGGTTAAGCCTCTGCCTTCAGCTCAGGTCATGATCCTGGGTCTGGGATGGAGCCCCGCATTGGACTCTCTGCTCAGTGGGGAGCCTGCTTCCCCTTCTCTCTCTGCCTGCTGCTCTGCCACCTTGTAATCTCTCTCTCTGTCAAACAAATAAATAAAATCTTTAAAAAAAAAAAAAAAGAGGATGCTCTTGTTGGGCTCAGGAGATTCAGAGCTTAGATGCAGGCTGGAGGAAGTCCAGAGCTTATGGGAGCCATAATAAATAAATGATACCTCTTATTCTCTGAATCATAAATGATTGCACCTGACTGTTCAGTTCATGCTTCCTTTATAATTTTCTTCATTTCATGTCTTGTAGCCTTAATAAGATCAAAATGCCCTGGTGAAGAGAACTTATCATAAATTCTTTTTGTACTCCTCACAGTGCTGTCACAGTTCTGAAAGTATATTAAATTTAAGCAGGTGTAGCATTAAACTAATTGCCAGCTTATTATGTTTTTCCTAGGCACCAAGTAACTACATATTTAGGCTTTTAGAAAGAAGGAGAATGTTGTGATTTAAAGGGCTCAAAATGAATCAGTTACCACTCTGAACTATATTAATCACAGTCCCAACTGTAAAAGGTGACACACTCAAAATTAGGATGATTTGAAGAAAGTTTCTGTACAAAGGTATTACTTACACAAGTGTGGGTGGTGTGTAGGAGGATTACAAACAATAGTGAAATAACCTGGTTTTAATAATAGCAAAGGAGCTTTTTTAGACTGAGATGTAAGGAACAATGGAAATGAGGTCGTAGTAGAGCTCTGGAAAGAGTGCTGGTGCAGAAAATTTTTCCAGGGAGGAGTAGTGATTCTTGGTGAAAATACAGAACCAACTCAAGGTGACCCCACAACTAGAAAGTTAAGGAAATAAATGCCCTGATCTTACACTTCCTCCTCCCTCCTGTCTCCTGCCTTGGCTGTCTATTGGCCAAACACATTGGGAAGCTGTTGGGTGAAACCCCGATAACTATCATCTGTGTGATTTAGTCTCCCTGTGCAGGAGTCTGGGTGGAGAAATGCAGAGAGTGTATTTGAAGGGGCCCGTGGAAGATCTTTGGCACATTATCTCTTATTGGAACCTGTCCTGATCCTTAAAAATCTGTACTACTTGGGGCGCCTGGGTGGCTCAGTGGGTTAAAGTCTCTGCCTCCGGCTCAGGTCATGATCCCAGGGTCCTGGGATCGAGCCCCGCATCAGGCTCTCTGCTCAGCGGGGAGCCTGCTTCCTCCTCTCTCTGACTGCCTCTCTGCCTACTTGTAATCTCTGTCTGTCAAATAAATAAATAAAATTAAAAAAAAATCTGTACTACTAAAGGGTTTAGTAGTAGAATAGTATTACTGAATATATTTATACTCACTAAGTCAAATGCCTGTATGATGCTACTCCACTTTAAATGCACAATAATGTTTTATGTTGCTATCCTTGAGATACACAAACAGTGCAGTGGGAATCAGAAGGGAGGGGCCAACTTCACTTGGAGAGTCAGCAAGCCTTCTAGTGTAGGTAAGATCTTTTTTTTTTTTAAGATTTTATTTATTTATTTGACAGAGAGAGGTCACAAGTAGACAGAGAGGCAGGCAGAGAGAGAGAGAGGGAAGCAGGCTCCCTGCTGAGCAGAGAGTCCAATGCGGGACTCGATCCCAGGACTCTGAGACCATGACCTGAGCCAAAGGCAGCGGCTTAACCCACTGAGCCACCCAGGTGCCCTAGTGTAGGTAAGATCTTAAAAGATCCCAATGAAGAAAGGAAGAAGGAAATGTTATGCAGAGGGTACAGGATGAGTCATGAAAAAGAATAGTATGACTGAAGAAAACAAGAATAATGGGGTGCGCCTGGGTGGCTCAGTGGCTCAGCCTCTGCCTTCGGCTCAAGTCAGGATCTCAGGGTCCTGGGATCGAGCCCCGCATCAGGCTCTCTGCTCAGTGGCGAGCCTGCCTCCCTCTCTCTGCCTGCCTTTCTGCCTACTTGTGATCTCTGTCAAATAAATAAACATACTCTTAAAAAAAAAAAAAAAACAAGAATAATGGAAAAAGAAAATTGGCCTTTGGAGTTAAACTGAAACCTGGTTAAACTCCAACCCTGCTATTTATTAGCCATGTGATGCTGAGAAAAGATCAAAATCTTTCTGGTGCTTAATTGTACCTTCTTTAAAACAGGCACAATAATTCCTATGGGTTACTTGCACTGATTAAATGAGATAATATATTAAAGGTATCAATAATTATATGCTGTTCCTAGGAGCACTCTCATTAGACTCACAGACTGTTATTTCCAAATAATCACTTCAGCAACCAAGTGATGACTTGTTTTTAGGCTGAGAAACTATGGATTAAAAAGGCAAACAAACAAAGCAACAAAGTAACTTTCCAACTTGGAGTCATATGATAACTTATGTGTTGGATGTAGATCACTTAAAAGAGTAAGCAATCCTGTTATTTCCCCTTTATAGTTGTTCTCTGTTGGCATTTAATATTGGTACCATGATTTCCCTGCCTTTGCTCACTTCGTACTTTGTAATATGTTGTAAACTGTCCAAAGATCTTCCCTTGAATTTCAGTATATTTCATGTCCAGCTTGTGTCCATCTTAAAGAGCAGTAAGTAATGACTTTTAATGAATGGAGTCATATAATTCTTCAATTCTCTATTTATTTATTCATGGAAAATCTCTTAACCACTATTACAGTTTAGTCTTGCTTTCTTCACATTTTCTGAGTAGAGTCAGGTTTTTCTATTATCTGAATTATTGAGTTTGCTGACTTTGAGGTGTTTATGGACTCTGGTGAAAAGAAAGCCAGTGACCTTGATTTAGTCTTGCTTTCATCTACAAAATATTCTTCTTCAGTAAATAACTGGCTCTATGTTTTTTTTTTCCTTTTTCTATCTTGGTGTATATAATGTATATGTATGTGCCAGTCCATTTATTTTATGCCCTTGCCCCCGACACCCCACTCCCACCCCAACAGAAAAGATCAGGAAAGATAACATACAGCAATTACTTCTTTGATGGCTTTTTTACATTATGTTTGAAAAAATATTCCGTTATTTCTCATTAAGTGCTTTTTAGGAATCTTGCTATTCGTTTGTCAATGTAATATGTCCCTCAATTTGCCAGTTTGTATTCAGAGGTCAGCCAGATTTAGGTTGGCAATTATATATGAGTCTTATTACATGGCCTTAAACAGCAATTGGTGTACTGACTTCTAATACTACTGTACACACCTGTGGGCATTTAATGAAATGTTAATTGATGATAATATGCTGAATTGAATTGACTTGCAGATTCTGGCTGATTACTCTTCAATTTAATATTATGAGATGCATAGCATTAATCTGGTAGCAGGCAGGATCAAATTTTAATTTATTGCCTGTGTCTAGGAAACTGTAGAACTTTCGGAATTCCAAGTATATATTTGTAGTAGATAGGAAAGATACTATATAACAAAAAAGTGGGTACAACAGAAAACATCTGACAGCTTTTTCTAGGAGCTTTTCCTTGCTTTTGTTTTTCTTTCATTTAAAAAAGTTCTCATTTGGGTTCAGTTATCCAAAATTCATAAAAAAGCTAGGTGACTTTTTTTTTTTAGCATGTATATTCTTTCTTGGATAATTGTTAGAACCTTGAACTTCTTGTTAATGCCCAAAGTGATGTTATCCTTTTCTGCTTAGGACAGCCACCATTTTTTAAAGTTTTGGAAGTAGTTAAAGATTATTTGGAGAGGTGGGAAGGAATTCCTAAAATACTTTAAGTGTTTTCAGCTTTATCATGGTTTTCTTAAGATGCTTCTCATTTGTTTTAAGTAACTTTCAAACATAAGACTCCATATTTATGTTTCCAAGTGCTTGCAACTGGTTATTGGGAGTTATAATTCTAAGGGAGAATTTCAAATTTTTCATTCATTTTCTTACAAATATTATCCAAAATTATAAAATTTACTTTTTAAAAAATCCAAGAAAACCCTTCTGTAATAATTCTGATATAATTAGCCAGAGTGACTCTAATTTGCAGTAAAAAGAAATGAGTTAATGTTTTAGTAAGACAAATTTGGTATATATATATATATTTTTAACTTGGTCTATTTCTGAATATCAAAATTAATTTGTATCCATTAAGGTTGTTGGTTTTTGTTTTAATTATCTAAGTGGAGATTTATTTGCTAGGCAAACACTTCTTCAATACTACTTATACTTAAAGTAATATTCCATTAATTAAGGAAACAGAACCCTTAAACTTGAGCTCCAATTTTCATCATCATCATTATTACTATTATTATTATCATCATTATCATTGTTATTATCACTATTCCTCAACTTATATCTAAGTTAGGGGTCTAAACTAATTGTCCCATTCCAATTACAAATAATTCCAAGACCTTACAGAAGAATAGGGGCAAGAAAATCATATGCTGTTCCATTTTGTGATTACAAAATAACCCTTAGTCATTTTTGAGTCATAATTAAGTTATAGTCATTTGTAGTCAATATAGTCAATTATTGTCATAATTGAGTTAAAGCTCAATTAACTTAAGAATTTGACAAATCAGATTTCCCTAAAGATTTAAACATGTTTATGCACTAATTGAAATCCCTGAGCTATTTTATTTATTTATTTATTTACTATTTTATTTGAGTGAAGTTGACACCCAGTGTCACATTGGTTTCAGATGGACAACGTAGTGATTCCCATCTCTCTGTGTCATGCCGTGCTCACCACAAGTGTAGTATCGTCCGTCACCAAACAGTGCTATTATGATTACACTGACTATATTCTTTAGGCTGTGCCTTTTAATCTCATGATTTATTCATTCCATAACGGGAAACCTGTACCTCCCACTCCCCTTTATCCATTTTGCCTATTCCACCACAACTTTCCCTCTGGCAAACACCAGTTTAGTTTCTGTATTTGTAAGTCTGATTCTGCTTTTCATTTGTTTGTTCATTTATTCATTTATTTTGTTTTTTTAGATTTCACATATGAGTGAAATCATGTGGTATTTGTCTTTCTTGATCTGACTTATTTTGTGTAGCATTACACCTTCTGGTTCTATCCGTATTGTCACATCTCTGAGCTGTTTTATTTATTTATTTAGTTGTTTATTTAAAGATTTTATTTGACAGACAGAGATCACAAGTAGATAGAGAGGCAGGCAGAGAGAGAGGAGGAAGCAGGCTCCCTGCTGAGCAGAGAGCCTAATGCGGGGCTCCATCCCAGGACCCTGGGATCATGAGCTGAGCCAAAGGCTTTAACCCACTGAGCCACCCAGGCGCCCCTCTGAGCTGTTTTAAACCATAATAATGTATTTAATTCTCCTAAGTACTTCTGCCACCTTCCAAGGCAGACAGAGAGATCTGCCAAAATCTTCCCAAGCATGTAATGAGTACTTATCAGCCTTATGTCCAAATATTTAGATTTCATAAACATTTTTCTTTTAAAAACTCAAAAACTCCGTTGTATTACTTGGATTCTGTACGCATATAACCTATTTGGTTCTAAACCATCTCTTCACCAACCTATTTGGACTTAAAGCAATTCTACACCCTTCTTTAATTATAATTTTTCTTATATAACTCTATATAACCCTGATTGTATGGTTGTGATGTTGATATTGAGAATTGATGGACTAACCTATCAGAAGCAGTAAAAGTTTTGAGTTCCAGAAAATTTGGGAGGAAATTCAGTTTTTTAAAAAATGCGTAAGAAACATATTGGACTGACTAAATTAGGAAATCTTGCCTAAGTCATGTTATAAGAAATAATTCAAATAATCTATAACCAGCCTCTGTGCAGTTATGTTAGTGCATTCATGTGTGTTTATTTTAAAAGAAATCATCCTAAATGTGTTCATATCACCAATATGAGAATTAAAAAGAGGAAGTTGGCTTAGCCTAACAGTGTTAATCATTCTAAATTAGTATACAAGGGTTTTGAATCAAGAAGCAGATAAGGAGTAGTAGTATTCTTTATAGGAATTTCTATGCCCATAGTTAATTTGGGAACATGTGACTTTCTAGCCCCTATTCCTTCTATAGGGTTTTGGAATGATTTGTAATTAGAATGGGACAATTAGGTGAGACCCCCCAACTCCAGAAATAGATTGTTAATAGGAATTAACAAAGTGAACACAGAGACTTTTCAACATTTATTGAGAAAACAGCTTACACTTGAGGAAATTATAGAGTTCATAATGTGTTTATATCAAGCAAGTTAGAAAAATATTCACAAGTGTCCTTGCTAGCGCAAGTGATAATAGTTATGAAACACCATTCTAAATGTTACATTCTTGGTACATTTTATAGATGTGTTCTTTGTGAAGCTAGCTAGAAGGCTGGATTCAAAT
The DNA here is from genome assembly GCF_011764305.1 of Mustela putorius furo. Taxonomy (NCBI): domain Eukaryota; kingdom Metazoa; phylum Chordata; class Mammalia; order Carnivora; family Mustelidae; genus Mustela; species Mustela putorius. The sequence goes on along the minus strand of NW_025421367.1, from coordinate 5,291,087 downwards.
TCCAGACCCCTAAGGCAAGTTTTACATCCTGCCCTTCCAAACATACACACTAGAGCTGATGAAACCCAGCAAATCCAGACACAAACTGTGGGAGACAAAGTACTGGACAGCTAAGCTGTTCTGATTGTAAAGTTAATTTTAGTTGCTTAGGAGAACAAAATTCAAAATCAAACCAAAATCAGTGTTTTCTTAATTTTACACTATTACAGTGATTACTAGTTGTCATTCATTGAGTGGAATAATTTGATGTTATCTATCATAGCATTTTATTTTAAAATGCCATTTCTTTTGTATATAACAAAACCCATTCTATAAAATTGCTGTGTAAAATTGAACAATTAGCATCTGTGGCAGGTAAAACTAATAGATAATGTATAAAGGAAAAGGTCCCAATTAAATTAAATCTCGTATTGAGCAAATACCAAGCACTGCATTCAAGTAAAGTTAGTAAAATTTAGCTTTAAAAGTGATTTATGAACTTAACCCCATTCCTTCCTATTTTGCCTATAGGCAGAGCTGTTTAGAAACACCTGCTCAATGCTAGTTCCTTTTCTTTCAATGATTCTCTTCTAAATGTTCCAAATACTTTTAAAGTAACAAAACTTTGGGAGAAATCAATTATTATATTACTATCAATACTTATTGAAGATTCTGAGGAGAGTGAGAAAAATTGAGTATTGCTTTAATGAAATATGGAGACATCTATAAACCTCCTCTCTCCTACTTCATCAATTCTTCCCTCTCCAGTGAATAATGCCCATAAATATACAAAATTCTGTAGTATTTCTCATCTTAAATCCTCTTGGCCCCACAACTCCCCTACCCACTCACTTCTACTCTCCATTTCATGGCACTTTTATACACTACAATGTCTATAGGGGTTGTTATACTGTTTCTGTTTTCTCTCTTCCATAATCTTATCAACACATTTTAAGGATGATTTTATTTGTGCTGTTCTGATCAATCCTCCAAGGACACCAATAATCACCATGTTGTCCAAACCAGTGACCTCCACATTCCTAAACTGGTGGTCTGTATTCACTCTGTTATCATTTTATTTAACCTCTCAACAACACTTGACTCACCTGATCAACTTTCTCCACTCAGACTCTCTTGTTTCTCTTTCAACCTTACTAGCTGTACTTCCTCAATCTACTTTGCTGATTCCTCTTCCTTTTCTCCATCTCTAAACATGGGAGTTCACTTGAACTTCATTTTCTCTATTCCATCCACAGTATTCCCTGGGAACATCATTCAGTCCTATGTTTTTACATATCGCCACACAGGGGACTTCCAAATCTGCATCTTTAGTCTGGATCTCACCTCTGGACTGCAGACTTTGTTTTGTTCATTGCTGTATCCTCATAACATAGAATAATGACTGGCACAATACAGGTGTTCAATAAATAGGTGTTGGATAAATTAATTAGTGCTCTGCTTTATTTCCCAGGGTTATCATAAAAACCAAAAGAATCAGGGATACAAGAGTAACTTGCAAACTGTAAATCAACCTGTAGTTAACAATCTTGCAGATTGCTTTTAATCAAAAACAATATAAGGGATGGGATATGAGAGAATTTTAAAAATGGATTTCAGCATTCTAATCTAGATCTTCAAAAGTGGTATATCGTCCCAAATTCGGTGTTCTATTTCACTCATCAAACTCTGGGCATCAGGGAAAGAGGAATAACAAATCTGTATTCAGATACAAAAAGAAATGGTCTAATGTTTGCTCTGATAAAACTATGGTATCCTTAATGTATGAGGCCCATAAATTTGCTAGACTCAGTAGTCCCAGCTCGAATGACATGTCCTTGCAAAACTAGTAGTGTTAATCATTTACAATGCAAATAAGTAATTCACAAAGTTATATGATCCATAGCTTTAGAGCTTAATGGCTGTCACTGTAAGAATAGGATATGTATACAAGCTAACAGGATGAGTGTGGCTGAAGTGCGTGAATTCTAAAATGTGTAGCCTCTGCCTAATAAGGCAAATTATCTTGAACAAGAACAGTGGTTGTCAAACTTTATGATACATCAGAATCATCTGAAAGGCATCTTAAAGCACAGATTGCTGGGGCCCACCACCACCGTTTCTGATTTGATTGATTTGAGCTTGTGCCCAAGAATTTGCATTTCTAACAAGTACCCAGTTCTTCCTGCCTTTCTAGACACATACACTCTGGTTTCATCTCACTTTGAGAAACACTGCAGGAGAGGGTGTGTTTATGGGCTCATGGAAGGTATAAAGTTCAATATAGCTCCAAAAAATTTTCCCAAACTTTCCAGTATTCCTCGACATTCAAGTGATCATTTGTGCTATGTATTTAATAAAATAGTACTTTTAATTTTAGATTTATTCAAACCAGCAAACTCTCTGCCTTGCCTCTTGGAGTATTAATCACATTCCATTTGCTACAAGATGGTGATTATTGCATCGAGACTTGCTTTCTCTTTTGACTCTGGTCTGCATCATCATTGATGGAGTAACACTGATCTAAATATACTTAATCAGCTATTCTACCTGCCTGCTGTCTATAGCAATCAGATAAAATTTTGAATTCACTGATCTCCAAAGTAACCATGCTAAATTAGAAGAGGACATAAACTCTAGATGTCTTGGCTCCGCAAAGGAAATATGCTATCTATTTCTTGGAAATGTCAATCAGAATATAATTAGATGCTGAAAAGAAAGTGCCCTGATTCTGAGCATCTGACATAAGGGAGAGTCAGAATGTATTGTTGGGCTTAAACCTGTTCCAGGTTCAGGGCAATCTAGAAAACAAATATCCAAAATATAATAAATGGTATCATTTTGAGGTAATGTACCTGACACAAATAGTAGTGTTTTGAAAGAATGAGTTCAAGAATGTGAAAAATTAATGGAAATATAACTATGCCCGTTTGAGGTCTTAAAATTTTCATCAATTATTTAAAAGTAAATGGATCACAGCTGTACTTTTAAAAACATGACCAATAAAAGGGTGCCTGGATGGCTCAGTTGGTTAAGCATCTATCTGCCTTTGGATCAGGTCATGATCTCAGTCCTGGGATCCAGCCGCGTGTTGGGCTCCCTGTTCTGTGGGGAGTCTGCTTCTCTCCCTTTCCCTCTGCCACTGCTGCCCCAACTCATGCTCTCTCTTTCTCTCAAATGAATAAATAAAATCCTTTAAAAAAATGACCAGTATGAAAGTCAATATTTACTTGTAAAACAAATCAATAGTTACTTTCCTATAAAAGGATTTTACTTTATGGGCGTATTGAGAATATTTGTTAAAAAATAAGCTAGATTTCTATATTTCAAAGGATTCAAATTACACATAATTTACTGAAAGATTTAGGATCAAAATTTTTATACATGGCAATAAAAACAGCGTAGAATACCATGTCCCAAACACTATTCCAAATATTCTGTGGTATTTTTCATTCAGTTAATTCACAATAACACCCTGAAGCAGCTGCCTTTTGCCCTCTCAGTTAAAGAGTTAAAGATGAGGGATCTCACAGCTAATCAATGACTAATTTGAAGTTGATGAACCTGCTTCACTGTCCTTCACTGACCATTTTTTAGTAATTCTTTATAAGTACTGTTTGTTTTTGCAGTTTGATCCAGCTAGCACTTTTGGTCTCATACTCACATTTCTTAACATATTTTATGGTGATGTTTGAGGAAAGATGTTTGAGAAGTAACTTGTACAGTACAAAATGCTTATGTCAATGCTTCCTGTATCTGTAGCCAAATACGTGGACTTCCAGCAAATCATTTCTAAACTTCATGATTAGAAACCTACTGTTTATAATAAATACCGGTCAATCTATAATTGGATAAAAAGTGTGTGTTTATAGTTACTTTCATCTTAAACATAAGTTAGCTATGTAATGCAGGGGAATTCTTACAAAGGGATTATGACCTAGTAAGGGGCATAAAAAATATGTAAAACAGTATTATAAAGTACTCCTGAGGGGGACCTGGGTGGTTCAGTGGGTTAAAGCCTCTGCCTCAGGCTCAGGTCATGATCCCAAAGTCCTGAGATCGAAGCCCGCACAGGGCTTTCTGCTCAGCAGGGATTCTGTTTCCTTCTCTCTCTCTGCCTGCTTGCCTTTCTGCCTACTTGTGATCTCCATCTCTCAAATAAATAAATAAAATATTTAAAGTACTCCTGAAATTAAAAGGTAGAATTAATTTTATTATAAGGCACGATAACAGTTGGTAATGTGTTTGTTGTGTGGTATTGACTATACATTGCAAACAAAATGATAATTATTGCTATTGGTCCCCTAATTAAGTCTCATTTTCTGATTTAGGGTTTTTAAAATATTCAAAATCTCATTAGAGAGCCATGCAACTTTTCTGTTGACAGCATGCATTGAAATTTTGCCCTTCTGATACTTTTAAAATTAGCCTTTGAGAGAGAAATACTTGGAAAAAAGTGGGATTAGCAAAGCATACCAAAACTCTTAATATTCAGGTAACAATGTTTCTGCAATATACAAAAACATATGAAAAAATTACATATGATATCGATCATGAGACCAATTTGTTTTCTGGCTTTATTTTGTAAACTATGTGCTGTTTTATTATTTTTATTGTTAAATACTAGAAGATGGTGTATCCATAGAAGCCTGTAATTTGGGACGCCTGGGTGGCTCAGTTGTTTGGACGACTGCCTTCGGCTCAGGTCATGATCCCGGAGTCCCGGGATCGAGTCCCGCATCGGGCTCCCAGCTCCATGGGGAGTCTGCTTCGCTCTCTGACCTTCTCCTTGCTCATGCTCTCTCTCACTGTCTCTCTCTCAAATAAATAAATAAAATCTTTAAAAAAAAAAAAAAAAAAGAAGCCTGTAATTTGTAATTTGTGCTTCACATAACTTGCGTTGTTTTCCGAATATCAGGCTCCATAAAAGGGAGGATATGTTTTCCTGTCTCAGTAATTTTCCACTTATATCCTTCAGAGTTTACTTTATATCTTACAGTTTATCATTAGAGTTCATTCGACTACCAACAAAGACATAAACTAAGTTCTGAGGCAGGTAGTGCTTTAAAAAACAAACAAACAAAAAAAAAAAAAAACCTTGCACTTGTATGAGTGAAAATTAGAAACCCCAGATAGAAATAAAGTATTTTTCTGCAAGCCATATAAAACAAATAGTACAAAAGGTCTAGTTTTGACCTGATTTGTAATTAGGAATGAGGAAACATTCTGCTTGTGAAATTATTAACAGTATCAGAGGTGTTCACTGAAATGTCCCCAGGGTCTGTACCCTGGACTGTACTCGGAAATGAACCCAAATGTCTAGGACTACAGTTTCTCTTGAGCAGCAACTTGTTTTAAAATTTAAATGCAAGAAATAATGTGTTTAAAGGCTTATTTACTCAAAATGATACACATACAAATACTTTGCTTGGGAGAAATTGTTTGTAATTATGACAACTTACAAGTATTTTTTCTCTAAGGAAAAAAATAACAAAAATTTACATTGGTAGCTGTTTTTGGAAATTTCCACACAATAAATTCAGAAAAATATTTCTTTAAATATATTTTTTAAGAAAGGTAATGCACATAATAGCAGCAGTCTCTTTTTTACTGAGAAAATCCTAGTGACATGATGTAGTCTGCACTCCCAGCAGCACTAACCTCCTGTCTCAGATCTTCCTTTGGAGATGTGCTCGGAGATCAGGATCTGGGGAAAGAGGGAGACGAAGTCATAGGTAAATTAATGAGAACTCAAAGTCAACAATCTTAAGCATCACTGAGTAACGTTAGTGACTTACCTTCCAGTTCATCTGGAATTTTTATGGATTTAGTGCTTTCATGACCATATCATTCCAATCATTTGCTCTATTCAATAATGCTTTTTTTCTCATACCAAATAATACAAGTTAGAACATCTGGAATAATACAGGAAACAACACATGGTTGAGCATCTGGAAAATACAGAAAGGAGGGCAAAGAAAATCCCAATCCTATCAGTCAGAGATAACCATTGTTAAAATCATTGTGAATTTCAATCTAGTATCTTATTTATCTTTCTGCCTATATGAAAATTGAGATAACATCATATATAAAAATGTTTATGTTTCCTTTTGTATAACAAAGTCATATTAAGTATCCTTCGAAATCCCATTTTATGGCTGCATCATAAGGAATATTATCCATACTCTTATAAATAATGGGCATGAATATGTTGGCATACCTTTTCCAATATTTCTCTTAAAATTAAAAAAAAAAAATTCTGTGCAGAGGTCCCCAGCTTGCTAGTCAGTAGGGTATGCTTTTGATCTTGGGCTTGTAAGTTCAAGCCCCACATAGAGATTTCTTAATTAATACAATTTTTTAAAAGTCTATGCAAAGTTATTGATCAAAAATATAATCTCTTAAATTATTATTTTATAAGTATTAAAGGAGTCAAATTTTTCATATGGTTAATTGATATTGTACCTCTTTTTAAAATTAACTGTGCATTTATTTTATTGTAGATTTCTTTAGCCTACTTTTTAATTTTAGATGAAGCTCTTTCTTAGTCTATTAAATTCATTAAGCTTTCTTAATCTCCCTCTTAATTTTGGCAAAAGTTAATTATGTCAGTTATTTATTATATTTCAAAGAATCTATGTTATTTCTGGGAAAGAAAAATTTATACCAAATGCAAATATACAGAAGATCCCAGTAAAATGCACATGTATTTTCAATTATATATATAAACAAGCAAAATTGAATAATGTGACCTACTCAGTTAACTAAAATCACAAATACTTGAAGTATTAACACTACCACCAAAGCATTGCTACCAACCCAGGTTGATATATAAAAGATATGTACAATTTTCTGAAACATTGTATCCTTTAAATATGTATGCAAATCCAAAGTAGTATTAAAAAATAGGGCACCTGGGTGGCTCAGTTGGTTAGGCGACTGACTGCCTTCAGGTCAGATTGTTATCCTGGAGTCCCAGGATCAAGTCCCACATCAGGCTCCCGGCTCAGCAGGGAGTCTTGTTTTCCCTCTGACCTGTCCCCTTTCATGCTCTCTCTCTCATTCTCTCTCTCAAATAAATAAAAGATCTTCTAAAAATTTAAAAAAATAAATGAAATAAAAATGAAAATAAAAATAAAAAGGAAGCTGCACAGGTATTTCTTTTCAAGCAGAATTGAACAATGGAGAATTGAACAACAATGAATTAAAAAATCACTGTTATATCATGTATTGTATTATATACACATAAACATATGTATATATGCATATATGGATTGAAGATGAATGTGACACTCTTACTCTAGTGATAATTACATCTCAAGACTGCTTTTTAAAATTTCACCTTTTGAAAAAATTTTAGATCCATGAACAGTTAAATGGAACATTAAGCCCTGTAAAGGATAAGCAAAGACAGTGAAACTTGATTCACATGGTTGAAGGTCAATATTGAATTTATTTATCAGATCATAGATTTAATAAGTTGTTTTTGAGCCCCTTCAATTGCAAGGTGCAGTACCAGCTCTTAGACCCAAAGGGCTATGAATTAGAACAGACGGCATCTCTCTTTGGAAATCACATATTTTCAGTAGAGTGTCTAGTTCATGTTTATATAAATGTCTCCAATTGTTTTAATCACATTCGTAAAAATCAGTCTCTATTTCCACCAAGACTGGTAGGTAAAGTTTTTTTCATCTTTCCCCACCTCTTGTTAATACACTGAGGAATCAAGATTCATATCCATGGGTGAAATTCACAGATGGGATTTCATATCTGTGATTGGCAGTCTAAATGAGAGTCAGGGTCAGACATACAGCCCTACTGGCAGAGATAGAAAATCAAATGAAAAGTCAAGGGATAATGGCCAGTTGTGCTTATCATTCTCTTTCTTTCCTGCTTTCAGGCAGAAACACACTCCAGTGGCTGTCACTCACTCATTACCAGGCTGTCTCTGCCTGGGCTGGGAGTGACACCGCAGGATATTGCTGTCTGAATTGCTAAGCATCCCTTAGGCAAAGACAATAATTAAAATATTCTGATTTCAAAATGGTAATTGTTTTGGCCTAGCCCTGTGGTATAAGTGGATAAGAATACAGAATAAATTGTTAGCACTGGGCCATGCCAAATGAAGCATGTCTTCCTTTTGTCATTTAGTTCTTTCTGCCACTTCTATGTTATATGTCCTTACATGCATATTAATATGTGGCATATTTACACACAGGTACAGCATATAATTTTAATGTGCATTGTTATGTATCAGAGAAAGATAGCTTTTTAGTAAAAATCCATATGTATATATGTATATATATGGATATATGGATATATAAGTGTACAATACCTGGTGTTCACTTTTTGAACACTTAAATGTTCATAGATATTTTAAGCACCTCAGAATTCAGTTTTTTTGAACTATTAGTTTATTTGAACTATCCTGAATTATCAGAATTCAGTTAAATGTTCCATTTCCTTAATTACTCCTTCTGTGGACAGCACTTTAATTATTTTTGAAGAGACTAAAGCAGCATAGTTGCTGATACATGTCTTCAGAAATTCTCTTTTAGAGGTGACTGGGTGGCTCAGTCGGTTACTGTATGACTCTTGATTGGCTCAGGTCACCATCTCAGGGTCATGAGATTGAGCCCGGAGTCAGGCTCCACACTCAGCATGGAGTCTGCGTGTTCCTCCCCTTCTGCTCCTTCCCCCACCACCTCTCCCTTTCTCTTTTTCTCTCTCTCTCTCTCCTAAATAAATAAATAAAATCCTAAAAAAAGAAATACTCCCTTAACCATAAATAGGAAGCAAGGAAAACCACGACTCAAGACCTTTTTCAAGGTCATATATGCTGATGCCCATTTTATAAATGAGAAATTTAAGTTACTAGGGAAATGTAAGTATGCTATGAAACATTTCTAAGAAATTAAATCACATACATCTGAGGTCTAGCACTTCAAAATTGATATTAGAGATTATAAAGGTTTCAAAGTATATGGATTGTTCTTGGGAGGGGTGGCAAAGTAAGAGAAACCAGCAAGATTTTGCATGGAGGCACCCCTGGAGTTTCCTAAAGCTTATGCTTTGGGTGTGAGGGTCATCTAAGGGTTGATTTGGCCTTTGTAGCTGGCCAGGCCTCTTCTCTTTGTTTGCCCCCTTGAAGATGTGTTCTTGGAGAAGAGGCTTTCCTTCCATGGCAGAACAATAGAAGAGGACCTCTGGGTCAAAAGTTGTTTTTTTTTTAAATAAGATTTTATTTATTTGTTTATTTGACAGACAGAGATCACAAGTAGGCAGAGAGGCAGGCCGAGAGAGAGAGAGAGAGAGAAGGAAGCAGGTTCCCTGCTGAGCAGAGAGCCCAGTGGGGGGCTTGGTCCCAGGACCCTGAGATCCTGACCTGAGCTGAAGGCAGAGGGTGAACTCACTGCCACCCAGGTGCCCCTGGGTCAAAAATTTTACATGCAGTTCTTTTTCCTTTCCTAGAACTCCCCTGCTCACCCATGATGTCCTGGTGGCCTCACTGTGTATGTATTAAGCAGTACTCAGACTGTTCAGCACTTGCTTCCAGTAAATATCTGGACCCTATGGATTATTTCTCCATCTTTCATTGTGCTTTTATATTTGTCCTTATTCGGTAGTGCAGTGTGATAGATTGGATTATAAGTCAATGCAGACCTATGGTTGTTGCTAGGACAAAAAGGCAGGCTTTGTTTGGGGAATGGCATTTGTTCTCCAGTTTTCCCCTGGAAACATAAGAGCCTTTCCTTTTTAAGCAGATTTTTTTCACTCTGAAACCATGGTAAATATTTCCAATTGATTGGGTAGGCACAGTGTACATTTCAAGGGCTCTGCTGCTGATGGGGAATCTTCAGCTGAGCACACACTCATGTGTTACTATCTTACAGGAGGCGATCGAGATCGGATGACAGCAAACCATGAGAGCTACCTCCTTATGGCGAGCACCCAGAATGATATGGAAGACTGGGTTAAGTCCATCCGCCGAGTTATATGGGGACCTTTTGGGGGAGGTGAGTATGTATAGAATTGTGGAAGAACAGAAAGGGGGACCAAACCTGTTTATCATTGCCTTCCCTGTTGATGGTCCTATGAGCTCCTATTTTCAAATGGATAACTATTAAAATAAATAGTAAACTATTCCATGTTATTGGACTTATATCTAAGTAACTCTCAGAAATTTAATTTAAATCAAATATCATCGATAACCAACTTTCTTCTCTGAATATCTTGAATTATAAGAAGGGATGATAATTTGTTTGTTTTAGATTTTTCCATTTCACTAACAATAAATAGTTATAGGAATTGTACTATAAATGTAGATTAGTTAAGATTATGCAGATATGGGGCAAAAAAATTTTTGACTAGTATCTTTAGAAGAGAACTTAGTCCTGAGATGATCAGTGATATTGAAGAAGAATGGCAAAGTTCTAGATGAGAATCTGAGAATTATTAGAGTAAAAAAAAGTGCTTTGCCATCAGGCAAGTATTTGTGGATTTGATAAATTTTAAAAATCTTACTGAATACAGTTTTGAGAATGCACCATGCAAAGAATAAACTAAATGGTACTATAAATAGAAATGAAAGGAGGAAGAAAGGGTAAAAGACATGATCGTTGTCTATTAAGGATTATAAAATAAATAGATATGACATAAACAGACAAATTACATAAATCAAAAATTCAGTAAATGGAGCCAAAAATGGTAAGAACTCAAAAATATTTGTCTGTAACCAACATGCAGTTCCCAAAATGTAAAACCTAATAATTTTTTGTTCATGTCATTAAAATAAATTATATTAAATCAAATTCATATTTAGTAAATTATAATTCTAGTATTTATTTTTATATTTTTTTGTGTATTTTCAGCACCCTCAATTTAGAAGTGAATTTTATTTTCCCCTTAACATCTTAGATACGTAGGCTGACTCACCACTTCATATTTTAGCATAACTTCAAAGATATACTATAAAAAGTTGGAAAGTTGGGTTCTACCAGGTGAATGATACAGGTCTGCAAATCGTTTTCTAACAGTGCCTTCTGTTGGGGAAGGAGGTGTTTCCTCACCAGGATGACAGTTCATCCCAGTTTGCCTGGTAACGGTCTGGTTTACAACTGTTGTCCCAGGATAATCATTGATAGTGCTGCTTTTCACTTTCATGGTGCCATCCTTTCGTGACAACCTCTAGGGTCACCCTATTCATATGCTAAAATGGGTAGTAAGTGACTATGTAAAACATTTTAAAAGGCCTGTGGCCTTAAAAAGCCCCTCCCCGCCAACATTAGCAAAGGATTGCTCACAGTTGTTCTGGAGACAGATTCCTGTGTTGGAGGTTTGCTGATAGGCTCCAGAACCAGGGTCTGTGGGATGCCTGACGACGTGTCTTTTCAAAGTTCCCGTCATTTCTAAAGACTCTCTTTTCCCGCTATTATCAAATTTCTAGGGTTTCTGAGTTAGAAGGATCTTTAATATCTGCCAGAGGAGGGATTTCTGTTTGGGATTATTTCCATGAGGTGTGCCATTTTCTCCCTTTCCTCCTCTTCCATCTGTCCTTTTCTCAAGAAAAATGAACGTGATCCAATTAGCTATATTACTTCAGTCACCACAGAGGTCCTACCAGCTCAGCTCGTTATCCCAGTGGATAATGTCTATAGATAAGATATATATCTTATCTATAAGATAAGAAGTATAGATAAATCTTCAAATTTAGGAAGATGGCAAGGAGCTCTGGTACTTGATAGGTTCTATGTACAGTCGTCCCCCTTCACCTGTGGTTTCTCTTTCCAAAGTTTTCAGTCACTCATCATCAACCACAGTCCAGAAGCAGATGATGCTCCTTCTGATCTATCCTCAGAAAGTCCATAGTAACCTCATGCTATGCCACAATGCCTCTGTCATTCACCTCACTTCATCTTATCACATAGGCATTTCATGTTCTCACATCATCATTAGAAGAAGGGTGAGTACACTACAAGATATGTTAAGAGGGAGTGACCACATTCACATAACTTCTACTGCAATGCATTATTATAATTATTCTATTTTATTATTAGTCAGTATTGTTAATTTCTCACTGTGCTCAATTTATAGATCAAACTTTATCATCTGTATCAACTTTATATATCTAGTAAAAAAACGTAGGATATATAAGTTCAGTACTATCACCAGTTTCAGACATCTATTGGGGGTCTTGTGGATATTTTCTGTGGATAATGGGGGACTACTATACTTTATCCTATGAGATGAGCTTCAAGGAATTTGTAAATGCTTGACTCAAATTTACTTCTAAAGAGATATATTTTAGCATAGAACACTTACCATAGAAACAATGATCCAATAAAAACTTTTCTGCCCTTTTTGTTTAATAGATGAGTGTTATGAGAATGCAAGGCAAGCTTTTAAAGTACTCATTCAATTTATAATAATACTTTGTGAGTCAACTGAACATTAGAATTTTTTAAGTAAATAAGAGTAGAGAACCAAACTGAATGTTGACATTCGTAGAGGATTGCAACTGTCACCCATAATCTAGGGTTTCAAATGTTTGTATTAATACACCCCCTCTCTGCTCAGTGATTACATTTTAAAGAAATATTATAGATTTGAGTTTCAAAGAAATGTATATAACTAAAAACCCTTTTATTTCTCTTATATATTAGGAGTGTACTTAATATTTCATTAAAAATATGTTTTCTGCTGATAAAGCATATTTTAAAATGACTGTTTTAGTTCAATCCCACGTTTTGTGTATTAGGTCATCAAGACCCAAAGAGAGTGACTAACTTGCCAAGTGTCAGTTACACTGTGAGTAACAGAACTAGGAAGAAAACCCATTGCTTCCAGTTTGTGAACTCCTCTTGCTTTCTTTCACAATAGTGTGATCTATCACCTCTACTATGGGAATGAAAAACCCACAATTACAAGCCCATGCCTTACTAGTAGTATATCCTCCAGTATATGCACACAAAATTTTAAAAATTATGCTAATTAAAATAAATATGGCTTTTCAAGTCCTTCAAAAATACTGGAATTGCTACTATCAAGAAAGTGAAAACACAACCACCAGATTGGGAAGAGGTATTTCCAGATCATATATCTAATCATGAACTTGTATCCAGAACTTATAGGGAACTCTTACAACTCAATAATAAAGAGAAATTGAAAATTTGACTCATTTTTGACTCATTTAAAAAATGAGTAAAGAATCTGAATAAACATTTCTCTAAAACATGCAAATGGCTAAAAAGCACTTGGAAAAAATGCTCAGTCAGTGCTATTAGTAGTCTGGGAAATGCAAATCAAAGTCACAGTGAAATACCACTTTATGCCAACTAGGGTGGCTTGAGTCAGAAAGTTCAAAAATAACAAGTATTGATGAGAATGTGGAAAAATCAAAGTGCTTCTCATTGCTAATGGGAATGCAAAATGGTGCAGCTGCTTTGGAAAAGAGTCTGGCAGTTCCTCAATCAAACACAGAGTTATTATAGACCAGCATTTGCACTCGTAGGTAGGTATATACCCAAGAGAAATGAAAATGCATGTTCACACAGAAACTTGTACATGAATATTTATAGCAGCATACTAATATGCTAATAGCCCATAGTGGAAATACCCAAATGTCCATCAAGGGACAAATGAGTCCATAGAATGTGGTATATCCACACCAGGGATTATTATGCAGCCATAAAAAAAAAAAAAGGAATGTGGTATGGATACACACTACGATGTGAATAAACCTTGAAAACATGCTAAGTGGAAGAAGCCAGTCACAAAAGGCTACATAGCATATGATTCTCTTCATATGAAAGTACAGACCAGGGAAATCTATAGAAACAGGAAGTAGAGTAGTGGCCACTTAGTGTTGGGATGGGAATGTTGGAGGGGGTGGGTGATAGCCTAAAATATAGGATTTCTCTTTGAGATGATGAAAACATTCTAAAATTGACATGATGATGGTTGTCTATATCTGTGAATATGCTAAAAATAAACTTGTACACTTGAAATGGGTGAATCCTATGATATGTGAATTATATCTCAAAAAAGCTGTTAAAAAATTCCTCAATTGCCATAATTGCCTCTCATAAGAAAATACATTTTCTCCTCCCTATCTTAGTTATGGAACCCAAGACTCTGTTAATCCTAAATAAAGACCTCTTAGATTCCATTCTCCCTCCCAATGCTTAAATATTGTGATGGTCATAGATTAAATGGTATCTGCAGCATTTGGAAGGTGACATATCACTCCGATATATAATTTCTGTATGCCTCCTTTGGATGCATTTTAAATGTGTTTATTACAGAAAGGGCGTTTCATTACCTACCTGTACTGCCCTTTCACAGTCAGTGTTTTCAAAAAGTTGAAAGTTTTTCATAAGACACCTAACCTCATTCTTGTTTAGGTTGCATATGTAAAATAAATATGTAAAATAATCCCCCTTTGTCATTACAATAATATGACATTTGATGAAAAATAGGAGCTTGCCAAGGTTTTCAGTCTCTCAAAAATGAAAAACTGTTATGTGAAAGTCTGGAATGTAGGGCTCTGGAATTATAGGCCTTTTCTTTTTAGTCAATAAAGCAAACTTAACAACAAATAATCAGATAAGGAAATGGAACCAATGGAAATGGAAGTAGACATTCACTTAACAACCTAGCCTGATAACAATATCCAGTATTGAATCTAAAAATTTCAGCTTCGTGTTATCTGCTTAAAACCACTGTAAACAGTTGCTTTACCATCAATAATGCTGAGAGAGGCACATGGTTTCTGCTTAAAAGTCAAATCCAAAATTTAGGATGTCAAAGCATTTATTTAATTTTGGAAAAGCTTAGGGATTTTGTTTTGTTAGTTTAGGGGTGTTTTTACAATTTCTTAAAAAAAGATTTTATCTATTTATTTATTTATTTATTTGATTGATTGATTTATTGAGAGAGAGGACAAGCATAGAAAGAGAATAGGGAGACGAAAAGAGAGAATCTCCCCTAGGATTCCCCTCTGACTATGGAGTCCTATGTGAGTCTCAGTCCCAGGACCCTGAGATCATATCCTGAACTGAAATCAAGAGTTGGACACTTAACCAACTGAGCCACCCAGGTAACCCTACCTGTTTTTTTTTGTTTTGTCTTTTGAGGGGGGTTGGGGTGTTTTTTGTTTGTTTGGTTGGTTGGTTGGTTTTTGCAATTCTTTTTTATTGTTTTTGAGGCAATGTGTATGGAAGTGCCAAGCCCATTGTCTGGAAAGAGTGTGAATCCACTGAGAATTAATTAGATCTGAGTGTTTTGCCTAACTCTGACTACTAACAAAATCAGGTTCTCCCCGTCTTTATGTTTCCTTATAAAAGAGTTGAGTCAGAGACAACAATGCAGTAAAAATACTGAATGTGCATTATCCTCATGATGAATAATGGGCACGTGGTCAAGCAGGGGTTAATTAAGTGGTAATGCGGTCTTGCCTCTGACACAGACCACTATGTGACATATACCCAATGGTATTAGCCCCCAGATAAGGGGTATTAGCCCCCAGTTTGCTTGTTTGTGAAGTAAGAAAATCAGACAAAACCTTATTAACTGAGATTCATTCTACCTCCAAAGTCCTGGGATGGCATGCGTTCCCTCCATGCCAATGCTCAGGTCAGTGAGGTTTTCAGTTGGCTCAGGGGTCTCCCGGTCCAGCCTTGCCACTGTGTTGTTTGTCCTGAGTTATGCTTTGTGGTTCCTTATTTTTCTAGTAGCATGCTGTGAAGCTGAAGGCAAAAATAAGTTTAGGGGCACCTGGGTGGCTCAGTGGGTTAAGCCTCTGCCTTCTGCTTGGGTGATGATCTTAGGGTCCTGGGATCAAGCCCCACAGTAGGGAGCCTGCTTCCCCCCCTCTATCTCTGCCTGCCTCTCTGCCTACCTGTGCTCTCTCCCTCTGTACAATAAATAAATAAAATCTTTAAAAACAAACAAACAAAAAACAAGTTTGAACTATACGGCAGAAGTCACTACTAATATTTCTTCCATGACAGACAATTATTTATGTGGGCATGCTGGGCAGAGAAATGATGTTTCTAAAGGGAGTGCCTTTGTAGCAGTCCTCCCAGTTTGTAACGCGCCTGCCGTCAAATGGCTTGGAAGGAACGTAGAGACCTTGGGGGTCAGTTGGGGTTAAAGCACTAGCTGTCTGAATCTGCTTATGGAACAGCCGGGTAGATGAATGATTAACTCAGTGAGTCAATTGTTTAGTGAGTGGGATCGAGATTGCTGGTGGACATGGGGGCTGGGGTGGAGAGGGTGCCTGCAAAAGGAGAGGAGAAAGTTGGAAACCAGACTGGTTTTCAGACCATAACTGGAGAAATACATGTATGTATAAATATGCATAAACGCACACCCATGAGTTGAGTTTGTTTTTATGGTGGTTGTACCTGCATGTTCGTTGTTACCAGATGGAGAATATATATATATATTTTTTGGAGAATATTTTTCTATTTCACAGACACACATGTATGTACAAGTCTGCATACATGTGTTTTAGCAATATGCACATTGAAATCAGCACTCACGAATAGATGGAATCGCAAAACCCCTTAAAAAGTCTTGTATAGGAAGAGAATAAATGCAGGAAGGAGGGGGGTAAAAGCTTACCCCCTTGTTGTTGGTTTGGTGCCCTTTGCTTTCTGGAGCAGCTAAGGCAGGGAGCTCTAAAGGAGCTGCACAGACAAGGGCAGGAAAGTCAACACAAAGTCAGAGGAAGAAGAGAGGGGTTCACACGCCGTGTGGCATTCTCCCTCCTCCCCTCCTACTGTTGTGATTGCACCTGCTGCATGTGACCGGCGGGCACTGAAGGCAGCCGCAGCCACAGCCACGGCGCGCGGTGACGAGGCAGCTGCGGCTGTGCCAGCTCCCGCCCAGCCCTCATTGAGAAAAGGGGAGCCAGAGCCGGAGGAGGGGGGAGGAGAAGCTCCCCGCAGAGCTGCCTTCTCCAGGGATCCGGATCTGAGGAGGCTCCTTGGAATGGGCACTCGGCTGTTCTGACGTGGAGATTCCCTCGGGAGCCCGGGAGTTTGAAGACAGAAGGGAAAAGGGAGAAGCCTGCAGAGAGCATCAAAGGCAGAGGGGTGCTATAAAAGGAACCGGGGAGTCCTTTGAAAAGAACCTATCATGCACTGAAACGCTTTCTGGAGAAGGTGCCATTATTTGCCTTCCCTTTTGCTCAGATGAAAGGAGCCCCAAGGACGGTCCTGAAGTATTCCTCAGGGGCCTTCTTGCCATTGTTCCTTTTTCCCCTTGCATAGGACTGTTCGCTGACCTTTCCAGAGGAATCTCAGGAACCCCAGTTCCAGCTGAGAAGACAGTTCTTAATACAAAAACAACTCCTGCTGTTTGAATGGGGGGTGCAGCTTGCTTGCTGCGGCTCTTTTTGCTGAGACATTTTGGAGTGGCTGCAGAAACTTAAAAACCAAACCAAACACCCAAACCTTCAACCTCTTTGGATTAGGCAAGAGAAAAGGAAATTTTTTTGACCAAACAAGAAGTAAAGGGGAGGTGGTAACTTATCCCTGATCCAGGACCTGGATGATAAAAGCCTTCAAGTTATAGGAATCAACACTTCCACCCTAACAAATAAACATGAGAAGGAGTGGCTGTGGGGTATCGCGCAGAGGCAGGTTTTAAAAGAAGCCCGAGACTGGTTCCAAACTTCGGGCCTGTATGATGCCTGAAGACCGAACTATTGGGGGATGCCCCTCAGGTGCCTTAGCATCAACTCCTTTCATTCCTAAAACTACATACAGAAGAATCAAACGGTGTTTTAGTTTTCGGAAAGGTAGGTAGATGATCTGTTAATGTCCATTTAAAAAATATACATATATTCGCGAATGCTTTAAGGTCCGTTGATGTTCAGATAAAATGGGAGTTTGAAAACCAAGAGATTAGAACTGTATGAGAGTGATTGATGTCTCTGCTTGCCTGTATTTATTTTTCAAGGTTCATATTGATACGTTTATGACTGAATGGGCTGGGTAGGTGGGGCTTACAGAAGGGTACTCCTACGGGGATCTCCTTGACTGATGGAAAGCCAAGTGAGCTGGCCTGACCCTTCTGAGAGGTGGGGCCAAGGCGACCTTGGGCTGCTGCCAGACCCAAATCAAGCGGCCATGTTGTCACTTCTTGAAATCAGTCCCTCTCAAAACCTTGTTCTCTGATCCCATCACATGGGTTTTGTTCTGGTGCCAATAGTTGCCTTCCCTCCCCTGCTGAGAAAATTTGAATAATTAGGTTATCTCTAGTGACCTTTTTCAGGAGCCCTTGGGACCACATTCACTAACACTGATTAGAAATAGGAGTCACCTTGACTTTCCAAATATATCAAAAGATGGCATTGGCAGAGGCCAAAGACAAAACTTTGAGGAGCTAGGAGTAGGAAAATCTCACAATTTATAAGCAATAAAAGAAGCTGTGCATTTGAGAATTGATTTCTGTCAGGGGAGTAAAGGTTACAGCATCGGTAAAATAAAATGCTTTTAGAAAACATTACCAAAATATTTTTAAATGTCTTTTTGCTTTAAAATGGGGATAATTAAATGGCATTGATGATTTAATTTGGAACTAGGTAGTTATAATTTAAATGTCATGCATAGTAAGTTAATTAATCAAGAGCAGATATGACTAGCATCTAAGGCTCTTTCTCCCTTTTTTCTTTGCTCTGCCACCTATTAATTAACCCTTTCTAGTTACCAACAAAAAAGAAAAGAAAATAAAGAAAAAAAAACCCTACAGGGGCGCCTGGGTGGCTCAGTGGGTTAAGCTGCTGCCTTCGGCTCAGGTCATGATCTCAGGGTCCTGGGATCGAGTCCCACATCTGGCTCTCTCCTCAGCAGGGAGCCTGTTTCCCTCTCTCTCTCTCTGCCTGCCTCTCTGCCTACTTGTGATCTCTGTCTGTCAAATAAATAAATAAATAATCTTAAAAAAAAAAAAAAGAAAGAAAACACATATATAAAAGCAACATATATAGGAACTTCTTAAAACTAAACCTTGTTCCTTCTGAGTCTTTACCTTTGAGCAGTTATGATCTGCCTATGATAGTTATCCTATACTATTAGCAAGGAATTCAGTGTTAATTTCTATGCTTCTCTCATCCATAAAGGTAATTAAGTGAGATACATGCCTCAGCTTTTATAGATTTCTAGAGATTTTGTGCTTACTGTTAAGATTGCATCATTGACAGAGAAATTAGTAACAATAGAAATTGGAAGAAAAAAAAAAGAAAGAAAAAAAAAGCGAGGGAGTCCTTGCTTAGAGGACTTGTTTATTTCCGGCCCTTCCAGCCTTCACCAACTAAAGTGAGTTTATCCAAACGTGCAGAGAATGTCTACTTTTCCCGGCTGTTGCTGCTCATTTGTAACATGAGATGTTCTGGGGACATTTAATGTATCTTGAAAGCACAGAGCAAGGTGTTTTTGACCTTTTCCACCCTCTCTCCGTCAGTGGAGCAGAGCATAGCCACAAGAATCCTGCCTACCACTGCTATGCATTGTGCCCTCTTCCCTTTCTCCTTAAATACCGAAGAGGGAAGGCAGTGCCCTCGGAGAGAATCCCGGGGGCAAATGGCTCCCACAGGACTGGGGAACAGCTTCCACCTATCATCTCCTGTGGGTTATTTTTAAACTATTGTCCTGTCCTATGCAGTTTTAGCAATCTGAGGAATGTTCAGCATGCGGGTCAAGGATTAACAGATTTCTAATTTACAAAACTGTATTCTGGTTTCTGTCAGAACCATAAGGGAGAGGAGAAGCAGGAAGCTTGGAGCTGTTTTAAGTCTCCTTCCCCTTTCGCCAGAGTGGGCGGCACAGCAGGCTCAGCCTCTCATTCCCGGACAGCTGGGACCACAGTTGTGCAGCGAGGCTCTGGGAGAGAAGCGGCTTCCCTATGCGAAGGGCTCATCACTCCAGCGCGAAAGGGCCTGACTCACTGGGCTGTTTACATCTTTATTTAAGGTCCTGCACTGAAAAGAATGGACTTTTCTTTCAATCCCGGCTCCCCAAACCATGCTATCTTAAGAAGAGAGTGTTCTTTTGTGCTTTGTTTAATGTCCTGGGTACTCAAGTAGTTCAAGAAGTGCACCCGTTTCTGCGTTAGTTCCTGCGTTAGTTCCTGCATTTCTCAATCAAGCCTGTTGGAGAGCATCAGCTTAAGTCATTGCAATGAAAGCAAAAGGGAGAGCGCATGATTCACGGAAAAGCACCGTGAGAAAGAGCGGTGATGCGTCCTCTTTTCCTGACCCACATTTAAAACATCTTTTTTACTGTTCCCGAGGGTAGACCCACGGAAGAGGAGACTTGCAGCTTTAGAAATGGCCTATGAAGTGTGGAGTTGAGTTAAAGTCTCCTGAGGCCTGGTGGTCGTGGAACCTGCAGGCTGGGCAGGCCCTAACTGACTTCTCAGGGTTGTTTTTCCTTCCAGATCCTTTGGTCCTTTACTGTCTTTTTCATCTCCCCATTTCTTCGTTTGGATACTCAAAGAGATCACTGAAAATGGTTTCCCGGTGATTTGAAAAATCTAGGAACTAAGAAACCTTTCTTAGGCAGGAAGCTGGGGATGGCAGGGCTTAGACTTGTGTTCTGGAGAGAGAATGAGTCCAGTCAGTTTATTTTGACCCTCTTGATTTTGAAACTATATATGTAATTCTTTTTACCTCTGTAAGACTAATATCTAATATGGGAAGCATAACCAAACTTTTGATTACCTTCAGGCTCATATTACCTTGGTTCCTGAATGTTAGTGTTTATTTCTAGTCACAGTAGGCTCGCTCACTGATTTAAGGTTGTTATGCTCACAGGACACACTGAGGTAAAATTTTCAGCTGTAACTGTATATTGTTTTGTTAGGTTTTTTTGTTTGTTTTCCTGAGGTGCTTTCCTCTTAGAGATAAGCCATCATTAATTCTCTAGAGCTTTTCTCTACATTCTAACTAGATAGTAGCCACGCACTTTTGCTTCTTCCTTTATAGACTCTATTTCAATTTCTTTCACCTTAGTTCTCTATGCCTTTATTGCTTCATGCACACAACTTACTTTTTTTTGGAGGATTTTATTTATTTGTCACAGAGAGAGAGGGAGGACAAGCAGAGGGAGCAGGAGAGAGAGAAGCAGGCTTCCTGCTGAGCAGGGAGCCTGATGCGGGGCTCTATCCCAGAACCCTGGGATCATGACCTGAGCCAAAGGCAGACGTTTAACCGACTGAGCACACCACTTATTTTAACCTAGGAAGAAGCTCTTCAAGACAGCATCCATCCTCACTTGTTTCCACCCTAATGTTCTTCATAAATTCCCATGACACACAAGTCATTTGTAAAGCACCGACCAATTGGTGTTCCTGAAAGAGTTTTCTCAAGCATCCCACAGCTCGAATATATTTATGAGTCCCTACTGCTCCCGAGAGGAAGTCCCAACAGTTTCATGTAATTAGCAAGTCTTTCTAACCAAGTCCATCTATTCGCTGGAGAATAAACTCCCAGGTCTCCAGACTGTCCCACTCTTTCTTCCCTAAACACATGGGAACACACTCCTATGCCACCTGTTTGCTTTTTTTCCCTACGCTATGACACCCTTTCTGCTCTGTTCATACTTTATGCTTCCTTCTAGGCATTGGTGACTCTCATTTTTCAGCAAGCCTTCTCTTCACCCAAGCCTTCTGTGTAGTTCTTATATTTCTTTTATGTTCCTACCCAGCCATCTTATCTTCATAGCCATTTTAAAGTGCTTTATATACATTTGTAGTAAAAGATGAAGAGATAGATAGATAGATAGATAGATAGATATTTACTTCTTCCCAGAGTGAAGTATGGCAATAGGTCTAGTCAATCAAGAATTCAAGGTTTATTGCAAACTGATGAAATACAGTATTATTAGTACCTTTTCCTACTGATCCATAGGTGGTAATGAGTTCAACTAGGTTACCTTTGTCATGGTTGTGACATGGTTGAATAAAACTAACATTTTCTTTAAAGTTTATTGTATGTTGTGAATGGTGTAATCATATTTGTCATTTGTGTATGTTGTAATTCATATTTGAAGTAGATTTGTCCAGTAGAATGTTACTATTCAAATTAATTTAATTTTTTTGAAGTTTATTTATTTATTTATTTATTTGACAGATGGAGGTCACAAGGAAGCAGAGAGGCAGTAAAAGTGGAGGGGTGGTGGCAGTTAGCAGGCTCCCTGCTGAGCAGAGATCCCCATGTGGGGCTCGATCCCAGGACACTGGGATCATGACCCGAGCAGAAGACAGAGGCTTTAACCCATTGAGCCACCCAGGCTCCTCTCAAATTAATATAATTTTAAATGGTGCTATAAATGAGTAGCTCATTAATTCATAATATCAGAATTTTATGGAGCACCTACCAAGTGGCTCTGGAGATGAGTAGGCAAACAAAACAAGTTGCCTTGAATCTGTGTGTTCACACACTCCTTGAGGATAAACAGACATAAGCAATTACTCTGTGGTAAGCAGTACAACAAAGTGTATAGGAAGACTGAGGAGCCCATGAACAGAAGACCGACTATGGGCTTATCTGGAAAGGCAGTGATTCATCTGAACTGTGTAAAATCAGATTTAATCATTTAGATAGAAATCAGATTTAGACATTTTCTCCTGTATTATCCTAAGAGTGCTCAGCAAACCTGTGAAAAGAAAAATATGTCTGAATTGAACTAATATAACATAGTGGAAAAGGAAGACTTTAAGAGTTGTATAGACCTGTGTTTGTATCTCAGATCTGCCACTTCCTAAATGGGTGACTCCAGATCACCTAGCATCTTTGTAGAAGGGAGACCTTCTTGCAGAATACTTGGAGTCTCAAATAAGAAAATACATGCAAATCGCATGACTTGGTATCTAGAAATAAATGATGTCTGCTGGTCTGAGATCCAGACTGCTGTGCTGGCATTATTACACCTCTGAGTTCTGCCAAGCCTTTCTTTTTCTCCCTCCTTCTCCACTCTGACTACAAAAAGAATCAAGACTCTTCCAAACATTCACTGGCTTTTATAGATTTGGAGCTCCTGGGATTAAAAGATTTCTATCCATATAAGATTTTTTGGTTGCTTAGAAAGTATTGGTGACAGACTTAAGTAAACTTTGGCTCTTTGTTTCTTAGTTCTGTACTAAATTGGATGTCTTTTATTTTGATTTGTCTATTTATCATGGGTGAATATTCATTTTTAATTAAAAATTATTATAATCCTGGTGATATCAAGATTGATTCTGCTAACAGGATTGCAGTAAGCAGAAGGATAAGTAAAATCAAGTTCTCTATATAGCCTAGTATGTGATCTACAGGAGGAAAAGGAAAGGAACTCTGAGAAATCATGACAGCAGAGAATTTGAGTAATGGAGGAAAAGTTGCTTAATTTCTGGCTTTTCATCAAGCATACCACAGACTTTTTTGCTCTTAAATTTTTGTAGAAATCAGTGTCACAGCCTGAAAATTATTGATGAGTGTCATTTTACATTGGAGTTATTCCACTTATTTCCACAACTGAGGAAGTGAGAAGTGTTTTGTTTTAATGCACACATTAATCCCACAAATGTTTATGGAGCACGCAATCCTTACCCACTCTGGCAGTAAGTTCCAGGGACATAAGCAAGAGAGTTTGTCCATCTGTCTTGGTGCATTCGGGCTGCTGGAACAAAATGCCATCCACTATGTAGCTTATACACAACAGAAATTTATTTCTTACAGTTCTGGGGGCTGGAAGTCTGAGATCAGGCTGGTATGGCTAGGTTCTGGTGAAAGCTCTTTTCTGGGTTGCGGACTATCAATTTCCTGTATTCTCAAGCGACAGAATGGGAAGACGCTAGAGAGGTCTCTAGAGCCCTTTTCTAAGGCACTCATCCTATTCAGGAGGGCTCCACCCTCATGAGGTATCCGCCTCCCGAAGGCCCCACCCTGATACCATCATCTCAGGCAGTAGGTTTTCAACCCAGGAATTTGGAGGGGACAAGGACCCTCAGACCATAGAACTATGGTAGAATGTGGTCCGAGCTGTGGAAACCTTCTAATCTGGCACCTGGCCAGTTCAGTCCTTGTGTCTGTGGCAACTTGGGAAATTTTCCTACCCCTCTCTGACATTTAATGGCTAGACACATGGTCTACAGCTGTGATCCAACATTATTTATAATGTAAAGTAATTATTTTACTGTAGTGATTCTAAAAGTACAATCCTCTTTTGAGTGGTTAGAGAGAGCAGTCCAGTATAGAGAGTTATCTAAATAAATAATTACAAAACAATGCTAAGAAGCCAAAGCAGAAACATAGCAAGCTTTGGGTCTGGAGTGATGAGGGAATGTTAGTCAAGACTTCACAGAGGAGATGATATGAGTTGAATCTTGCAGAGTAAGTTTGCCTAGGCTGACTCATGATGGCAAAACCCTCCTTCTAGAAGGAAGCCTGAAGATACGCTAGGACATGTTGCACTTATGGGACAACTAGTAGTCCAGTACAGATGGAGAGCATGTTGTTTGTGAGCAAATAGTAGAAACAGGGTGGATATGGCGCAGGACCTGGCACACAGTGGGCACCATCTAAACGTTTCTTGATTGAATGGTTGATAAAGAGGCAGAGATCAGATTGTGGAGATTTTGTATTGCATAAAAAAGAGTTTGGTTGGCCAGTGGGTCCCACTGGAAGAAAGAAAGTGAAGGAATGTCATGATCCAACTTAAACATTGTGAAGATCATTATGGCAGCACTTTCCTGAGGTAGATACTCTGCTCTTGAAAAAAAATCACTTAAGATGATGTTAGGATCTAGCCTAACGTAGTGACAGTGAGTTTGGAAGGGACCCAGGTGATGACTAAGTGAGGCTTGTGAAGGAAGGAGGAATCTGGGTTGACTCTCAGATAGCACTTCAAATGTTCAGGAGGATAACTGGAACTGATAACCAAAACACTTGCAGGAAGTAGGACAGGTTTTAAAGAAAGGGGGACTTTGGGGCGCCTTGGTGGCTCAGTGGGTTAAAAGCCTCTGCCTTCGGCTCAGGTCATGATCTCAGGATCCTGGGATTGAGCCCCGCATTGGGCTCTCTGCTCAGCAGGGAGCCTGCTTCTCCCTCTCCCTCTCTGCCTACTTGTGATCTTTCTTTGTCAAATAAATAAATAAAATCTTAAAAAAAAAAAAAGGTGACTTCATTTTAGAAATTCTGAGTTTGAGAAAGTTTTGAGACATCCATGTTGAGGGGTCTAATGGGCACTTAGAAATCCAATGTCAAGGATCATAAGAGTGGCCCAAATTGAGATACAGGTCTGGGAATTACTGACATACAGTGAGATTAAATGTAAGTCAAGCAAAGAAATTGTGTCAAGTAGCATAAAAATAGGGCTGAGGACAGAACCCAGAGGACCAACAAATTTATGAGAAGAATGTAGTAAGTAGTACAGTCAAGAAGGAGAATGATAGAGAGTATTCTGGAAGGCAGGAACTATGTAATACATGAGAAGTGTCAAGAAGAAGCGTGACATTGACAGTTTCAGGGCATGAGGCATGACATAATACAAAAAGTAAATTTGACTTTCAGTGATTTGGCAACTAGGAAGTTGCCAATGACTATAGAAAAAGTTCTTTTAGTAGAATGACAGTGTCGGAGTCCAAATTGGCAAAAGGCCAGAAAGTGATGACCTGGAGCCAGAGTTACACTTAACTGGGAACCAAGGAGCAAAAAGAGTAAATAATTGCAAGGCAGAGAAAATCCAGGAAGGTTTGGCTTTGTGTTTGTTTATTCATATTAAAGATCGGTGGAATATGAATACATTTATCTGATCACACTCAGTTAACTTCACAGGCTGCCTCTAGCTATTGAGGGTATAAATCACACGTAAAGCAGGAACCTCACAAATCCTGAAGGAAATTTAGATCTCTTTCTCTCCAGTTGGAATAGCCTCCCACAGGTATAATAAAATCACCTGAGTAATTTACCTTCTCAGCCCTGTGAAAAGTCACCTCCTTGGTGATGTTTTATGACACCATCAATGTATTTCCAAGGGAAGCACACGTGATGTACTTTGGTCACCTAGAAATTCCAAGGATGGCGTTGTCGGGTGGTATGAAACCTCCCTGGGAATTTAAGTGGACATAGCTAGAACCATTTGCATGACTCACATCACAGAGTGTATTCTTGTTAATCATCTACTAGTCAATGTGTCCTTTTCCTCATGCTGCTAGTTGGGGATAGGCTCATGAAATTCATGCTTTCTTGTTAATCTTAAAATTTGAAGTTTCACTGCTTCTTCAATGAAAATGCTAAACAAAACAGCTTTAAATTTCTCCCTGAACTTCCATGCAAACAAAACAAACAAACAAACAAAAAAAAAAAACAAAAAAACAAGCTCATATAGGACAGTAATTCACATCTGCTGTTGTAAGATGGAGATGTTTGGGACATTCTATTTCCAATGCTACAAAATAGGAAGTATACGTCTATTACAATCACTTACTAATTCTTTGCAAGACTAGACTTGGAGCAGAAAACTATCAATTTTCCACAGGAATCTCTAAGCGTGTGTAGCGAACATCTACACATTTTCACTCCCTTAGATATTATATTGCTGAACAGACATAGCTGTTTACATAAAGAGAATCATTTCCTTGGGCAGCACATAGAAGATAATCATGTTTTCTCCGTCTGTTTTTTTTTTTTTTCTGATCTTCCTCCAAATCTGCATTTTCTTAGCAAAAATTACTCCTGCTAGCTTGATAACAGAAATACAGGTCAGAAAGCTAGTAAGCAGCAGGTTTCTCCCTCAGTAACATAGTTTGCAGCCAGTGTGTGCACCCCACAGTATTGTGTATTAAATACAGTGTGGCTCTG
Organism: Mustela putorius furo; assembly: GCF_011764305.1. Classification (NCBI taxonomy): domain Eukaryota; kingdom Metazoa; phylum Chordata; class Mammalia; order Carnivora; family Mustelidae; genus Mustela; species Mustela putorius. The sequence goes on along the minus strand of NW_025421367.1, from coordinate 5,264,266 downwards.
AAATCCAAGAGCCTTGAACAAATCCCAGGTCCATCACTTCCAGCTAGCTGTGTGACATTCAGCAAGTCACTCAACCTCTCTGTGCTTGTCTTCTCTGTGGTACAATAGTAGTGCCCACCTCATAAAGTAGTGTGAGTTTTAAATGAAAGAAATGCCGATAAACCACTTGTACCCATACCTGACATAGATAAGTACATCTTCGCTATTATCACTTTTTAGAGCACAGAAAAGGAACTCTATTTTATTTGTTTTTAGAGTTTACTAATATGTTAAATTGCTAGAAAATGAGGACATATAATCATTATGATTAAATAAGAAGGAAGAGGACTGGTATTTAGGAATGGGGGAAAAGGTTTTACAGCTGAATAAATCTGAATGTGGACTTCCATTCTGACACATGGTGTTGTGTAACTAACCTTGAGCTATTCATTTAACCTTTCTGAGTCCCAATTTCCTCATGTATAAGACAGTTATCTTATATATTTATTATGAAAATAAGAGAATATATGTGAAGGACTTAATACATAATAAAGACTTAGTAAAAATTAAATGGAAAGATGTTAGGGCTTTTGGTTTTGGTTTCTTACTATACTTTTTTTTTTTTTAAGATTTTGTTTATTTATTTGTCAGAGAGAGAGAGCACAAACAGGGGGAGTGGCTGGCAGAGAGAGAATCAGACTCTCTGCTAAGCAAAGAACCTGATGTGGGACTCAATCTCAGAACCCTGGGACCACCACCCAAACCAAAAGCAGATTCTTTTTTTTTTTTTTAAAGATTTTATTTATTTATTTGACAGACAGAGATCACAAGTATGCAGAGAGGCAGGCAGAGAGAGAGGAGGAAGCAGGCTCCTGCCCAGCAGAGAGCCCGATGCGGGGCTCAATCCCAGGACCCTGGGGTCATGACCTGAGCCGAAAGCAGAGGCTTTAACCTACTGAGCCATCCAGGTGTCCCTCCTGCTGTACTTAAGTAAATTCTTACCACAACACAAAGCTGTATATACAGGAAGGAAGGAAAAAAAGGGAGGGAGGGAGGGAGGAAAGAAAGAAGGAAGGAAAAAACCCAGAGTAGCCATAAAGCGAAGCTTACTCCTTACTTTATCATGTCCGTAAGTTGTTGGGAAAAAAGAAATTCTGGGAATTTTAAAAGAATGTTTGACTGTTTTTTATTACTGTATAGAACAAAATCTTGAAAGTTTGATTCTCATTTGCAGCACACATAGTTCATAGATGTTGAGTTGCAATATCTTTAGTCAGTTTTCTCCTGGATTTGGAGAGAAACTTTAGATAATATATTTATCAATCTAAAACAATAAGCAAAAAACCACAGATACATAAGATGTATTCCCAGATATCAATATTGTTATTTATAAAAATAAATGGTTAGTGCCTTTGAAAGGCTATTCTTAAGTTTGGCATAATAGAATCTGAATTTCTCAGGCAAATAAGCATCAAAGAACTCCACAGAAAAAGAGTCACTATTCTCCATTCATAATCAGTTTTCAAGCTTTGTTATTAAAATACTAAAATATCTTCAAAGTCATCATTACCACTGCATGGTTAGAATTCGGTATTGTTGCAACCAACAGAAAACACAGCTAACAATGGGTAAATGTGCATTTTTCTCACATTTAAAAAAAATCATAAAGAATGTGCTGCTGGTATTAGGTCAGTGGCTCAATACTTTCATCCCCATTGTCCCTGAATCTTTCAATCTTTCCCTCATGATTGCTTATCTAATAGTCAAAAGACAACTCTTAGATCAACAGATGGCATGACCAAGGTCATGGTAGACAAATGGAGCGATTGGCAATTCCAGCTGTCTCTCTCATCAAAAACAAAACCAAAAATCTTCCTAAAGACTCCAAAGACTTCTTAAAAAGTGGGAGGGGTATTTAATTTCCCAGTCCCTAAAATGGAAATGACAAGAGAAAATGGGGAATGAATGTCTATTGAGTTAGCAAACCATTTTTGACACACCATTAAGAAACTGCTTGTTCCAAAGTCTACAAATTTAGCTAAACAGACCTGCTGCCTACATTAATTTTCCTGCCCTTAGAAGATGCCATTTTCTAATTTTGCTTTCTATATTTCTATATATATATATATATATATATATATATTTGCTTTCTATATATTTCTATATTTTGCTTTCTATATATTTCTATATATTTTGCTTTCTATATATTTCTATATATATTGCTATCTATATATTAGTTCACTCAACATTTTTTCCTAAAATGAATACATTAATTCCCTTAATACTAGATTCGATATCAGGTGTTAAATAGTTTGGTTTGTTGTTGTCTTATTGTTTCTACCAGGCCTAAAAATTTTCTCTTCGGTAGCAGTTGTGCATGGCTTGGAGCGTGATGGCTTTGCATTGGTGAATCCATAAGTAAATTATTTTACAGATAGGGAGGTAAAACATTTGTTTTTATTGTTCAATTCTTAACCTAGTATTTTTGAAATAATCCCCCAAGTATTCTGGAGTCTCACATAATTTCAACATGCAACACTAATTTTTCTTTCCCTTTTATGAAACCATTAGACCATTAAAACTGTTTAGTGATTCATCCCATTTGGGAACACTGGAGTGACAATTGCTTGGGCTTTCCCCATTTTTTTTCTCGTAGGCGTATCGTTTTTGCCAAGCTACCACCTGGTATTAATATATTTAGAGCCTGCCTTCCTTCCTTCCTTCCTTCCTCTCTCTCTCTCTCTTTCTCTCTCTTTCTTTCTTTCGTTCTGAGAGAAGACGCCAATACAATGGCTACTCTATATTAAAAAGAAGAAAGTTTACAGCACATTTTGAGTAAGTTAGGTAAAGGCCTACTTGGGCCTACTTGGTGGGGCACCAGCTTGTGACGAACTCCACAGTTAGGGTATTGCTGGGTCTCAACCTTTGTGCAGCCAGAACCACATGAGATGAGAGCACTATTTGTCTTCTTCATAGATGCAGCCCACTATTTGCTTGTTGGGGACAGATGGGACAAAATTAGGGTCTTCCTTGGTGTCTAAAGATGCTTTGGGGGCTAGCATATTGGAAGGGCCCAGTCCTTTCCAGGCAGCCTTCATGGCCTCCATTTCCAGCCCAGTTATCTGTTCATCATCAGTAGGAACACTCCCTCCACCAGCACAGCAGCCACTCCATTGCGACTGCAGGCTCTCAGGGCCCTTCTGACCAGCGCTCCCAATCCACAGGTGAACCTCGAAGCTATCACACCCACCACTAGAGGAATTGTTTGTTAATCAGCGGGGTTCCAGGCACGAATAGTGGGTATGTTCAGCCCCAAATGCATGCAACAAAGAATTCATTCTTTGTGGTTATTTAAAAATCATTCATAAGACTGATTGAAACTGGCTAAAACACTACCATGGGCTGGCAGTTCTAGCCAGTGTGTGATAAAGGAGGCTTTCCCATCTGTCAGGGGCAAATTGCTGGGATTCTGCCGCCTCGCTTTTGGTATAGGCACTACTTCATGAGTCAGATTTTTCCCTTTCAACAAAAGTGATATAATAATAGAAAATAAATATTTAAATAATTTATTTAAATAAATAATATAAAATAAATATTTCCTAAAAGATGAACTATTGCAGCCTGAAATATTTCATGCGGGTGAAGATTCTGGGCATTTTTACCCGGTTTTATCACTTTGATTACAATCATGGCATCATTGCTTGTTTGAAAACAAAAGGTGAACAGAGAAATGAGCAACAGTTACACTAAATGATAATTGGACAGAAAGTTCAAGTGTAGCAACAAGTAGAGTTTGACTATTCTCTGCAGAATATTTGTTCCATACGATTCCTTTCCCAAGCAGGTGAAAAAGAAAACCCAAAACCAAACTTTTATTCATTACAGTGTCTCTTATATCAAGGTGGCTATCTCCGACTTCACGTGTCTATTTGGTGTGGGGCTAAATATGGAGTATTCGAGGGGAAGGGCAGCATAAGGCAAAGCCTTTTCCTTCAAATAATTGTGTAGTGTGGATTTGATTCTGTAAAAATGTGAAGTCCCCATCATAAAATGCTTGCCAGCCTTTCTGCCTTTGTTTTCCCTTTATATTGAGGGTTTTTTTTTTTTTTTTAAAGTAACCAGGTGGGGTGATAGAAATTCCTCAAATTCACTGTGATCCTTTGTTTCTCCAGGCATTTTTGGACAGAAGCTGGAGGACACTGTCCGTTATGAGAAGAGATATGGGAATCGTCTGGCCCCAATGTTGGTGGAACAGTGTGTGGACTTTATCCGACAAAGGGGGCTGAAAGAAGAGGGTCTTTTCCGGCTGCCAGGCCAGGCTAACCTCGTTAAGGAGCTCCAGGATGCCTTTGACTGTGGAGAGAAGCCGTCATTTGACAGGTAGAGTTCAAGATCTCACTAATCATTCTGCCCTGAGAAATCCAGATTGAATAGAAAGAATGTAGCGAGCTGAGACCACAGAACCTTAATGTATGTTATAATGGTTTGAGAATACAGATTATATAGCCACACACAAGGGTGGATTGTGTTTAGTAATTTAGAGTAAAAAATTTAACACCTGAGATGTCCTTCTCCTCGATACTTTTTGTTCCTCTGAAAGCATGATCGTTTATTCATTTGCTTTGGTCCTAATTTAATACCATGTTAACCTTTTGCATCAGAAAAGTGAACTTTTAAATTAGGAGTCTTCTGTTCAGTGTTTTTTTTTCTAATTCTTTCAGCTAAGAGATAGTAAAAGTATTAATAAGCAGAGATTGGGATTAGGCAATGGAATTAGAATAACTGTTTTTAATAATAATAATTATAAAAGCATTGTATTTTTAAATATATAGTTTTGCCTTCATCTAGAGTAGATTTACAAGTGAACAAGCAGTATAGCATGATGAAATTCAGGGAATAATGGAAGTTCCAGGAAAGAGCATATAAACAAACATCCATAATTCCACTAATTAAGAGTTAAATACTTATAGTAATATTTTGTAAGTTACCTCCTTCTCTTCACTTTTTTAATTAGTTGAAAATAATATTTTTTATCCTAATATTATCAATTTAGCATAATGTAGCAGGTATTTTTCATATTAATATTTGAAATACCCCAATATTACAATATATTTTAACTGAATATTTAATGGTTGGTAACCTCCATAAGCATGATTTTCATATCTAATATTTCACTCTGTAAGTATATAGTTTCATAACTATTTCAACAGTTGGGACATTTATGTCATCACGTTTATCACTACATAAATAATGTTGTGGAGGATAACAATTTACATAAATATTTTCTATTTTTGGATTTTTTCCTTGGGAGAGATTCTCAGTATTGGTGTTGTGGATAAGAACTATCTTGTTCTTGAAAATTGAAAGTTACATACTAAGTATTTTTCTCTTTGAAAACATAGAATTAGTACATGGATAGACACAGATCTATGGAACAGACAGACAAGAAGACACTTGAATACATGCTACAAGACAAAGGAAGCATTTGGGGGAATATGGGCTTTTGCTGATAATCCAAGAAATGCACAATAAATCATTTAATGCCCTCCCAGTAGTCACATTAACAAAATCTTGAGCAATGGCAATATTCAATGCTGGCAAGGTATTTAAGGTAGGCACCCTGGTGGTGAGAATGCAAATGATTATAATCTTTCTAAAGAAATTTAGTAACATATTTCAAGACTATTTTAGCAGGAAATTCTCATTCTAGAAAAAAACCAGATCTGTGGAAAACAACTGAAGTACAAAGTTGCTTATTATAATCTTTATGAAGTAAAAAATGAACACTAGTCTATTATCTCTAGCAGTGGAGTATGGTTAATTAAATAATAGTGCATTAATATAATAAAATGTTATGCAGTTATTAAAATTTTGGAAAAATACTGAATGGAAAAGTAAGATATGATCAATTAAATTGATTAAAATCCTACCTGTTTATAAAAGGTATTACGGACAGTTTATAGGCATTCATAATTTATCTCTGAAAGATAAAAATTAAATGTGGAGGCAAAGAAATGAACTCAAAACCAAGGTTGGAGAGCAAATTTCAAAAATACAGCTACTTGGGGCGCCTGGGTGGCTCGGTGGGTTAAAGCCTCTGCCTTTGGCTCAGGTCATGATCCCAGAACCCTGGGATCAGAGCCCTGAGTCTGTCCAGCTCTCTGCTCAGCAGGGGGCCTGCTTCCCTTCCTCTCTGTCTGCCTGCCTCTCTGCCTACTTGTGATCTCTGTCAAATAAATAAATACAATCTTAAAAAAAAAAAATACAGCTATCCTTTGGCAGGGGAGCCCCATATCTTATTTCGTACTTTGAAAAAGAAAACCTAAACAGTAGTTGTAAATTCAGGCCTGTTCACAGGATATACACAATGGTTTATCTAAAAGAAATGTAATTTTTGATTTTTTAAAATTCTTTCAATTTCCAAAATTAAAAGAAATTTGTCAGTGGGATCCTCATAATAAAATATCATATAATGGGATAAACATCACCTTCTACAATGAACTTCATGTGACATCGATACGTTCCAAAGGCTTTTTTTCCTTATATATAGCCTATTCTATATGCAGATGACATTATAGAAAAGTATATTTATTAAAAATTATTTTGCTGTAGGCATTTACGATTTGATTCTTTTTTTTTTTTAAAGATTTTATTTATTTATTTGACAGAGAGAGATCACAAGTAGGCAGAGAGGCAGGCAGAGAGAGAGAGGAGGAAGCAGGCTCCCTGCTGAGCAGAGAGCCAGATGCGGGACTCGATCCCAGGACCCTGAGATCATGACCCGAGCTGAAGGTAGTGGCTTAACCCACTGAGCCACCCAGGCGCCCTGATTTGATTCTTATAACAAGAATCTCACTAATATGAGAGAAGGGAGGGATATTTTATAAGTTTTAAGATCCTATAAAAAAAGATATGTCCTGTAAGCAGTTATCTCCAAATCATGTTCTTAATAACTGAGCTGACAATGAAATAGTGTACAATCTTTATAGAAAATATTATCTTACTTGTAAAAAAGTATTTATTTTCTTTTATATGAAGTACATTAGTGCATAAATAGATTGAAGAAAATGTAACAAAAGATAAACATTGATTTTGTGGAAAACTAGTGATTTTTTTTAATATTGTGATTCCATAAAAATCTCCTTATCTTTTAATTTCTAAAGAGTAATTACAGAAGATACCTGTCAACTAGAAAACCTATGGAAAAGAGTTGGAGAATATTTAAATGTTAGCACAATATGGTAATGCTGCTAGCATCCTGTGAAGAAAAGGAGAGTGTCCTTCATTTGCTCAGTCATTCAGTGTTTCAGGTTTCTACACCTGTGTAAGAAACCATGCCAGAAATTTATGACCTAAGTAATAACAACCGGTTATTGCTTGTGGTTTTGCAGTTTGAGCAGGAGTTGGCCAGGATGGGCTCCTTTCTCCTGCACATAAAGTTGATTCATGAGATCAGTTAGGTCTAAAGAATCCAGGATGGTTTTATTCAGATGTCCTGAGCCTTGTCCGAGATGGCAGACATGGCTGGAGGCTGCTTGGACCTTGTTTGGCTTCTCTCCTCCTTCCCTTCCCCTCCTCCCAAATGCCCTCCCCCCCTGCCTGCTACCCCTTCCCTCCCCTTCCCCCTTCCCGCCACCTCTCTATGAATCTAACATCTCAAATAGCTGCTCTGCACATGGCCTTTTTCTCTAGCAGATTAGTCAGACTTAGTGGCATGATACCTCAGGGTTCCAAGAAAACGAAAATGTCAGTTTGTAAGCCTCACAAGTCCTAGGTCCAGAGGACAGTATGATATCTGGTGCAGTCTGTTGGTCAAAGCAAGTCACAAGACTGGCCAGCCTACATTTATGGATAAGGAAAATAAACTCTGCCCCTTGGTGGAAAGAGGGGCAAACACTTAAAGAGGAGGAAGATTTGTGATTGGCTATTTTTAGAGAAAATCACCACAGCTGTAAAGTCTTGAAATCAAGTTAAGTAAATCCCTTAACTTAGTTCCTGCTCAAGATTGTTTTGCCTGTTCTAGGTCATTTACTTCTCCAGTTAAAATATATATATATATATATTTAGCATATGCATGTCAATTTGTACCAAAAAGTCTGTGAGGATTTTGATTGAAATGTCATGGACTCCAGAAATCAACTAGGAGAAAACTGACATCTTAGAAATATGAAAGCTTCTAATCTGTGAACATGTTCCATCTTTCCATTTCATTAGGATTTTCTACATTTCAGCAACATTTGTATTTTTCAATGTTCAGATCTTGCTCCATTTTGTTAAATTTATCCTTAGCTATTACTATTTACAGATGGCTCCTGTAAATAGTATTGCTTTTAATATTTAATTTTCTAATTGCTCTCTGCTCTATTATCTGAATACAGTTGATTTTTTTTTTTTTTAATATCTAGATCTTTGGTCCTACAGACTTGGCACGTTCATTTATTAGTGCTAACAAGACTTCTGTAGTTCCCTTCGGATTAGTCTAATCTAACCTTGTTCATTGTACATAGCATGAGTTTTGTTTCTTCCTTTTCAATATATAACCCTCTTTTTTGTTTTTCTTGCCTGCTGGTACTTGCTAAGAACTTGTCTACCATAGTAGTGAGTAGACATACTTCTCTTGTAGGTAGAGGGAGGTTTTCAGTCTTTCACTGCTGTAGGTGTGATGGTATATAGGTTTTCTGTAGATGACCTTTATGAGGTTAGAAAATGTCCTTTTATTTCTAGTTTGCCGACATTCTCAATAATGAATGAGAATTAAATTTTATAGAATTTCTTTCTCTCTTCATTTATTGCAGAAATTATCTGATCCTTCCCTTTTGTGATGTTAATGTCCTGAATTACATTATTCTATTTTCAAATGTCAAACCAACTTTATGGTGCTAGGATAAGCCATATTTGCTTGTGATGCATTACTCTTTTTATATCTTATTGTATCTGACTTACAAATAATTTGGTAAGGATTTGGGGACCTATCTTCATCAAGGGTATTGACCTATAGATTTCTTACAGTATCTTCAACTAGTTTCGTTATCAGAGAAATTCTGGCCCCCCTATTAGTTGTCCCCTCTACCTCTATTTTTCTGAAAAAGTAGGTGTATTTTATATCATTTCCCTCCATAAATCCTTGGTAAAATTTACTGGTGATTTCTTCTAGTCCTGAAGTTATCCTCATGGGGAAGTTTCTGGAAATGGCTTTGCTAATTCTTCTTGTGTCAGTTTTGTTAATTTGTCTCTTTTATGACATTTTCCTGTTCCATATAACTTTCCAAATTTATTATCACAAAGTTGTTTATAATATTCTCTTTTTTTGTAATGTCTGTAGACTCTTTAGTGAAGTCCTCTCCTTTACTTTTGATATCACAAAAGTAATCATATTACATCATTTTTTTTAAGATTTTATTTATTTATTTATTTGACAGAGAGAGATCTCAAGTAGGCAGAGAGGCAGGCAGAGAGAGGGGGGGAAGCAGGCTTCTCACTGAGCAGAGAGCCGAATGCCGGGCTCCATCCCAGCACCCTGGGATCATGACCCGAGCCAAAGGCAGAGGCTTAACCCACTGAGCCACCCAGGTGCCCCACATCATTTTTTTCTTAATCAGGCCATTTATGTGTTATCAATTTCATTATAACTTAAAAAGAACCAGTTTTAGCAGCATTGATTTTATCTCATTTAAGAATTTCTTTCTTACACTGTTAATCCTGATGGTGGTTCTTTCCCTGGTAGTTGTCGTGGGTTTATCCCCTTAGAGTGTTGCCCTCTGCTGGCTCGTGTTGGTATTTAGGTGAAGACTCCAGAAGACATTTCAAGAAGTCATTTTGTACAAAACTTCCTCCTCTCTCATGGTCTGCATCACAAATGCTAGCTGCTTCAACCTCTCCAACCTGTAATCTCCGTCTCCTGGACTGAGTGAGACTGCTGTTCTCTCTTTAGGGTTCCCATCCCTGTCCCACGCTCAGGCACATGATGATGCGCAAGGCTGGAGTCATCCTAAGATTGACCTTACTTGATTCCATACTCTCAAGGGTCACATTTTTGCACTACTGTCCAATATCTTAAAGAAACTTGTTTCAGATAGTTAACTAGTTTTCTCATTTTTAATAGCTGATATGATACCTGTCACTCTGCAAAGACTGTGATTAGATTTCCATCCATAATTCTGAACTCCTGCTGGACACATGTTCTCAGGGCCCCTCTTCTGGGCAGTGGGAAAGTGGGAAATGTGCCGAGGTTAGGGCTTGGTTCTTTAATCTTTGACTCTTCTCTACTTTTTGATCTTCTCTGGAACCCTGGTTTTGCTCCATAAGACTTCTACCCACACCCCACCCCCCAAGAAATGGTTCACTTTTTTAGGAATAGTTTCTCAGCCACTTCTGCGCATAGAAAGTTGAGATCTCAAAACTTCTTTTTTCATTTTGAACTGGTACCACCCTTTTTATCCCAAGCTGCCATGTCTTTAAAAACCTTGGAAGTGTCAAATTGTAATCCTCTTGCTGAAACAAAGTCACACCCATAAATCCCTGTGTATCAGGTCCTGCCTTAAGGGGTCTATGAGTCAGCATTTTATGGAATAATCGTAGGATTCTTTCTAAATATTTTTGTATTGCTGAGAGAATCTGTGAGGTACTACCTTCAGTCTTTCAGAGGTTTTAATGAGTCTCTGACCACCATCTGGTCTTGACCTTCAGGTAATGTTTTACTGGCAGCACCCTGGATTTTATCTTTGCCCTGGGGCCATTTCTTACTTTGAGAAGATTTCACCAGCTGGAGACACTGTCTCAGGGCCACTAGAGTCTCTCTAAATTCTTCTTCAGAGCTGAACAGTTTCTAATTAGCTTCATCGAACATTTTCTGCATTCTGAGTAATGGCAGGCGATAGCCTTGCAAATTTTTCCATCACATTTTAATAAGCTCTGCAGGCTCATCTTTCTCTAGCTACTAATAGCAATTTTCTTGTTGCTTTTCCAGCTCTTATAGTCTCCTCATGACTGTCCAACACTGATGGGAAAAAGCCAGTGCTCTACTTTAGAGTTTCTTTGTGGCTGCCCCCAATCTTTGGTTCCGGGACTGTTTCAGGGAGCTCTTGCTACATAGCAAGCCAGTCCAACCTTTTGGGTTTAAAACCAAGATTCTGCATTTGCGCAGAGCTTGGCAAAGACATGTTATCAGTTGCCATGATCTAATGTAGCTGCTGTAGCCAAGAGAGCTACCGTCCAAGCCTGGTGCTGACGCTCAGCTCACTGAAATGGCTAATGGTGGGCTGAGCCTCTCTCTTTCTCTCTGCAGTCTTGTGTCCTACGGGGCTTTTCTCTTTAACCAGAATTTTTTACATAGTATCTTGGGACTGAAAGACTGTAAGCGTGGAAGCCTTAAGGCCTGTGAAGGGTTAGGCCCAGAACTGGTACAACATCACATCCACTGCATACTGTTGGTCCAAAGTAAATTGTAAGGGCAGTTCAGATGAAAAGAGATTAAAAATTGGTTCTACCTCTTGGTAGAAGGAGTGACATGAATTACTGACAATCACCTTTGGAGACAGTCCATCTCATTCATTCATTCAACAGATAATACTGGAATGTTTAGTATGTCTTAGACACTTAAACACCTTTGTGTTAAACACAAAGTCAGTTCTCTTATTGTTGGGTCCCCCAATAATGAGTCCATGGTCAAAAAAGAGAGACTGATACAAAGCAAAGGTCAAGCAAAGCTTTATTTTGCGCCAAGCATCAAAAATTAAACCGACAGTTTTGTAAGGGCCACCCCTTACAGAGAGAGCAACCCCTCCCTGCTTTCCAGACTAACTTTTATAGAGCAAAGGCCATGTGGTTGAGCCTGGCCACACACAGGTGGCGAATGAGATTGTAACACACAAAGAAAGCTGCACAGTCATGCTAGGTCACACATGGGTGGCCAATTGAACTACAGTTCACCCCATAGTAGTTATTTGAACTAGCCTATCACCTTGGTGAGAATTGGAGCCCAAAAGGCCAGGCTCACACTCCTTGGTAGCTAGAGAGACGGTATGCGAGCTTTACAGATTGGACGGACGTCTCCACCTGACCTGACTCATCCCTGCATTTGGGCTATTATCTCCACCTGACCTGACCCGCCCTTGTATTTGGGCTTTGTTACCTGGGACTGGTTTCCCAGACTTGGTTTTAAGTAAGTTCCCTGGGGGCTTGATCCCAGGACTCTGGGATCATGACCTGAGCCGAAGGCAGAGGTTTTAACCCACTGAGCCACCCAGGCGCCCCCAAAATGATTTTTAAAAGAGTATAAGTTAAAAAATAGAGACTGTGTATAATGTTTTCAATAGCTATTAGGATGTAAAATGAAAGGCAGAAATTTTTCATTATGAAGTATGAGAAAAAGTGAGAAATATATTCCCCTGTGTACCCTCATAGTGCTTCTGTCTCACAAAGAATCAAGATGTAGCTTTCATCTCCATACATGTTAAAATATACAAAGAAATTTGCACAGGAATTCTGCAAAAATAATCTCTAATTTTAATATTAGGACTAATGTTATTGAAGCTCCAATACTATGCCCTAAAGTTTTATTTTTAAAGCAAACTTTATTAATAACTTTAAAAAAGTATAACAGTATAAGGTGTTATTAAAATTTAATTAAAATATTATTAAGATCATATTTTAAATTATAACATTTTGTATACAATTTAGAACATAGAACATAAGAAGGGGGGATGTATATTTCAAAAGTAAACAAGCCAGGGAGCTCTTGCTATGTTTTAATGTATAAATAAGTAGATGTGTAGGAACTTAAAAAATACAGATGCATCTAAATACAGGTAGGTATATATACAAAGTATTGGAATCACACAGTTTTTACATCTTGCCTTTTCTTGTTAACATTGTATCAGGAACAACTTCCATGTCACTAAGTGTTTTTCACAAACATGGTTTCAAGGACTATGTAGTAAGTCATCATCCACCTGTGCTTTTGAAGCTAGGGATCCATTTGGAAAATATTATATCATATTTGAATGAGAAGAAGTATATTCTGTGGAGAAAAAAAAATGAGAAAAAGAAATTTGGAACATACATTATTTAAATTTAGAGAGGTTTCAGGCACATGGACCAGCTTTTATTAAACAATGCACTTTCTATTCTTCAGTTACCTCATGCTATTTTCCAGTTCGGAGGTTCAAGTTTAAGACTTTTATGTATACATGACTTTTTGTTCCTGCAGTTAGATGACATATTCCCACAGACTCCTTGACCAAAATGAATTTTGTGAGAAAGAACATTTTCATTGACCAGAAAGAATTTGTATTTTATCAGTTGATGTCAAATGTAAAAAACAGCAGATATCAAAGTTCCTAACCATTCTTTTCTTTGTTATTTCTATTGAGAAATGAAAACAAATTAAAATATAACATTTTATATTAAATATCCCCACTTTGAGGGGATAAAAATGAAATACAGAATGTGTAAAATCAGATTAGAAGAGGAATGTTCTTTCATTTCCACAACTCTCCAGGTGGCCTCAGCTGTTAAAGAAGATACATTTTGCAGTTGCTGGGAAGACAGGATCAAGAATGTCCATGTGGGTGTCACCATCAGAGCATTAATTGTTCAGCGACAAAAAAACAAAACAAAACAAAACAACAACAACAAAACTATGTGCTTATAACACACGTGTTTAAAAGAGCAAGGACAGAAGGCTGTAGAAGCCAATGATTTTATACATTTTGTCCAAAATCCCATAAGTGCTATCCCTGGTACCCCAGACACTTTCCCACATACTCTGGTCCTTTTGTCTTTACCCTCTTTCTTTTCTTCTACCATCTTGCTCATTTTTAAATTTATTTTGGTGACTGAATTAGGATCACTAACCAAACTGCAATTCTACAGAGATAATTTTTTTTAAAAGGTCTAAAACTTAGAAGGTGGAAAAGCCAGACACGTATTTTAATTTTTATCTTCTGAGTAGCAATATAGCTTTGAGTATTTCTGACCTAAGTTATAAAAGGTAGACTTGAAGCGGGGGGCACTATAGACAGTGGAACTTCTCAAATATTCGTTTGCATAGGGATGACCCTGAGAGGTATTTCTAGGTTCAGAAGCTTACACGCCACCAGCTCTCACTGAGATTTTAAAAGGTTGGAGGATGCATCAGAACTTGAATTTCAAATAATTCCCAAGTAATTCTTATATGCATGGTTCTCTAATCATAACTTGGAAAATACTAGCCAGACCATAGGGTACAGGAATGTGTACCCTTAGAAGTGATAGTTTTCTTATATATGAAATGAGAGAAAAAAAATCAACTTCATGACCTTATTAGAAGCAACACATTAGTTCTGACTCAGTTGGGCTGGTCTTAAGCTACTGTGAAAGAGAATTTATTTTCTGAGCTGTATTGTTAATGTGTAAAATATATTCTTTCCTACCTGCTGAAATGGGCCTGAAATTTTAGAACAATCTAAAAAAGAACTTGCCTGCACCTTTATGCTATGATCCAGGTGAAAGATCAAACACTGGGGAGTTCAGTAGCAAACCATACAGTTACAGAGCCTTTGTACCATAGTGTGAATAAAGGATCTACTCGTAGGATTTGATGGAAGAAAGTGAGTGGTAGCTTAAGGGCATGTGGATAGGCGAAGAGCTGGGAACGCAAAGACCTGACTCCCAGGAGTTTGCCCAAGGCAAGCCCTGAACATGTAGGTGGTAAACTGGTTACCTTGTTTTCAACACCCTAAGTGATTCTCTGAAGCCACGAGAGGAGTCAGCCCTCCGATGACCTGAACAGCTGTTGAACTGTGGTGACGTCTGACATTCCTAGTTTTGATGCAGTTCTTCAATACTCTGTGGGCGTGACCAGATTTGATAAGCATCGCCTTAGAGTCCTTCCCAAACTTCTGTCATTCCCATAGTACCGTCACGATTTTAGCCATCTCCATGGAACACCTGTACCAGCTTGAATATTTCCCTTTAAATTTATTCACTGTTTTATCAGTTTTGTTGTAAAGGAATTTGATATCATTATTGTTCGTTGAAAACCAGCACACGCACCATAAATCACAATGCAATGACAACAAGATGTGTTATTAAATGCCAGCTGAATACAGCTGCTTTCTGAAGACTGGCCCTAAGGCCTTCTGTGTACTTGATGAAAACAGAGATTGGCAAGTGATGGTACTATCTCAACACTTCTCTCATTTCCAACCGGTGCTCCCTACTTGATATAATCAGAAGAGGTAAAAGAATCAGAAAAGGACTAAGGTTCCCATTGTGTGATTTGATATCCCTTAGTGTTGTGTTTATTTGCTTGGGATAGCCCACACTTCAGATCACTCTTAAGCAACACGGACAGGCCCCCTTCCCTGAACACGTGGCATCTTACCTAATTTGAAAAATGAGTGTAACTCACTAGGGTTCCCTGAAACCTCTTTGTAAACATACCAGGATCTGAAAAATTAATGAACTGTAAAGGGAAATATTTTGTATGTGGGAAATATTCACATGAATGGGTATTTATTAAATATTTTATGTAGTGCGGGTTGTTAGCTAGAAATCTGTCATGTTTCATGGTCCTTACTCTCTTGATGATATATCAAAAAGCCTGTACATTGGAAAGCAAGAACATGAGCTTTCCTTTCCTTTCTATTTATCTTTCTTTTTTAGTTTTTTTTTTCTTTTTTGAAAATTTTATTTAAATTCAAGTTATTTAACATGTAATGTATTATCAGTTTCAGGAGTAGAATCTAGTGATTGATCACTTACCTATAACACCTAGTGCTCAGCACAGCAATTGTCCTCCTTAATGCCCATCCCCCACCCACCACCCCTCCAGCAATCCTCACTTTGTTCCGGATGGATAAGAGTCTCTTATTGTTTGCTTCCCTCTCTGCTTTTAATCTTCTTTTATTTTTCCTTCCCTTCTCCTATAATCATCTGTTTTGTTTCTTAAATTCCACATATGAGTGAAATCATATGGTATTTGTCCTACTCTGACTGACTTATTTCACTTAATGTAATACACTATAGTTCCATCCACATTATTGCAAATGACAAAATTTCATTCTTTTTGATGGCTGCGTAGTATTCCTGTGTGTGTGTGTACACACATATCATCTTACATCTTTTTTTATTTTTATCTTTTGAATTTTATTTATTTATTTGAGAGCAAGAACATGAGTAGGAGTGGAAGGCAGAGAGAGAGGGAAAAGCAGACTCACCACTGAGCAGGGAGCCCAACATGAGGTTCCACCCCAGGACCCCAAGACCGTGACCTGAGCCAAAGGCAGACACTTAACAGACTGAGTCACCCAGGTGTTCCTGTACCACATCTTCTTTATCCATTCATCTGTTGCTGGACATCTGGGTTCTTTCCATAGTTTGGCTATTGTGGACATTGCTGCTATAAACATTAGAGTGTATGTGCCACTTTGAATCACTATGTTTGTATCCTTTGGATAAATGCCTTTTAGTACAATTTTTGGGTCATAGGGTAGCTCTGTTTCTTAACTTCTTGAGGAACCTCCCTACTGTTTTCCAAGCTGGCTGTACCAGCTTGCATTCCCACCAAAAGTGTGAGAGGTTTCTCCATTTTCTGTATCCTTGCCAACTTTTATTGTTTCCTGACTTGTTCATTTTAGCCATTCTGACCAGTATGAGGTCAACTTATCTTTGAATAAATTTGGAGCTCACTTCCACGGAAACCTGACTGAGTTATGAATAAAAATAGTTAATTAACAAGAAGTTTCACAGTATTTGGCATGTCAGTCCGTGTTTGTATACTTATTTGCCAGGAGGCAGTGTAAGAATAAGAGTTCAGGCAGGCCCACCATTTATAATCTAAGTTAACAACCTGCGACTGCTTACTTCACTTCTTAAAACCCCTAGTTTCCTCATGTAAAAAATGAAAATCATAATTAACCCGCAGGGTTGTTGTATTAATGCACTTAAAAATAAAACAATATATATGTTAACTATGCTGGAATTAAAATTAAAATCTTGATTAAAAAAAACACAACTAACTAACTAAATATATAAATAAACCAAAATGGAACAAAAACACCAAAAGAAATGATATAATGAAATAAGACACTGAGCACATTTATTGTCATTGTCATAGGTATTATGATCTTGATGATAATGACTATTCTAACATTTTATATGACAAGGAAAAGTAATAGGCTTGAACCTATGCTTGAACCTAAGCTCTTCAGTGTTTTTAATCTAGGATATCTTCATGCCTGTTTTGAAATCTCCATGGCAATTCCTATTGAAAGAAGTAAGATGCCAGCAAGGTTTTATATTCTGAAAGTGGGTGCTTGTTTGTATCTTGGAAGTCAGATTGCAAATATTCTTGCATGCACTTGGTGAAAGTGCATTCCTTAAAAGAGTGTGTTTTCTGACACAAACTTAGAGTCATATTTTATATATCATGTGATTTACTCATTGCAATGGTGGAATGCAGTGATTTTTGACAAATTTACCAAGTTATGCAGCCATTACTACCTAACGGTTTGGAACATTTTCATCACCCAAATAACATCCCTTATGCCATTTACTTATTTCCAGTAGCCCTCATTTCCCGGGCAACCACTAATCTACTTTCTCTCTCTATAGAGTTTCCCTTTTCTGGATGTGGAATTATTCAATTTTTGGCCACTTGCATCCAGCTTCTTTTGCTTAGTGTAATATTCTTAATATTTGTCCGTGTTATACATATATCAGTAGTTTGTTACTTTTTGTTGATGAATAGAATTTCATACCGAGGACATACTACATTTCGTTTATTCATCTATCTATTGGTAGATATTTCTGTTGTTTCCATTGTTTGGCTCTTACCAGTAATGTTGCCATGACCATGCATGCACAATTTTTTGCATGGACATAGACTTTCACCTCCTGGGTATATGCCTCGAAGTAAAATTGTCATATCTATGTTTAACACTTGGGGAACTGGCAAACTGTTTTCCAGAGTGGCTGCACCATTTCATATTTCTACCAGCAATGGATTAATGTGCCATTTTTTAAAGTTCTAACCGTTTCAGTGAATGTGCAATGGTATCATGGTTTTAATTTGCATTTCCCTAATGACTACTGATGTGTATCTTTTTATGTGTTTATGAACGACTTACATGTGCCCCTTAGAAGCCATACGGTTTTAAAATGTTTGATCCCTCTGATTATCTGGATAATTTATTATTATAAGGAAATGGTTAAAAATTGCTGAAGAATCAAAAATAATGTTCTGGAAGTTTCTATTTAGGATCACAATAAATAACTGTGATCCCACAGGAGCATGTATCTTCATAACCATGAGGATATCACTGTGGATATTCATTTAAAACTCTCTATTCAGGGGCGCCTAGGTGGCTCAGTGGGTTAAAGCTTCTGCCTTGGGCTCAGGTCACGATCCCAGGGTCCTGGGATGGAGCCCCGCATCAGGCTCTCAGCTCGGTGGGGAGCCTGCTTCCCTTCCTCTCTCTCTGCCTGCCTCTCTGTCTACTTGTGATCTCTGTCTGTCAAATAAATAAATAAAATCTTAAAAAAAACACTCTACTCATAAAATAGAACTCTACACTTATATAGAATATGAGCTTAAGAAAGTGGGGAATTTTATGAATCTTGATCACCTTTTTTATCCCTAGCACCTAGAAAAATGTCTGATACGGCATAGGCTCATAATAAACCTATGTTGAATAAAAGGATAAAAGGAATATATTTTGAATGTATTTATTGAATGAAAGGATGCCAGTATTTTTGATATCTCAGTAAGTAGAGAATTCATGTGCTTATTTTCAAAGCCTTCAATTTAGGAAGCCTGAAACTTGTCATATTTCAAGACAACTTCTAAAATTCTGTCAGGGTATCATTTTTGTCAACTGACGCAAAATGCCTGCCTGTGTCAGTACAGAGTCATAATCTTATGAATGGGTTTGTAATTTCCCAAGAGCCACAGCTCTAAATTAAGCTCAGTACCTCTGTTTGTTTTGTACTCCAGAAATGCTCTCGTGAAGATGAGTGCAGCTCACTCCCAAAGTGAACTAGATTTTAACTTATAACAAAACAATGAAACATAACCAAAACCCCTTTCTACTACTCAGTAAAATTTTATTTCTCTTTCTTCCTACTTACTCTGACTTTTCTTAAAAATGGTTCAAGTGGAAAACAGCACTAATAGAATAAATTTCTGTATATATGGGAGCAAAGCATCCTTTCCAACAAGAAGCATGACAGATTTTAGTATGAGACACCCAATAAGTGTACAACTGGATTTTTTTTTAAAGCTTTTTGTCCTTTCCCTCTATATATATATATCCACAAAAAAAAAAAAAAAAAAAAAAAAAAAAAACTGGGATGGTGTCATTTAGCCTATACATTAAGAATGCTTTTGTGTTAAAACAAAAGTCTGCTGGGGCACCTGGGTGACTCAGTCATTAAGTGTCTGCCTTCGGCTCAGGTCATGATCCCAGGATTCTGGAATCGAGGCCAGCATCAGGCCCCCTGCTCAGCAGGGAGCCTGCTTCTCCCATTCCTACTCGCCCTGCTTGTATTCCCCCACCACCCCCCCGCCCCGGTCGAATAAATAAGTAAAATCTTAAAAAAACAAAGACAAAAACAAAAAAACTGTTTAAGTGTTCAGAGAAGGAATGAGTTTTGCATGGACTTGGCTGGTTTTGGTGTTGATTTGTAGACTCACCTGGATATATCGGCAAATCCTTTTAAGTTCCTTTCAGCACTATTAGAGATTCAGCGAGGCTTCTATTTCCTTTTCTCTATAAGACACAAAGGTTTTGTTTTCTACCTTACTGACTTTACTGGAAAAAAATAATGTTTCTGGAAAAGAATGTTTCATCATTCATTGTTTATCCCAGTATCAGGTAATCAAAATTCTCCAAACATGTGGTTGTTATGCAAGAAAATGGGCAATATGCAGTAAAGTCAGTGTTGGGACACATTAATAAGAAAAAAATAAATATATATATATAATATATATTAAGAAAATATTGATTGCTATTTAGTTTTTGTTAGCTAGAAAATTATTATGATATTTGGTTCCATTTTATTTTAAAATAGAAAGATCAAAGTATGTATATATGTTTTAAATCCTATTAAGAATATTTAAAAATACATTTTTTAGCATAAATATACCCCCTTAGCACCAGAACCTCAACAATGCTTCTCTGGGAAATCCTTAGTTGCATAATCTGAAATCTCTAGGAAAAAAATAAATTGTTGACTGTATCATGATGAGCACATTTTTTTGTTTCTCCTGAAATTCCATCTGCAGAGTTTAGTAAAGGGAAAAATATGTAATCAAACAATATAAAATTGTCAAGTAACTAAATGCAGCTGTAACTTTTTAATTGTAGCTGAGCCAAATTCATTAACTGCTTGCCAAGATTATGAGGACCATATGAAACTGAAATTGCAACCTATAGCCCTTCAAGTCCTCGGTACAGTTGAAGAAAGGGCTATGTGATAAAGTCTCAGGTATATACATTTACTAATGTAAAGACATGGAAACTGGTAGAGCCATGTAAACTCTGTGAAAGAATGCCTTCAGGGTCTGTATGTTAGGAGTCAAATGTTAGGAAAAATAGTATATCCCATTTAAGCAAGAACAGAAAGCTTCCCACTTATAAAATCTAATTAGATAATTACATAATCATAGTATACTTAGATGATATAAAGTATTTTGTCTAGTTATTTTTATTGATGAGCCATTCCTAGAGGAGATGTGAAGTGAGCAAGGGATGTCTTACCCCACCTCCCTCAAACCATAGTCACATAATCCATTGAATAGTGCTATTTGCCCAGCATAGTTTTAAATTTCCTGTAAATGGATTTTCTTATATCTCTCACTGTGATTAGTCTCTTTACACCCACCTAAAAATGGGTCATTTAGGTCAACAATAATCTTCTAATATTTTTCATCAGTCTTACATTTTTAAACATTTATTTTACACTTTGTGAGTTTAGGAAATTATGTTCCATTGAATAGCCAGGGAAAATGCTAACGGGTAGCCATTACTTCAGCATGACTCCCAACCTAGATTAATATTGCTCATTTTGGGGCAGCTGGGAGGGTCAGTCGATTAGGCGTCGGCCTTTGACTGACATCTGTCCCTTCCATCGGTCCCCAGGTGGAGGCCCACATTAGGCTCCATGCTTGGCAGAGAGTCTTCCTCTCCCTCTGCCCTTCACCCTACTTGTGCTCTTTCTCTTTCACTCTCTCTCTCTCAAATAAATAAATAAGATCTTTAAAAAAAAAAAAAAAAGAATGCTCATGTTTAATAAAAAACCCTGAGCAAACTCTCTTCTTCATCCTTGGGCAAGTTTAGATACTCTGGAAAACCTCAAAGGCTTGAACTTTCTCCTAAAACAGTTACAAATAAATGCAATGAAGATCTGGCACTAGTTAGCGAAAACAAAGTCCAACATTTATAGTCAGTTAATCATGAAGTGTCTTAGTTTTCTTTGTACCCGACTGGATATATATATATATATATATATATATATATATATATTTATATATATATAAATATATATATATATTTAATTCTACAAAGAACAAAATATATATTTATGTGTATGCAATATGTAGGTGTATGTGTGTATATGTGGTGTGTATATGTGTAGGATGTAGAGATACCCACACACGTAAAATACAATCTCTGTGGTTTGTAAACAGGCTATCCCTAAACCCTAATCTCTGTCATTGGTGACTTTCAAATCATTCCTTAGGTTTATCCTTTTTCTAAGCAATTATTTGCATCATTAATACTGAGTAGGATCTCAGTTTAATAAGAAAATCTTTGTGACTTCATTGACTTCAGCTTTAATTTCTATAGAAAAAACTTTATGACTTGGCTCTTAAGACTTTGGATAATATTAATGTCATTTATAGCATGACTGTATCATATGCATTTGAATATTGCTTCTAAGGTAAACTTGTATATAACATTGATACTTAGGTCCCAAATCACCAGAGTTGGAGGGACATATTAACTCATATTAATAGCCATGTTGATTAGTTAGTAACCAACAACACATTGTTTTAAAATTATTTGTTTTTGTGGTGCTATAATTGACATATAACATTGTATAAGTTTAAGGTACACAATGTGTCGGTCCGGTACATTTATGTATTGCAGTATGATTACACCATAGTGTTAGCCAACTTCGCCCATCAGGTCACATAATTATAATTTCTCTTTTTGTGCTGAGAGCTTCAAAATCTAGGCTCTTAGCAACTTGGAGGCTTATAAAATAGCATCTTTGACTATATTCAGTATGCTATACATTGGTTTTTCAGAACTTATCTACTGCCTGAAACTTACGGTTTTAGTCTTTTGTTACTGTTGTTGGAAGTGAATGCATATGTCTGTACAAGGTAGCCTGTTAAAAAGGTTATACTGATATAATACCTCTTTAAGGAAACTTCTGTGAATATTCTACATCAAGCCTTATAAATGTCTCAATCCCACTAGTCTTTCTTCTCCAGTGAAAGCATCTTGGTCCTATAATGGAAAAAGACTGTATTTTCATTCTTTAATATAAGAATTTAATTTACTTAGACATATTAGCTATTTATAAAGTGAATTGATACTCTGTACCTCAAACTAAATGACAACTCTAATGAGTGATGTATAAACTAAGTATATATGTTTCTTTGTTACGTATATTTATCTATATATGCTTATACATTTTCCCTTTGCATTCAAACACAGCATTCAAAAGCTACATAGCAAGGCATTTTACTTGTCCTTTATATTTATTTGTAATTAATCATTACCACCTATATGCTTATGTTCAGGGGACTGGGTATAGGAAGATAAGCATGCAACAGAAAAACCAGCTGGCATTATGTTACATTAATGGAGATGAGTGATATGAACTTGAACTTGAGCAATGTCACTGAGACTACTGAAAAGGGAATTGATTCATAAGGTTTTACATCATAATATATAGGTTTCATTCATGAGTATCTTATAAACTTTCCAGGGGATTCCAATGGGTAGCCCAGTCTGAGAATCACTAACCACTGTTAGATTTAGGGTGTCGGGGAAAGCAAAATTTAGTCTGACTTCTAGGTTTCGTGTTTATTTGTATAAATGGTGCTGCCATCCATGGTTGAGAAAATGGCAAAGAAGGAATAATTTTATTGCAAGGTTTTTTTGTTGTTCTCCAGCTTTGTTTATATGTAGTTCAAAGTATGTATGGAACATCTACAAATTCAATGGAAAGGTCTGTTGTGAAGGGGTGTGTTTTGTAGTTATTATAGAAAAGTGACAGTTGAGCTCAGTGTGCATAGATTCCAGGAAAATGGCACTTAGAAGCCAGTGAAAGAAAACTGGGGAACTGCCTGGTAAGGACTGATGGCCAGGTAAGGAGGAGGAGAGTGGTGGCAAACAACGACAACAGAAGTAACAATAACAATAGTAATGCAATGAGAAACACCTATGGGAAATATGCATCAAAAATAACAAATGGGGGCGCCTGGGTGGCTCAGTGGGTTAAGCTGCTGCCTTCAGCTCGGGTCATGATCTCAGGGTCCTGGGATCAAGTCCCGTGTCGGGCTCTCTGCTCAGCAGGGAGCCTGCTTCCCTTCCTCTCTCTCTGCCTGCCTCTCTGACTACTTGTGATCTCTGTCTGTCAAATAAATAAATAAAATCTTTAAAAAAAAAACAAAACAAATGGACAAATATCCATGATTTTTTTTTTCCAGTGTGGGGATGTAGCTACTTTCTCTTTGAGGGGTCTGTTATTTGGACTCACCAAACTCAAGTTGCTCAAAAGAATCTCTTTCGACAGGGACACTACAGAGTGTCTTATCTGTTACTTTATGTATCTTATACACATGTCAGTGTGTGGAGGCACACATGTGTGCATGCGTGCATTCATGTGCTGACATGTATGGTGTGCTGGTTGTATATCAAACTATCAGATATTCTTTTCATGTGTTCAGCTAGTGCTGTGAGGGAAGCATCTAACCCGCATACAACTATACATATGTGTAATTCCAGGAATAGGAAAGGAAAGGTCAATGTGACAATTTCATTTAAGTATAACAGTGTCTCTGGGCCAACGTTACTCCCACCTGTCTTCTGTCAGGGAATGCTGGACAGATGAGTGTATAACTAGTAGAGTCCCATGGGTGATAGAGTGGCCAGATTGGATTTTGTGACCCTGCGAGCATTCCACATCAGAATTGCCTCCTTTCCTTGGAGCTTTTCTACCTCCAATGCGTGTTCCATATGGTTGTTTCTCGACCATGACAGCATGTGGGAATCATCTGAGCAGCTTTTTGAAAGTCTCCCTGCCCCACCAGTTATATCAGAATATATAGGACCCAGGCACCAGTATTTTGGAAAGACTTTCCATGCGACTCTAGGGTGCAACCAAAGTTGTTGACATTTTTCTCTATCACATCAATCTGTCTGACAGTATTTCCATAAATCCACATTATCTGCAAGTGCGTTTCTAACTCTCTGCTAACGTTTCCTTACCTAGTACCTTAGCAGTACAAATAATGGTTTTATGGGTATGCATAGGAGATGTGGATTTTGGATTAGCTACCTCAGACTGCCATGATGAAATGTCATAGACTGGGTGATGTAACCAACAGAAATTTCTTTTCTCGTGGCTCTGAGGCTGGAAGTCTGAGATCAGGGTGCTCGCTCAGTCAGATTCTGATAAGGGCTCTCATTTTGGCTTTAGACAAATGTCTTCTCCGCCTGGGCTCACATGGCCTTTTATCCTCACATGTATAAGGGACCAAGAGGTTGGGGAGAAGGCTTGCTGGTGTCTTTTCTTCCAAGGGCACCCATCTCATCAAACCAGGGTCCTATTCTCATGACCTCTTCTAGCCCCAATTATCTCCCAAAGGTTCCAGCTCCAAATACCATCCCACCAAAGGTTAGGGCAACAGCAGATGAATGAGGGAGGGGGCACAGCTCAGTCCACAGTGGAGATCATCATTCCACTCTCTGCCATCATTACTTTTAAGCCAGGAATCTTGTTTAAATTAGTGGCAGAAACACTAACTCAGTGTAGTCCAGACAGGTTAAAGTGTCTTCTTGTTGTATATAATTCAGTGGTGACACATAAAACAGTGAGCCATGATAGAACCAGATTCAAGTTGCACTGCTGAGAAGTGTAGTGGTTTTGACAGATAAGTTTAAAAATTAAAAAAAAAGTTTGAACAGAGCCAGGCTTTTCTTGTAAACATTTAGTTTCGTTTGGAACTGCTTACTATCTTCAGATTTGCTTTTCTCTGCCTTTGTGAATTTGGTGGAAAGAACAACATGTTGATTAAGACAACTTGATGGCAGTCTTCACCATGATAAGAGTGGCTGAATGGCTTCAGTCTCCTGTATGTTCTCCCTGGAGTTTGATGGACCTGACTTTTTTTTTTTTTTTCGTAATTCCAAGCGAATTTTGGGTCATCTCATTGTGTTTGTGTGTTGCAAATAAGTTCATAGTATATTTAGTAATTTCCAGTGTGGATGCATTGGAAATTTATTCTATTCAGTAAAATCAACAGATGATGTTGTGTTCTGCCCCTAGCATCCAGGGTGAAAAATTCTCATTTCTAATTACGAGACCTCAGAGTTTCAAGGTTTTGCTTGTGTAGTATTATACTTGTAATTACTGTGGCATTTGAACTGATCCATGGATTAGAGTCTGTTTATCAGGGAAGGAGTGGGTGGAGATAGCAGATGAAGGATTGTTGTCACACTTCTTTATCCTTATTCAGATTAGTAAGAGCGGCCTATATGGTACACAGAGTATAAATAGAGAAGACGATTTCTGGGAACTGTAAAGAACATTCTTTTTCTCTCTCTTCTCTTTTTTTAAAGATTTTATTTATTTACTTGACAGAGAGAGAGATCACAAGTAGGCTGAGAGGCAGGCAGAAAGAGAGAGGGGGATTCAGGCTCCCTGCTGAGCAGAGAGCCTGATGCGGGGCTTGATCCTAGGACCCTGAGATCATAACCTGAGCTGAAAGCAGAGGCTTAACCCACTGAGCCACCCAGATGCCCCTGTGAAGAGCATTCTTAAGATCTCACACCTGCTGGCAACTTAGCAGCCAGAATTTACAGGAAATGTTAAGAAGTAGAGGCATGGTATGGAAAAATATTGTTGGTGATTAGTTAGAGATATAAGCCCAAGAGGGACAAAAAGATCTACATTGTTCATTTCTGTGTCCCCCAGCATGTGGCACGAAGCCATGCCCACCATAAGCATTTGGGAAATATTATCGGGAACTAATATCAGTAGATGGATTCCAGAATGACCAAAGGCACACGCATGAGAATACGAAATTAGATCAGTCAGTAAAAGTCATGAAATCCTCCCTTTAAGCTTGGTAAAAAGACTGTACATGAGGAAGCAGGATTCAGAAGTAAAGTCCAAGTACAATCTAAGCAGAAAACGAAACCCGTATGTTGATCAATGAAGGGACACGTGCTATGAGCATCTTCTGCTCTGCAGGCTCCTTTACTCAGGATCCTGGGGCCTGTCTCTGCCTCTTTGTCATCCCTGAATAGAATGTGCCTGATTATTCATCTTAATTTCTGAAAACAGATTCTACCACCAGCTGAGCGAAAGAGACCTGAGGTTTGTATAATGTTTCTACATTAGCAAATAGTCTTGAATTTCTACCAAAAGGCTTTAAAAACCACTTGTATCTTAGTGATTAGCCAGAAAGAATTTCATACCAGGGTGGTGTCTTGTTCAAGTACCCAAAATAGGGTAGTACCAGGACCTGCTCACAGGCCCGATGTACGGTGAAATGTTTGTACATGTGTTGCTGCTGATGCTGCTGTTATTATCATTATTACTAACCAGGTTAGGTATCTTAATCCTCCATTGTACACTGACTTGTCACAGTGCGGTTGCTTCCTTTTTTTTTTTTTTTTTTTTTTTAAGTAGTCTTAATGCAGGGCTTGAATTCATGACCCCATGATCAAGACCTGAGCTGAGATTTAGAGTCAGACATTCAACTGACTGAGCCACCAGGTGCCCTGTCATATCTTTGCTCAAGACTGAGATATATCTCTCTGGGACAAAGATGACACGTTCCCCTAGGTACACTGGGCAGTTACCACACAATATTAATTTGGCTGTCCAGAGTAAGCAAATATTAATTAGAATCATGGCTTTTCAGTGAGAGGTAGGCTAGACAGTGAGGCGCAGATGGCTGCCATTTTGTGCAGTGGATATGCAGAGAGATTTTTCAGACAAGCACCAGACTTCCCGCTGCAGTGGGTGGCAGTCTGGCAAGAAGGGCAGATGGACTGCGGGCCCCTTGAGGTGAATCAGAACCACCATACATACTTGCTTCTGGAGTCTTCCCAGAAGCAATTGCTTCCTTCCATTCAGTGGGAAAGGACAAAGCCAAAAATGAGAATGCCAGGAAAATGTAGGTGTCTCAATGTCCACAGAATAATCCGAGCTTAATAAAGCCCCCAAAAGAGAGTAATGTATTTTTAACCTTTAGTACTTAATTAAAAATGTAATAACCTTTGTTAATTGAAAAAAAAAGGGGAAAATATTTGGTCATTTTTTTCTTCCTCATTTCTACATAACTAACCCTGTGTGGGTGTGTACTCTAATGCTAGAAAGCTAATGTAACGCATCACTTTAGGGAAGGAATAAAATCATCATCCCATCCACGTCTCTTGCCTTGATTCATAGCTCAAATATTTCTATTCTTGGAACATTACTGCAGCTCTGATGCTAAGAAAATTACTGGTGGATGAAGAATGATTCTGCAGCCTTTCATCCTTCACAATGTCTGCGCCCTGCGACTAATCTGACTTTGCAATGGTGCCATCTAGTGTTCACACGTCCTCAGTACTACAGCTCAACTTCATTAGAAGCGACATAGTAAGAGAGTAGCAAGCAAGTTACTTCTAAACAGTGTGCCGGGGAGAATCAATGAAACACAAGAACAGCATTTTTCAATGTGTATTTCTTATTTATAATTATCGCCTAATTTATTTATTACATTTTATTCGCAAAGATTTTTTATGTATTCTATTTATATAGTAAGACAACTGCACAAATTATAGATAACATACTCCATGTATTGAAGTTATACTTACTTTATCTTTCATTTTGGTATTCTTCTCTGTATCTTCAAATAACTCCAACACACTAGTCTTTGTCTTTGAAGGCAACACAACCAGCCTAGTCACGGGTTGGGTTGGCTTAGAGAGGAAACAAAAGACGGAAATCATTTATTGTAATATTTGATTGCACTGCCTATCCTGTCCCAGGCTGTGTTTTGTAAGCACTCATGATTGTACCTTCAGGGGTTGGGTTCTTCACTACATAGCCAGAGAAACACAGAAGGGCTTTGATATGCATGGAATAGTGTTAAAAAAAAAAAACAAAACCCACCCAGAGACAAATAAACCTAGTCTTACCATTGACACTATGTTAGGACTATCTGTTTAAAAAAGTTTGTAGAAAGTAATTTAAGGAATTAATGAGCTTGGGCTCAGTTTTTGAGATGTCCCACGGATGTGATTTTTATTTTCTTTACTAGCCTTTGACTTGTCTTCTATATTGCCTATAAGTTCAGAATTTTAAAACAAAAAACCTATATTTATTTATGAAAGAACAAAATTAATTTAAGACAAGCCTTATTAGATCACCTCCATCATTTTAACATCTGCAGAATGGTTGACAAAACACCTGCTTTGACTGACTTCAACCCTGAAATAAAGAGGCTCAGCCTTCGCCCTCTCTAATATGGGGAAGGTAGAGTCCCAGGCTCTGTGAGAACACGGCCTATAGGCAGAACTCATCCAGTTCCACTCTGAACTTGGCTCTCCTTTAGCTTTTGTTACCTCCTCAAGGACAAGATGTTCCCCCTCACTGGTGGCTCTGTTTACCTGCCTTGCTTTAAGCAGGAGTGAACTTCTTTTGTGCTTCTGCTCTCACTTGATTAATTATCACACCCCTTCACACCTTGGCCTATGCATCATTTCCTTGGAGAAGCACCCCAACCCCTCATTAGCCCTCACTTGTTATTAGATATCATCTGACACTTTTCCTTACTACCACTCACCACACTTTGCAATTATATACTTGTGTTATTATCTACTTAATATGCCCTATCCCCACTAGATTATACATTTTGAACAGACTGAAATAATCTTTTTTTTGACCATTTGAGGTCCTACCCACTGTGTGTTTCTGTAGTTCAATACAGAGTAGGCATGTGGGAAATAGATGATGAAATCAAAGTAAATCCAGAATTGAGAACTGAGATACCCATTGTCCCAGCCCCTGTAGTTTTGTATGTTAGCTCTGTTTCCACGTCACCCTTGAGGCAAGAGAATATTCACTGAGGCAGGAAATTCAACAGTATGGTAGCTTTCAAGGTACACCTGTCTGGGGACATGTGACTTCCTACAACTCAGTCTGGGAGTGGGATGTTCATTCTCAATACCTACTTAAATCCCTGACCTTGTTCACTGCCACTTTTCTACTTCTCAAGGTCAATTGGCCTTTCACTCCCTGCCCACCAGTTCCTCCTTGCCACACTTTGTACCCTTCACCCAAAGTTAAATAAAAATAAATACACAGCCAAAATTCACCTCCTGTAGTATTTACTGTCTGCCATCTTCATGGAATAACATGGAGATAGAGAACACAAAGTATAGTGGCTCAGTCAGTTAGGCTTCTGCCTTTGGGCTCTGGTCATGTTCCCAGGGTCCTGGGATCGAGCCCCACAATGGGGTTCCCCGCTCTGAGGGAAGTCTGCTTCTCCCTCTGCTTCTGCCTGCCACTCTCCCTACTTGTATGTGCGTGCTCTCTCTGTCTCTGTCAAATAAAAAATAAAATCTTAAAAAAAAATAAAGAAATCCTATCACTCTCATGGTCAGTAGGGAATAAAAATAAGTTTTGTACGTTATACAAAGCGCAGGTTTTGTTTTCTTTATTCATTTTTGTAGTATATTCCTTCTCTTTCTAGAAGACCCTAAAGATTCCCAACTATCTTAGAATATTAGACAAGAAATCATGCTGAGAATCAATCACCTTCAAAATAAGTTCTGCTTAAAAAGTTATAACATGTAATACTAAGTTTCTGATGTCTGTAGCCAAGCACCAATATCTTCTAAAGAAGAGGAAGTGAAGCTATGATTCCAAACTGATTGTGACATTGAATACATGCATGCACACCTCGATGGATTTGGTGTTTTTTGTTGATTGTATTCTATTTCATTTAAAGTCTGGTATATTGGCCCTGTTTTCCAAAGTTAACACTTCTGCTTAATGTCAAGTACACACACAAGAAAAGTATCTGAACGTCTGACTATTTTGAAACCACACTGCGGCTTCCCAGAGTCCTTCCAGAACCCTCTCCCCTCCACCTGTGGTACAGCACGTCACAGGCATTGTGAACGTGTGTGCTTCTTCCAAGCTGAGCTTCCTGACTGAATTGCCAACTCGTGTGGAATTTGATGTGGATTTGATGAAAAACTAAATCGGATGAAGTAAAATAAAGTTTACTGCAGAGAATATCTTCCCACTTCTGTCTCCACAGCAACACGGATGTACACACAGTGGCATCACTTCTTAAACTCTATCTCCGAGAACTTCCGGAACCAGTTATTCCTTACGCAAAGTATGAAGATTTTTTGGCCTGTGCCAAACTGCTCAGCAAGGACGAAGAAGCTGTAAGTTGATGTATTTCTTTCTAGAAAAACCTTCATTTGGGTCTTTTTTTAAATCAACGTTCTTAGTTTTTAATTTGTAAATTTCCTTTTGTCGCAAACCTTGAGGAGGGAGACAAACCATAAGTGACTCTTAAGCTCACTTATGGTGAGCTGGGGGGAGGGGGTTTGGGAGAAGGGGGTGGGATTATGGACATTGGGGAGGGTATGTGCTTTGGTGAGTGCTGTGAAGTGTGTAAACCTGGTGATTCACAGACCTGTACCCCTGGGGATAAAAATATATGTTTATAAAAAATAAAAAAATTTAAAAAAAAATTTCCTTTTGTCGCATCCTTGGACTGTTTTCCACTATTTTATTCATTGACATTACACAAACTTAGATATCACACACACAAGTCAGGTCCCATTTTTAATCCCCTCTCTTATCAAAAAGAAAACTGCAAGTTAATAAATGAAATGAGCCGTCCTTGCCCACTTTGCTCAAGTGGTTAATTGTGGGCTACATCAGGCCAAACATTCCATGAACAAATTGGATGCCTTATTTCATATTCTCTTTTTCGTTGTGAGCCCCTCTAAATTACCTAAACAATGCCTCCTACCAAATCTTATCTACCATTTTTTCCATTTTATTTACTTCTTTTCAGTATTCCAGAATTCATTGTTTATGCACCATGCCCAGTGCTCCATGCAATATGTGCCCTCCATAATACCCACCACCAGACTCACCCAACCCCACCCTCTCCCCACCAAAACCCTCAGTTTGTTTCTCAGCATCCACAGCCTCATGATTCGTCCAATTTCCCCCAACTCACTTCTCCTCTCCATCTCCCAGTGTTATTCCTTACGCTCCACAAATAAGTGAAACCGTATGATAATTAACTCCCTCTGCTGGACTTCCTTCCCTCAGGATAATCTCCTCCAGTCCCATGCATGTTGATACAAAAGTTGGGTATTCATCCTTTCTGATGGAGGCATAATACTCCATTATATATATGAAGCATATCTTCTTTATCCATTCGTCCGTTGAAGGGAATCTTGGTTCTTTCCACAGTTTGGTGACTGTGACGGTTTTTTCTCTCTACCATTTTTAAAAACAGCCTTATTGAGATATAGTTCATATATTATACAATCACCTATTTGAAGTGTATAATCAGTGCATTTTAGTATACAGTTGACCCTCAAATAACATGGGTTTGAATTGCATGGGTCCTCCTACGCACGGAAATTTTGCAATACAGTGCGATAAATGTACTTCCTCTTCCATATGATTTTCTTAATGTTTTCTTTTCTCTAGCTTACTTTATTGTAAGAATACAGCATATAATACATAAAACATACAAAATCTTTGTTAATCAACTGTTATCAGGAAGGTTTCCTGTCAATAGTAGGCTATCTAAGTTTGGGGGGGAGTCAAAATTACTCATGGTTTTTTGAGTTGGGGGAATTGGTGTCCCTCACCCCTACATTGCTCAAGGGCCAACTGTTTCTCAAGAGTTGTGCCACCACTGCCACAATCTAATTTTAGAATATTTAACACATTTTCATCATCCTATAACTAGGTCCATACCTATTCCCCTGGCCCCACCTTCCCCAGCGCTTGGCAATAACTAATCTCTTCTGTATGTATAGACTTGCCTATTTTGGCTATTTCATTAAACAAAATCATTCACTACATTGTCTTCTGTGACTGGCTTCTTTCACTGTTTTCAAGGTTTATTCACACTATTCCACATATACTAGTATTTCATTCCATTTGTTTTTATTTATTCATTTATTTATCCAACCCTCAGTTGTAGCATATGTGGGTTGTTTCACTATTATTATTAATGCTGCTGTGAATATTCATTTGCAAAGTTTGGCATGGACATACATCTTCATTTCTTCTGGGTTTATACCCAGGAGACAGACTTGCTGGGCCATGTGTAACTCTGTGTTTTCTAAAGAGGCTCCGTCATTTTTAAATTCCCACCAGCAACTCGTGCAGATTCCAACGTCTCCACACTTTTACCGACACTTGTTCTCTCTCTTTTTTATCATAGCCATCCTAGTGTATGTAAAGTGAGATCACCTTGAGCTCGAGTTGCATTTCCCTGACAGTTAATGCTGTTAAACATTTTTCCATGTACTTATTGGCTCTTCACATATTTTCTTTGGAAAAATCATTTTCCCATTTGTAATTGGGTTGTCTTAATTTGAGTTGTGAAGGTTCTTATAGTTTAGATTACAAATCTCTTATCAGATATATGATTTGATTTGCAAATATTTCTCCCATTCTATAGGTTGTCTCTTCAGTTTTTTAAAGATTTATTTATTTATTTTGGGGGTGGAGGGCAGAGAGAGAAGGAGAGAGAATTTCAAGGAGACTCCCCACTGAGCACAGACCCTGACTCTCATGACCTGAGGCAAAATCAAGAGACAGATGCTCAAAGAACTGAGCCACCCAGGCACCCCAAGTCTCTTCAGTTTTTTGATGGTGTCCTTTGAAGCACAAACGTTTTTAATTACAACGAAGTCTAACTTATCTATTTTTCTTTTGTCACTTGTGCTTTTAATGTCATATCTAAGAAATACTTAACCAAGCTCACCAGGATTTATTCCTATACTTTCTTCTAAGACTTTTGTAACATTAGCTCTTACCTTTAGGTCTATGACCCATTTTGAGTTAATTTTGGATTATGATATGAGGAAAGGTCCAACTTCAACCTGTGGCATATGGATATCTGGTTGTCTCAGAACCCTTTTTTGGAAAGACTGTTGTTTCCTCCACTGGATTTTCTCGTCACTCTTATTGAAATTGCTTCCTGTTTTTATAAATGAAGTTTTACTTTGTTATGTAATGTTGTCTGTGGCTGCTTTTGTACCACAACGGGAGAGTTGAGTAGTTGAGACAGAGACCATATGTCCCAGAACGCTTGCGATATTTACCATCTGGCCTTTTTCAGGAAGAAGAACAAATTAGATTACATTATCCATTAGCATTTCTGGGACCATTTACATTTTAGAAGCTCTACAATGAGAAGAACCCATGCAATTAATCTCTTTGTGAAATGTCCATGAATAGTGGGCTTTTCATTCTCCATCCCACCGCAAACGGTGTGTCCTAGACATGGTCCATCTTGAGAGACTTATTTGTCAGTAGATGTGAATTTGTCTCTGTTTTGGGAATGTCGGAAATGAGAAAGATCCTCACTACATTAAGGCTGCTTTTTTCCCCAAATAACCTTATTATAAATGAGGTTGTCTTCCCTTTTTAGTCAACTGTGAACAAGTATTAATAATGTTAGAAAGGCTTCACTTAACATCTGTTTCTCCACAAATAGTACTTATGGAAATATTTTAAATACTTTTTCACATCTTTGAAAATATTTGCCAAATCCTCTCTTAATGGTGGCAAGTTTTCAGGACAGGATTCCTCACTGATGATGTGTGAAACTAATGAAAAAAGAACTGTATACCCATTTTTCATTTGCTTTAATTCCAAGGCCAACACTTAGATAACATTTATTCTCCATTTCTTTTTACTCAGGGTGTTAAGGAATTAGCAAAACAGGTGAAGAGTTTGCCAGTGGTCAATTACAACCTCCTGAAGTATATTTGCAGGTAAGAATTGTCCTGAAGACAAAACTAAAGAGAACGAGACTATATGTAGCCTGATACTAACTTATAAAATCAGTGACCTGCTCTGTGCTCTAGTGTTGACCTCTGTAAAATTAAGAAGTTTGATAAGATAATCTCAAGGCTTTCTTTGAGCCCTGAAATTGCTCAACTTTGTCATTTGTTTCTGGGTCTGTCTTACATCTACATATTAGGGATATGTTGCTTCAAACTTCCAATAGTTGTTTGTACATGTGCTGTGTACCTTCATTTAGAGAAGGAGCATTTCCCTTGGCATGAGAAAGGCCTGTACGGGAGTCCAGTTTCTATCACTGACGTCTTATGTGTCTGTATGTAATTTTCTTATCCTCTCTAAGTGTCCTACTTGATAAAAGAGTATTGAAAACACACATTCCACAGAGTTGTTTTAACATTTAAATTACATTATTAAATTGAATAAATATTATTTTCTTTCTGTTTTTCTCTTACTAAAAGACTTATTGAAAAGACATTACTGTTTGATTCTTTTAGGACACTAATTGTACCTGATAAAGCTCTCACTCATGACCATATTTCCCTATGGCTTGGGATGGTATGTGCCATGTCTGTCCCCCTGTTTAAAAACCATATGATTTCACTCATATGTGGAATTTAAGAAACAAAACAACCATGGGGGAGAAAAGAGAGGCAGACCAAGGAGCAGACTCTCTCTTTTCTTTTTTTAAAGATTTTATTATTTATTTGACAGAGAGAGAGATCACAAGTAGGCAGAGAGGCAGGCAGAGAGAAAGGAGGAAGCAGGCTCCCCACTGAGTAGAGAGCCGGATGTGGGGCTCGATCCCAAGACCCTGGGACCATGACCTGAGCTGAAGGCAGAGGCTTTAACCCACTGAGCCACCCAGGCGTCCCTTTTTAAAGATTTTATATATTTATTTGACAGAGAGAAAGAGAGTGAGAGAGGAAACAGGGAGAGTAGGAGAGGGAGAAGAGGCTTTCCATTGAGCAGGGGGCTTGATGTGGGGCTCAATCCCAGGACCCTGGAATCATGACCTGAGCTGAAGGCAGACGCTTAATGACTGAGCCACCCAGGCACCCAAGAAACAGACTCTTAACTACAAAGAACAAGCTGATGGTTACTGGAAGGGCGGTGGGTGAGGAGATGGGTGAATAGGTGATGGGGATTTAGAAGGGCACTTTTTGAGATGAGCACAGGGCGATGTTATGGAAGTGTTGAATCACTGAATTGTACACCTGAAACTAATATTACACTATCTGCTAACTAACTGGAATTTAAAAACTTAAAAAATTGGGAGGAGGAGTCAAGATGGCGGAGAAGTAGCAGGCTGAGACAACATTAGGAAGCAGGAGATCAGCTAGATAGCTTATCTAACCATTGCAAAGACCTACAAATCCAACAAGAAATCGAAGAGAAGAAGAGCAACAATTCTAGAAACAGAAAATCAATCACTTTCTGAAAGGTAGGACCTGCAGAGAAGTGAATCCAAAGTGATGGGAAGATAAACCATGGGGGGAGGGGCTGGCTCCCGGCAAGCGGTGGAGCAATGGAGCACAAAATCAGGACTTTTAAAAGTCTGTTCCATGGAGGGACATCGCTCCAGAGGCTAAACCGAGGGGAAAGCCCACGTGGGGTCAGCATAACCCATGCCCCGTGGGGTCACAGAAGGACTGGGGGTCTCTGAGTGTCACAGAGCTTGCTGGTATTAGAGCAGGAAAGCCAGCTACAGCGACAAAGCCAAGGAGTGAGCTCTCAGCTCAGGTTACCTTGAACCGGGCACAGGCTGGGTGAGCTCGAAGTGCGGCCAGAGGCCACGGAGATGGCAGTGACTGGGTGCTTTTCTCCAAATGCGACCGATTGAGCGCTTTCCTACAAGCACAACCAGAGGCCAGGGAGACGGGGACGGTTGGGCGCTTTTCTCTGAGGGCACACTGAGCAGGTCCCCGAGCTCTCGGCTCCTCTGGGCCAGAGATTGGGAGGCCACCATCTTCATTCCCGTCCTCTGGAACTCTACTGAAAGCACGCAGGGAACAAAAGCTCCCAAAAGCAAACCGAGCGGATTACTTAGCCCGGCCCCTGGTAAGGGCGGTAAAATTCTGCCTGGGGCAAAGACACTGGAGAATCACCACAACAGGCCCCTCTCCCAGAAGATCAACAAGAAACCCAGCTAAGACCAACTTCACTCACCAAGGAGAACAGTGGAATTCCAGAGGAGGAGAAAGCAAATCTTATCTGGACAAAATGACAAGGCGGAAAAACTCACCACAGAAGAAAAAACAAGAGCCAGTACCGAAGCCTGGGGAACTAATCAATACAGACATAGCTAATATGACAGATGTAGAGTTCAGAATGATGATTCTCAAGGTTCTAGCTGGGCTCGAAAAAGGCATAGAAGATATTAGAGAAACCCTCTCTGTTGAGATAAAAGCCCTTTCTGGAGAAATAAAACAACTAAAACCTAACCAAGTTGAAATTAAAAAAGCTATTAATGAGCTGCAATAAAAAATGGAGGCTCTTACTGCTGGGATAAATGAGGCAGAAGAAAGAATTAGTGACATAGAAGACCAAATGACAGAGAATAAAGAAGCTGAGCAAAGAGAGACAAACAAATACTGGACCACGAGGAGAGAATTTGAGAGATAAGTAACACCATAAGACAATACAAATTCTATTCTGGAATTGGAATTCCAGAAGAAGAAAAAAGAGAGAGGGGAGCAGAAGGTATATTGGAGAGAATTATTGGAGAGAATTTTTCTAATATAGCAAAGGGAACAAACATCAAGATCCAGGAGATGCTAAGAACGCCCCTCAAAATCAATAAAAATAGGTCGACACCTCATCGCCTGATAGTAAAATTTATAAGTCTTAGCGACAGAGGAAATCCTGAAAGCAGCCCGGGAAAAGAAGTGTGTAACATACAAAGGTAAAAACATTAGATTGGGGGCGCCTGGGTGGCTCGGTGGGTTGAAGCCTCTGCCTTCAGCTCGGGTCATGATCCCGGGAACCTGGGATCGAGCCCTGCATCGGGCTCTCTGCTCGGAAGGGAGCCTGCTTCCTCCTCTCTCTTTCTGCCTGCCTCTGCCTACTTGGGATCTGTCTGTCAAATAAATAAATAAATCTTAAAAAACAAAACAAAACAAAACATTAGATTGGCAACGGACCTATCCAGAGAGACCTGGCAAGCCAGAAAGAACTGGCATGATATATTCAGAGCTAGAAACTAGAAAAACATGCAGCCAAGAATACTATATCCAGCTAGGCTATCATTGAAATAGAAGGAGAGATAAAAAGCTTCCAGGACAAACAAAACTGAAAGAATTTGCAAACACCAAACCAGCTCTACAGGAAATATTTAAAGGGGTCCTCCAAACAAAGAGAGACCCTAAAAGTAGTAGATCAGAAGGAAATAGAGACGATACACAGTAACAGTCACCTTACAAGCAATACAATGGCATTGAATTCATATCTTTCAATAGTTACCCTGAATGTTAATAGGCTAAATTCCCCAATCAAAAGACACAGGGTATCAGAATGGATAAAAAAACAAAACCCATCAATATGCTGCCTATAAGAAACTCATTTTAGACCCAAAGACACCTCCAGATTTAAAGTGAGGGGGTGGAAAACAATGTACCATGCTAATGGACATCAGAAGAAAGCTGGGGTGGCAATCCTTATATCAGATCAATTAGATTTGAAGCCAAAGACTATAATAAGAGATGAGGAAGGACACTATATCATACTCAAAGGGTCTGTCCAACAAGAAGACCTAACAATTTTAAATATCTATGCCCCTAACATGGGAGCAGCCAACTATATAAACCAATTAATAACAAAATCAAAGAAATACATCGACAATAATACAATAATAATAGGGGACTTTAACACTCCCCTCACTGAAATGGACAGATCATCTAAGCAAAAAATCAACAAGGAAATAAAGGGCTTAAATGACACACTGGGCCAGATGGACATCACAGATATATTCAGAACATTCCATCCCAAAGCAACAGAATATACATTCTTCTCTGGTGCTCATGGAACATTCTCCAGAATAGATCACATCCGGGGATGTAAATCAGGTCTCAACCAGTATCAAAAGATTGGGATCATTCCCTGAATATTTTCAGACCACAATGCTCTGAAGGTAAAACTCAATCACAAAAGGAAATTTAGAAAGAACCCAAATACATGGAGACTAAATAGCATCCTTCTAAAAAATGAATGAGTCAACCAGGAAATTAAAGAATAATTGAAAAAATTCATGGAAACAAATGACAATGAAAACACAACAGTTCAAAATCTGTGGGACACAACAAAGGCAGTCCTGAGAGGAAAATATATAGCGGTAAAAGCCTTTCTCAAGAAACAAGAAAGGTCTCAAATACACAACCTAACCCTACACTTAAAGGAGCTGGAGAAAGAACAACAAAGAAAACCTAAACCCTGCAGGAAAAGAGAAATCATAAATATCAGAGCAGAAATCAATGAAATAGAAACTAAAAAACAATAGAACAAATCAATGAAACTAGGAGCTGTTTCTTTGAAAGAATTAATAAGATTGACAAGTCCTGGCCAGACTTATCAAAAGAAAATAGAAAGGACCCAAATAAATAAAATCATGAATGAAAAGAAGAGAGATCACAACCAACACCAAAGAAATACAAACAATTATAAGAACATACTATGAGCAACTCTATGCCAACAAATTCAACAATCTGGAAGAAATGGATACATTTCTAGAGACATATAAACTACCACAACTGAAGCAGGAAGAAATAGAAAGCCTGAACAGACCCATAACCAGTAAGGAGATTGAAACAGTCATTAAAAATCTCCAAACAAACAAAAGCCCAGGGCCAGACGGCTTCCCAGGGGAATTCTACCAAATATTTAAAGAAGAATTAATTTCTATTCCCCTGAAACTCTTCCAAAGAATAGAAATGGAAGGAAAACTTCCAAACTCATTTTATGAGGCCAGCATCACCTTGATCCCAAAACCAGACAAGGACCCCATCAAAAAAGAGAATTACAGAGCAATATCCTTAATGAATACAGATGCGAAAATTCTCACCAAAATACTGGCCAATAGGATCCAACAGTACATTAAAAGGATTATTCAACACGACCAAGTGGGATTTATTCCAGGGCTGCAAGGTTGGTTCAACATCCGCAAATCAATCAATGTGATATAGTACATTAACAAAAGAAAGAATAAGAACCATATGATACTCTCAATAGATGCTGAAAAAGCATTTGACAAAGTGCAGCATCCCTTCCTGATTAAAACTCTTGAAAGTGTAGGGATAGAGGGCACATACCTCAATATTATCAAAGCCATCTATGAAAAACCCACTGCAAATAACATTCTCAATGGAGAAAAACTGAAAGCTTTTCTGCTTAGGTCAGGAACAAGGCAAGGATGTCCGTTATCACCACTGCTGTTCAACATAGTACTAGAAGTCCTAAACTTAGCAATCAGACAACAAAAAGAAATTAAAGGCATCGAAATCGGCAAAGAAGAAGTCAAACTATCACTCTTTGCAGATGATATGATACTATATGTGGAAAACCCAAAAGGCTCTACTCCAAAACTGCTAGAACTTGTACAGGAATTCAGTAATATAAATTCAGGATACAAAGTCAATGCACAGAAATCAGGTGCATTTCTTTACACTAACAGCAAGACAGAAGAAAGAGAAATTAAGGAGAGAGTCCCATTTACAATTGCACCAAAAACCATAAGATACCTAGGAATAAATGTAACCAAAGAGGCAAAGAATCTATACTGAGAAAACTATAAAGTACTCATGAAAGAAATTAGGAAGACACAAAGAAATGGAAAAATGTTCCATGCTCATGGATTGGAAGAACAAATATTGTGAATATGTCTATTCTACCTAAAGCAATCTACACATCTAATGCAATCCCTATCAAAATCCTATGCATTTTTTCAAAGAAATAGAACAAACAATCCTAAAATTTATATGGAACCAGAAAAGACCTCGAATAGCCAAAGGAATATTGAAAAAGAAAGCCAACGTTGGTGGCATCACAATTCCAGACTTCAAGCTCTATTACAAAGCTGTCATCATCAAGACAGCATGGTACTGGCACAAAAACAGACCCATAGATCAATGGAACAGAATAGAGAGCCCAGAAATAGACCCTCAACTCTATGGTCAACTAATTTTTGACAAAGCAGGAAGGAATGTCCAATGGAAAAAAGACAGCCTCTTCAACAAATGGTGATTGGAAAATTGGGCAGCCACATGCAGAAAAATGAAATCGGACTATCTCCTTACACCATACACGAAAATAGACTCAAAATGGATGAAGGACCTCAGTGTGAGAAAGGAATCCATCAAAATCCTTGAGGAGAACACAGGCAGCAACCTCTTCATCCTCAACCGCAGCAACTACTTCCTAGGAACATCGCCAAAGACAACAGAAGCAAAGACAAAAATGAACTATTGGGATTTCATCAAGATCAAAAGCTTTTGCACAGCAAAGGAAACAGTCAACAAAACCAAAAGACAACTGACAGAATGGGAGAAGATATTTGTAAATGACATATCACATAAAGGGCTAGTATCCAAAATCTATAAAGAGCTTAGCAAACTCAACACTCAAAGAACAAATAAGCCAATCAAGAAATGGGCAGAGGACAGGAATAGACATTTCTGCAAAGAAGACATCCAGATGGCCAAAAGATACATGAAAAAGTGCTCCACATCGCTGGGCATCAGGGAAATACAAATCAAAACCACAATGAGATACCACCTCACACCAGTCAGAATGGCCAAAATTAGCAAGTCAAGAAATGACAGATGCTGACGAGGATGTGGAGAGAGGGAAACCCTCCTACACTGTTGGTGGGAATGCAAGCTGGTGCAACCACTCTGGAAAACCGTGTGGAGGTTCCTCAAAAAACTGAAAATAGAGCTACCCTATGACCCAGCAATTGCACTACTGTGTATATA
Organism: Mustela putorius furo; assembly: GCF_011764305.1. NCBI lineage: Eukaryota > Metazoa > Chordata > Mammalia > Carnivora > Mustelidae > Mustela > Mustela putorius. The sequence goes on along the minus strand of NW_025421367.1, from coordinate 5,223,020 downwards.
TCCTAAAGATACAAACATGGTGCTCCGAAGGGGCACGTCCACCCAAATGTTTATAGCAGCAATGTCCACAATAGCCAAATTATGGAAAGAACCTAGATGTCCATCAACAGATGAATGGATGAAGAAGATGTGGCATATATACACAATGGAATACTATGCAGCCATCAAAAGAAATGAAATCTTGCCATTTCCGATGACGTGGATGGAACTAGAGGGTATTATACTTGGCGAAATAAGTCAATTGGAAAAAGACAAGTATCATATGATTTCCCTGATATGAAGAAGTGGATATGCAATGTGTGGGGGGGTTGGGAGTAGGAAAAAAAAATTTAAGAAGGTGGGATTGGGAGGGAGACAAACCATAAAAGACTCAATCTCAAAAAACAGACTGAGGGTTGCTGGGGGGAGAGGGGACGGGAGAGAGTGGTAGGGATATGGACATTGGAGAGGGTATGTGCTATGATGACTGCTGTGAAATGTGTAAACCTGGTGATTAACAGACCTGTACCCCTGGGGGTAAAAATACATTATAGGTTTATTAAAAAAAATAAATTTAATAAAAAAAACAAAACAAAACTTAAAAAATTAAGACACCAAGTATTTAAAATTGAAAAATTAAATTAAAAAAAAGAGATGATGGTTGGCACTACAAGTCATTGTAAGGTACCTTAAAGGAAAGCCTCTCAGCTTATTTTTAAATAATTCAGATTTTTAATTCAGTATAGTGTTATCATTTACATATACTTTTTGTGTCATGATTAGGTAAACATTTGGCAGACTGGGAACTATGCAATTTAAGACTAATGTCTGACACTGTGGACCTCACATCAATTGTAACTGATTAGGAATTCCAGAATCTCCTACTATAACTTTTTCTGGTGATGGTAGGAAGCAAATATGAGCTTAGGTTTCAAAATTTAGAAAAAGGAAAGAAATCATCTCACTGATAACATAGACTCATTAACACCTCGGGATTCTGTCCCAAGATTTTGAACTAATTCAGGCTGCTGTGGTGAATGAGAAAGGAGGACATCCTCTTTAAGTAAAAAGGAAAAGGCTCTTCCTTGAGAACTATATTACCCGTCTTTATCTCCATAGTAGGAGAACTTCACTTCTCTTGAAACATTTTTTTTAAAGATTTTATTTATTTATTTGACAGAGAGAGAGAGATCACAAGTAGGCTGAGAGGCAGGCAGAGGGGGTGGGGGAGCAGGCTCCCTGCTTAGCAGAGAGCCCAATGTGGGGCTCAATCCCAGGGTCCTGAGATCATGACCTGAGCCGAAGGCAGAGGCTTAACCCACTGAGCCACTCAGGCGCCCCTCTTGAAACATTTAAGCAGCTAAAAGTCTTTTTTTGTTTCAGCTAAAAGTCTTAATCAAATAAGAAATTACACTGGTGTGAGTTTTTCCTTTCAGTTTTACACTAGCTTAGCCTATCTAACAATAATGAATACGTGAAGCAGGTGCCTTTCTTCACAGTCATAGGGGAGTGGTCGAGAGCACAGACTCTAGAGTCAGACACTCTGGGTTCAAATCTCAGCTCTGCCACCTATTACTTGTACATCCTCAGAGAATATTCTTAGCCACCGTGGTGCCTCATGTGTCTCATCTGTAAAATGGAGATAATCATAGTATCTACCTCACAGAGTTGCTTTGAGAATTCAGTAAGTTAGTGCAATGTTTGACACCTAAAATATATTATTTTAAATAATAATTAAGTTCTCTTATTTTGCTTAGCATAATGCAGTCTAGTTTCATCCATGTTGTTGCAAATGGTAAGATTTCATTCTTTTTGATGGCTGAGTAATATTCCAGGTCACACACACACACACACATCTTCTTTACCCATTCTATGTTAAGTGAAATAAATCAGAGAAAGATAAGTAATCATGTATGGAATTTAAGAAACCAAACAGATGAACATAGGGGAAAGGGGAATAAAGAGAGAGAGAGAAAGAAGCAAACCATAAGAGACTCTTAACCATAGAGAACAAACTGAGCGTTGATGGAAGGGAGATGGGTGGGGGATGGGCTAAATAGGTGATGGGTATTAAGGAAGGCACTTATTTTGATGAGCACTGGGTATTAAAGTAATTGATTAATCAGTAAATCCTACTCACGTATTAACTAGAATTCAAATAAAATTTTGAAATAATAAATAAGTAAATAAAACCAAATTTTAAAAAATGAGTTATTTTTAAATGTTTCTTCACTTCCTCTTTGTTTCATCAGTACAATTAGTAAACCATGAAATCTAGAAATGAAGAGAGGGTGGGGAATGAAAAAAGGCTGAAAGACTACAAAAACAATCCTTATTACTAAAATCATTTGAGGAAAGTCTAATTCACACCCCTTAATCTTTAGCACCTAATAAGTTGAAAAAAAATGTGCTTATAATTTTTCCTATCTGTAGAATTAAAGTTTTAATTTAAACCATGTTTGATCTCATTTTTTAATAGACTATAAATTTGAAGCTCACAAATTACTCAATAAAGAGGATTGATTTTTCCTCTCTGAAATACAGGACTGTACAGATGATCTTTTTTATACTTCTCAAATTGAATACACATATAAATTGAATGTTTTATATAAGGATTGGAAGAAAATCCATATTCTTGAATCTCTTGTCCATATTAGCATTATCCATATACACCTGTTTCTGTGATTGAAAGAGGAAACTAAGCCAGGCCAGAGATGATATTTGAATGATTCCTCAAGTTTGATCCTTTATCATTTGTAATATATTTTCCCCACATTTGACTGAGAGATGTTTGAATTTCTAAATAATTTTGTCTTCATAATTGTATTTGAACACAGGTTCTTGGATGAAGTACAGTCTTATTCTGGAGTGAACAAAATGAGTGTGCAGAACTTGGCCACTGTCTTTGGCCCTAATATCCTGCGTCCCAAAGTGGAAGATCCTTTGACTATCATGGAGGGTAAGTAAATGATTACCTTAAATCCTCATCAAGAGAACAGTCAACTGTCTTTTGTTTGTTTGTTTTGTTTTTTTCTAAACTTTACTTATTTATAGTCTCTATACCCAATGTGGAGCTCAAACTCACAACCCAAGATCAAGAGTCATATGCTATGCGACTAAGCCAGCCAAGCACTCCCAGTCAACTCTCTTTTGGTTGGTCTGAACCTTTTCTCTTCTAAGGAAACTAGAGAAATAAGTAACTCTATGGTAACTCCGTTTACTTTTTTTCCCATTTATTTATTTATTTTTTTAATTAACATATAATGTATTATTAGCCCCAGGGGTACAAGTCTGTGAATCATCAGGCTTACACACTTCACAGCACTCACCATAGCACATACTCTCCCCAATGTCCATAACCCAACTCCCCTCTCCATACCCCCCTCCCCCCAGCAACCCTCAGTTTGTTTTGTGATATTAAGAGTCTCTTATGGTTTGTCTCCCACCCAATCCCATCTTGTTTCATCTTTTCCTTCCCTACCCCACAAACCTCCCACATTGCCTCTCAAATTCCTCAAATCAAGGAGATCATATGATAGTTGTATTTCTCTGATTGACTTATTTTGCTAAGCATAATATCCTCTAGTTCCATCCACGTTGTTGCAAATGGCAAGATTTCATTTCTTTTGATGGCTGCATAGTATTCCATTGTATATATAGACCACATCTTCTATATCCATTCATCTGTCGATGAACATCTAGGTTCTTTCAATAGTTTGGCTATTGTGGACATTGCTGCTATAAACATTCGGGTGGACGTGCCCCTTCAGATCACTACATTTGTATCTTTATGGTAAATACCCAATGGTGCAATTGCTAGGTCATAGGGTAGCTCTATTTTCAACTTTTTGAGGAAAACCATGCTGTTTTCCAGAGTGGCTGCACCATCTTGCATTCCCACCAACAATGTAAGAGGGTTCCCCTTTCTCTGCATCCTCACCAGCATCTGTCCTTTCTTGACTTGTTAATTTTGGCCATTCTGACTAGTGTGAGGTGGTATCTCATTGTGGTTTTGATTTGTATTTCCTTGATGCCAAGTGATGTGGAGGACTTTTTCATGTGTCTGTTAGCCATCTGGATGTCTTCTTTGCAGAAATGTCTATTCCTGTCCTCTGCCCATTTCTTGATTGGATTATTTGTTCTTTGGGTGTTGAGTTTGATAAGTTCTTCATAGATTTTGGATACTAGCTCTTTATCTGGTAAGTCATTTGCAAATATCTTCTCCCATTCTGTCAGTTGTCTTTTGGTTTTGTTGACTGTTTCCTTTGCTGTGCAAAAGTTTTTGATCTTGATGGAGTCCCAATAGTTTATTTTTGCCCTTGCTTCCCTTGCCTTTGGCAATGTTTCTAGGAAGAAGTTGCTGCGGTTGAGGTTGAAGAGGTTGCTGCCTGTGTTCTCCTCAAGGATTTTGATGGATTCCTTTCTCACACTGAGGTCTTTCATCTGTTTGGAGTCTATTTTTGTGTGTGGTGTAAGGAAATGTTCCAGTTTCATTGTTCTGCATGTGGCTGTCCAAGTTTCCCAACACCCATTTGTTGAAGAGACTGTCTTTTTCCCATTGGACATTCTTTCCTGCTTTGTTGAAGATTAGTTGACCATAGAGTTGAGGGTCTATTTCTGGGCTCTGTATTCTGTTCCATTGATCTATGGGTCTGTTTTTGTGCCAGTACCATGCTGTCTTGATGATGACAGCTTTGTAATAGAGCTTGAAGTCTGGAATTGTGATGCCACCAACGTTGGCTTTCTTTTTCAATATTCCTTTGGCTATTCGAGGTCTTTTCTGGTTCCATATAAATTTTAGGATTGTTTGTTCTATTTGAAAAAATGCATAGGATTTTGATAGGGATTGCATTAAATGTGTAGATTGCTTTAGGTAGAATAGACATATTCTGTTTCTGTGTTTCTGTGTCTGTTTCTGTGGCAGTACCATACTGTCTTGATGATGGCAGCTTTGTAATAGAGCTTAAACTCTGGAATTGTGATGCCACCAACTTTGGCTTTCTTTTTCAACATTCCTCTGGTTTTTAAGGTGTTTTCTGGTTCCATATAAATTTTAGGATTATTTGTTCCATTTCTTTGAAAAACATTGAGGCTATTTTTATAGTAATTGCATTAAACATATAGATTGCTTTATGTAGCATAGACATTTTCACAATATTTGTTCTTCCAATCCATGAGCATGGAACATTTTTCTATTTCTTTGTGTCCTCCTCAATTTCTTTCATGAGTGCTTTATAGTTTTCTGAGTACAGACTCTTTGCCTCTTTGATTAGGTTTATTCCTAGGTATCATATGGTTTTTGGTGCAATTGTAAATGGGACTGACTCCTTAATTTCTCTTTCTTCTGTCTTGTTTTAGTGTAAAGAAATGCACCCGATTTCTGTGCATTGATTTTATATCCTGACACTTTACTGAATTCCTGTACAAGTTCTAGCCGATTCGGAGTAGAGTCTTTGGGTTTTCCAAATATAGTATCATATCATCTGCAAAGAGTGATAGTTTGACTTCTTCTTTGCCGATTTGGATGCCTTTAATTTCTTTTTATTGTCTGATTGCTGAGGCTAGGACTTCTAGTACTATGTTGAATAGCAGTGATGAAAATGGACATCCCTGCCATGTTCCTGACCCTAGCAGAAAAGCTCTCAGTTTTTCCCCATTGGGAATGACATTCACTGTGGGTTGTTCATAGATGGTTTTGATGATACTGAGGTGTCATTACACTTTGTCCTTACACTTTGAAGAGTTTTGATCAAGAAATGGTGCTGTACTTTTTAAAATGCTTTTTCAGCATCTATTGATAGTATTATATGTTCTTGTTCTTGTTCTTTTTTTTCTTATTCTTTCTTTTATTAATGTATTGTATCACATTGATTGATTTGTGGATGTTGAACCAACCTTGCAGCCCTGGAATAAATCCCACTTGGTCATGGTAAATAATCCTTTTAATGTACTGTTGGATCCTATTGGCTAGTAGTATTTTGGTGAGAATGTAACTTCATTTATTGACTCCAGTTCTTCAAGGGAAAAATCTCCTCTTTGGGAGTTGGGCATATTTTTTTTTGAGTTTATTACACATAATAATTTACTAAAAGATTCCTCAGTAGCCTTATAAGAACAAATCAGCTGTGAAGTATTATGCAGGAATTAGAAAAATCTAGTTCACAAATCTAGCCTCATACAATTTTCAGAAAATTCATTAAGTAACTATTTAAAAATTTTTTCATATGTAAAACTTTATTCAAAAATTTTAAATGAGTTAATGTGCGTAAAGTACCTAGTATACTGTCAGGTACATAAAAAGCCATCCTAACTACCATTATGGCAGAGGAACTCCAAATGATATTTAAAACATTCTAGCCAGTACATATTAAGTTTATATATTGTTATTAACTTTGGGTTTTTTTGACTGATTTCAAGAAATAGAAAAGGATGGTCTTCTGTAAGATAATGCTGCTTATTAAACTGTGGTTTGAAATATGAATTGTTTTCTAGATGATAAAATGCTTCAAATTATTTTCCACAAGGAACTTCTATTTCTTTTTGTTTCCAGCAGGACTTACTGCTTGAATACCTTTCCTATCTATGGCCATTAGTAGTATTGCTGTTTTCTAAAAACTGGACTAACTGAACATTTAAGAATTTAATAAGGAAGAGGGAAAAAGAAAGAATGAGTAATTCATTTTTACTCTGAGCTTATTTAGAACAAAATATACTCCTGATACTGTTCCTTTCTTGAAAATTCTAAGATTTTCATTCTTCTATGTCTTTTTTTTTTAAGATTTTATTTATTTATTTGACAGAGAGAGATAACAAGTAGGCAGAGAGGCAGACAGAGAGAGAGAGGAGGAAGCAGGCTCCCTGCTGAGCCAGGGAGCCCGATGTGGAGCTTAATCCCGGGACCCTGGGATCATGAGCTGAGCCGAAGACAGAGGCTTTAATCCACTGAGCCACCCAGGCACCTCTCCTCTATGTCTTATGAGACAGAAGGAAAGCAAAAGTGTTTGCTTGCATCAACTCAGCTTCATTTCCTTGTCAGATATTTAGGGCAATATCAACTGAACACCAGATTTGGGGCAGTAAATTAGTTGGTCCAGAAAACTTAATTTCTTTTGGAAGAGTTTAGCAGACATTAGACGAATAAAATGTGAAGCTATAAGAAGCTTACAGGTCCTTTAGTGTATGGTTTTCTAAAACTTTTTAAAATATAAAATAGAATGTATATGGGGGTGCCTGGGTGGCTCAGTTGGCTAAGCATCTGCCTTCAGCTCGGGTCTTGATCCCAGGGGCCTGATATGGAGCCCTGAATTGGGCTCCCTGCTCAGTGGGAAGCCTGCTTCTCCCTCTCCCACTCTCCTTGCTTGTGTTCCCTCTCTCGCTGTCTCTCTCTCTCTGTCAAATAAATAAAATATTTTTTTAATATTTGAATGCATATGATAATGAAAACCACCAATAATGCACATACATACACATCGTAATGAAGTTATATAAAACAAATACTCTAGAAATCCCCACCCAGGTCAAGAAATATAACTTTTTTAAGCATCCCAAAGTCCTTTTCTGTGTCCTATTACTCCATCTTACTCCCACACTTACTTATAACTCTATTTTACTATATAAACATTTGTATCAATCACTTCCTCGTATTTCTTGATAGTTTTAACAACCAAATAGATTTCTTAGGCATTATATTTAACCTTTGATCTTATTTTATTTGATATTTTTTAATGTCTTTGGCCCTAATATCCTGACTTCAGGAACATATAAAAAGGATAATGAACCAAAACCAGTGGGTTTTAATCCCAGGAAGGCCAACTTGGATAGCTATTTAAAAATCAATGTAATTCACCATATTAACAGACAAATTTTTTTTAATCCTCTCCTTGGATATAAAAAAGGTATTTTACAAAATCTAACACCACTCATGGTAAAGGCTGTCAGCAAATTAGAAATAAAAGGAACTTAACAAAGGTCACCTGTAAAAAAAAAAAATTAGTTATAATATTGCACTTAATGGTGAAAGATGGACTGCTTTCCCCCCTAAGATTGAGCATAAGGTAAGATAGCCTACTTCCGGCACTTCGACTGTACCAGAAATCCTAGCTAGGACAAGAAAGTGTTAAGAAGGAATTAAAGACACACAAATTAGGAAGTTGTAAACCTCTGTTTATTCACAGACAAGATGATAACTCATGTAGGAAATGCTAGGAAATCTACAGGGAAAGTTATTATAATTAATAAGTGAACTTACCAAGGTCATATGAGACAATGTCAATTTATAAAAATTCATTTTATTTCTATGCAATAACATTGATGGCAATTGAAATAAAAATATAATTTTAGAGCAACACTTATAAATATCAAAAATTAGGGATAAGTTTAAGAAAATATGCACAAGACATATATCCTGAAGACTACTAAATATGTATTTAAAAAACTATATAAATGGGGAAATATACTATGTTCATCAATTAGAATAGTCAAAATCAATAAGCTATTCATTTTCCTAAAGTTTACCTATAGTCTCAACATAATTCTCAAAAATATCAGGGAAAAAATTTATTGGTAGAAATTGACAATCTGCTTGTAAACCTTACACAGAAATAAAAATTATCCAGAATAGTCAAAACAATTTGAAAGGGAAAAAGAAAGTTGAAATATACTACTTGATTTAAGACTTAACTATAATGCTACAAATAATCAAGGTAGTGTGGTAACAACATAAAGATGGTCATATAGATCAATGTAATAGAACAGAGTCAAGAAATAGACCTACACATGTCATTATTTGTTTTTGACATATGTGCCAAGTTAGTTCAGTGGGAAAGGGATAGTCATTTCAACAAATGATCCTGGAAAATTTCGTATCTGTTTTAAGAAATCCTCTATCCTTACTTCTCATAACTCAGAAAATTAACTTGAAATGGACCATAGACCTAAATGTAAGAGCTAAAAGCATAAAACTTAGGGAGGAAGATATAGGAGAAAAAACCTTATGGCTTTGCGTTAGTCAAAGACTTACTAAGACACAAAAATCTCTAACCATAAAAAAAATTGAGAATTTGGGCTTTATCAAAATTAAAACTTTTGCTCTTCAAAAGATATCCTTAAGAGAACAAAAAGGCAAGCCATAGAAATGAGGAATATAATGTGAATCAAATATCTGATTAAAGAATTTATTTTAAAGGTATATAAATAACTCACACAAATAATAGGACAGTGAAGCCAGGTGGCGGGAGGGGAATGAGTGAAAGATCTGAATTAGACATTTCATCAGAGATAAAGAAATAGCAAATAACACATAGAAAGATGCTCAGTATTTTTAGTCATTACAGGAATGCAAATTTAAGCTATAATGAGCTACCACTACACATCCTCTACAAAGTATAAAATTAAGACTTAAAATACTAGGCTTGGCTGGTAGAAATACAAAATGTTAGAGCTATTTTGCAAAGTTGGGTAGCTTCTTAAAAACTTAAAAACTTAACTTTTAACTTAACTTAAAAACTTAACTATTTATTAGCCATAAGACCCAACAGAGAGCAGTGTGCTAAGTATTTAGCCCCATATAAAGAAAATACATGTTCACCCAAAACTCTAGTCAAATGTTCATATCAACTTTATTTCATAATAGCTCCAATCTGAAATCAGACCAGTTGTCCATCAATCAGTGACAAGATAAACAATTTTTGGAATATTCATAAAATGGAATACTACCCAGCAATGAAAATAATGAACTGTTGTTACATCCAACAATATGGATAAATCTCAAAAGTATTACACTCAGTGAATAATGCCTAGACACAAAAGACTTCATACTGTATAATTCCATTTATATGAAATTCTAGAAAAAGAAAAACTGTAGTGTTAGAAAGCAGATCAGTGATTACCATGGTTCGAAGGTGGGGATAGGGAATTGGCTACAAACAGGCACAAGGGAATTGCCTATTTCATGATTAGATGGTGTTTCCAGGACTGTCGTTTGTCAAAATTCATTATATAACTTACAGACATCTGTACATGTACAGAATGACACATGTATAAGGTTAGGCATTGCAAAAATGCAAATTGGAACTACATTTCGTAGATGGCTGTCGTATATACCTGATAATGTACGTATTTTTAAGTCCTAGGTTCCTTTAAAGGAAAGTTGAATTCTTATCCAATTCTTGTGAAGAAGTGCCTATAAAGTGGTATTTAAATTCAACCTTTATAAATGTATACAGGTGAGGGGAAGTTCAGGATCCACATAGCACACTGGGACCCCCGAATCTGCTTGGACTCTTCAGAATGGGCTGGTGATCATAACCACTCTGACCTCATTATTTGGGCTTCAGGCTTTTCATTAGCAGCCCAAGGAAGAGAATGACAGAGAGGAGGAAATAAAAAGTGGAAAAAAAAAAAAAGAGTATATAGTGACACATACTTCATCATTACTAAGCTAGTCTGTCCGAAAAAGATATAAAAATTGAAAGAAAATCCCTTTGCAAGAACTATTGCCATTGATTATTCTGGATACTAGATGAAAGCAAAGCCTCCCAAGGTAGAAGAAAGAGATTTCTAGATCACTAGGGCCCTGACAGTCACTCTATAATTATGGCAGGTAACTTGTCATGACTGTTCACAGACTTGTCATGGAGATCTTGGGAATGTCACTCTTCAATTAATTAAATGCCCTGCATAGTTCACAGCTCTGGTGAGAAGCACTGATGTTTCAGATGCTAATATTCTAGTGATGGGAGGAAGCTCCGTCTTCCCAAAGTACTAGACAGAGGCATATATAATCGAGGCGGCTAATATTTGAAAGTGTATCTGTCATATGAGCAAATAATGCAATAGGACTAAGTACACAAGTCTTCAAACAGTGCATAAACGACAGTGTTGACAGCCGTTTTAACTATACTAAAATCTTTTCATCAGATTCACTCCTACATGCACAGAAAATAGGATGACAGATTCAGAGGTGGCTAAAAAAGGAAAGATGGATATATAATACCATTCATCTTTTGAGTCCTTTTTCTTCCACAACTCTGATTCAATACATAGATGTCTTTTATTTAGTTTCTTACTTAGAACAACTCCAAGCTTACTTGTTGCTGCTACAGCTTAAATTCCAACAGCTGAAACATCTAGAGTGAGGGCATGCTCTGGAGTAAGAAGACAAAGTATGACATTTCACCCTGGTCATTTATCATCTCGGTGGCCTTGAGCAAACAGCTGAACCTCTCTGAACCTCAATTTTCTCTTCTGAAAAATTTTAAGTCCTATCTCACAGCCTTTTGAGAAACTTAATTTAAAAGATGTAAGTGAGACATCTCCACCTAAATCACTGTTTCTCAAACTCCAACATACATAGGAACCACCTGGAGATCTTGTTAATGTGCAAGTTCCCCGATTGAGAAGGTCTTCAGTGGGTCCTGCAAGTCTGAAGCTCCCAGGTGATATTAGAATCTGAACCAGACCCTTCCCTCTCCACCTGGAGAATTTTATTTCCTCCTGCTGCCCCAGACAAACCTGTCTTCCCTCACTGGGGAGGGAGATGGGTGCTGCTGCTGAGAAGGGGACAGGTTGGATTACTGCTGATGTCATCTGGGAGCTGGTTAGAAATGTACAATCTCATGCCCCACCCAAAACATTTTAACAGAATCTCCAGGTAATTTGAATGAACACTAATGTTTGAGCAACATTGACCCAGAATCAGACCTGGCACGTTGAAGATTTGGGATCTAAATGTACTGTTAGGTTTTGGATTATCACAGAAGTGTGCAGGATATAATAGATTTAACACATTTTTTCATATTCAAAATTTGATTTTTGAATTACATTCAGAGTCAGATTTTGCCAACACGTTGCTTTAAGCTAAAGAGTGTCCTCACCCCAGCCAGATCAGGCCTCTGCTCTCTGACAGCTAGACAGTTAGTAGCTGTTTTCAGTAGGAATCTGCATTGTCAAAGCCCTTGTCATAGTTTTCCCCACCAAATCTCAATTTAAGTATTTTGTATAGAAAGTACACTTATTAACTGGAATTTAAATTGTTTTGCTGTGTCTATTTACTGGAGACTATTCCTAAGAGCAGCATCATATAAACCCAGTTAACACATCAAATTAGTGTATTTCAAGTCAAAGCAAAGATGATTGATGTCTCCATTAGCCTATACTGTTTATTGTGGGTACATGAGTAAATGAATACTTAAGGAGTTTCTTGGGTTATTGAGGGGGAAGGGACTCCAAGTTAGGAAACTACTTGAGAAGCCTACTTAATGGTGATAGCCAGTTTTGAGGGATAGGAGCTCAGCTTGGAAGGCAGTGAGGAATATGTGAAAATATTCTTGAGATTTCAGCTAGTATTCCATAAAACCTGAGAAGTCCATTGATTTTTTTTTTAATGAATTACTGCTTTTAATAATGGATTAACTTTTTTATCCTTTATTGTCTTGAGTTATTTTTGCTGTCTGAAATTTATACTCATTTCTAATTCATCCTTTACAGTGCATAGTGAAGATACAAGAATCAAATAGAAACCATGGTATTTTCTTTCATCTGTGTAAGAGAATTATCTTCTTCCTCATAGGACTTTTCATCATTTAAAATGTCCTGCCTAATGCTTTGTTGTTTCTTGCAGAGCAGGTTTGGTAGTAACAGATTCTCTCAGTTTTTGTTTATCTAGCAATGTCTTTATTTCCCCTCCATTTTGAAGCATAGGTTTGTTGGACATAGAATTCTTGCTTGACAGTCTTTTAGTATTTTGAATATCTTATCGCATTACCTTCTGGCAATGAGAAATCAGCTGTTAATCTTACTAAGGATCCCTTGTACATGAGTTGTTTCTCTGTTCCTTTCAAGAGTCCTTCTATGTTTTTGGTTTAAGACAGCTGGACTACAGTGGGTCTAGGTTTCTTCCTCATAGGACTTTTCATCATTTAAAATGTCCTGCCTAATGCTTTGTTGTTGACATCTATCTAGCATGGAATTTGGTGATCCTTTTGGATATACAGATCATGTTTTTCATCAAACTGGGACATTTTCATATTTCTTTAAATATTCTTTCTCTTATGGGACTCTCCTTCTGGAACTACCATTAGGCATATGCTGGCATACTTTATGGTGTTCCACAGGTCTGTGAGGCTGTTTATTTTTCTTCCTTAATTTTCCTTTATGTTTTTTGGACTGGATAACGTCAGTTGACCTATTTTCAGGTATAACATTCTTTCTTCCGCCTGCTCGTATCTGCTGTTGTTTCCCTCTACTGATTTTTTTTTCATTTCAGTTTTTATACTTTTCAACTCCAGCATATCTATTTGATTCATTTTTTATACTTTCTGTCTCTTTATTGATAATAAATAAATTGGTGAAACATTATTCTCATTTCCATCTCATCTCTTTAGACATCTTTCGTCTGGTCCTTTAGACATGGTTTCCTTTAGTTATTAGAACACATTTAAAACAGCTGATTTAAAGTCTTTGTCTAGTGAGTACACTGTCTGGGCATCCTCAGAATTTTTTTATTTTTCCCCTGAGTATGGGCTATAAAGTCTTTACTCTTTACATGTCTCAAAATTTTCATTGAAAAGACATTTTTAATAATATAATAATGTGAGAACTTTGGATATCAGGTACTCCCCTTCCTTAGGTTTGTTGTTGTTTGCCTAGCGATTTTTCTGGACTAATTCTGTAAAGTGTATATTCTTTGCCATATGTGGCCACTGATGTCTATGCTTGGTTTGCTTGGCTGTCAACTGATTATTGGCAAAGATTTCCTTAAATTGCCTAGACCAATAGTCCCCACCCCCTTTTATTAACCATAGGGCAAAAATGTATGCAAACCTTGACAGTCAGGTAGTTCATAATTCTGCAGTAGCCTTCAGTTTCTGCTCATGCAGAGCCTCAAGATTAGCCAGAGGGCAGAGACTAGGGACTTTCAATTCTTTCCTGAGCATACAAACAGCTGTAGACATGCACATAACCCTAAAGATGCATGTAGTCTTCTAAACTCCCAGGAATAGAGCCAAGCTTTTCAACCCCCACCCCCCACCCCATGGAAGTCACATTCCTCAGATTCCTTTTAAACTTGTGGTTAGCCTGTTGTCTGTCCCAACTGTCTTCCACTGCTTCAGGCAGCCATGATGTTAAAAGAAAGAGCCCTCATTATTTTTGACAAATGCCCCTGAGAAAAATGCTCTTCACGCTGGTCAGATTCCTGGTCAGATCAAATAAAGACATGCATTGTGAGGGGGGGGTCTTCAAGGGAACCACAAACAGGTCAAGCAGTGACAGTACTCTGGGAATGGAGTTTGGAATTCCAACTCTGTTTTGTCCATTGCAGTGGCTGCCAATCTGCTGGTTCCCACTGTGACTGTGGGATACTAGCTTTCAAAGCTCCTGCAAAGCTGGGACGAAGAGGATGGGGACAAAGTTAAAACCCCACAGAACTTGCTGTTTCTTACTGAGCCACCATTTTTCTTGAGTAAAAATTCTCCAGACTGTAACAAGCCTTTAATTAATTTCCAGGTCCCTATAAATGTTGATTCAGGATACTTTTGTTAGTTGCTTTTACAGAAAAGAGGATTTTGGAGATCCTTATTACACCATTCTGGCTGATGTCACTTAAAATGCCTTGAAACTTTTGAATAGTGAACAAAAGTCGCATGGAACTTATCTTGCTACCTTAGAAAGACAGAACCCATATTCACCAGAGATCATATAGGGTTCCACTAAGAAATGCCACTAAAATATCTTGGTGGTTTGAGGCAACTGTCAGATGAGAGATCACATTGACCTCCTCCTAAGGAAGATTTCTCATAAATAAATCTCAAACTTGCAGGAAATGGTGTCTAATGATTAAAAGCCTATTCTCTGGAACTAGCTAGCTCTGATTTGAAGTCCTAATTCTGCTGCTTAATAGCTTTGTGACCTTCATCAAGTTACTTAACATTTACAATACAATGATAATAACCACCTATTCGGAGATTTGTCTTAAAACCCAACTAACAAAAATAAAGTGCTTGGTGTGGTTTGTGGCAAACGTAAATGCTCAAGAACTTTTGGTTTCTATTGCTATTATCATCATTAAGAATATAGCTTAGCACTACTGATAATAATGCTGATTATGGTTGTGGTTCTTTAAGAGTCACTTTCGAAGTGGGAAATAAAACTATTTCACTCGTATTACTGTGTTTCCTATGTGATTCTAGGCACTGTGGTGGTCCAGCAGTTGATGTCTGTGATGATTGGCAAGCACGACCGCCTTTTCCCCAAAGAGGCAGAACCACAAAGCAAACCCCAAGATGGAGTGAGTAACAATAACAATGAAATTCAGAAGAAAGCCACCATGGGTCAGCTACAGAACAAGGAGAACAATAATACCAAGGACAGTCCTGGTAGGCGGTGCTCTTGGGACAAGTCTGAGTCTCCTCAGAGAAGCGGCATGGATAACGGGTCCCCCACAGCTGTACCGGGTAGTAAAACCAACAGCCCGAGGAACAGCGTTCACAAGCTGGATGTGTCTAGGAGCCCCCCTCTCATGGTCAAAAAGAATCCTGCCTTCAATAAGGGCAGTGGGATAGTCACCAACGGATCCTTCAGCAGCAGTAATGTGGAAGGTCTGGAGAAAACCCAGACCACTCCCAATGGGAGCTTACAGGCCAGAAGGACCTCTTCCCTGAAGGGGTCTGGTACCAAAATGGGCACCCACAGTGTCCAGAACGGTACCGTGCGAATGGGCATTTTGAACCCCGACACACTTGGGAACCCCATGAATGGTCGCAGTATGAGCTGGCTGCCCAATGGCTATGTGACCCTGAGGGATAACAAGCAGAAAGAGCAAGCGGGAGAGTCGGGCCAGCACAACAGGCTCTCCACCTATGACAATGTACATCAGCAGTTCTCCATGATGAACCTGGATGACAAGCAGAGCGTCGACAGTGCCACCTGGTCCACCTCCTCCTGCGAAATCTCCCTCCCTGAGAATTCCAACTCCTGTCGCTCCTCCACCACCACCTGCCCAGAGCAAGACTTTTACGGGGCTAATTTTGAGGACCCTGTTTTGGATGGGCCCCCGCAGGACGACCTCTCCCACCCTGGAGACTATGAAAACAAGAGTGACCGGAGGAGTGTGGGAGGTCGAAGTAGTCGTGCCACCAGCAGCAGTGACAATAGTGAGACATTCGTGGGCAACACCACCAGCAACCACAGCGCACTGCACAGTTTAGTGTCCAGCCTGAAGCAGGAGATGACCAAACAGAAGATAGAGTATGAGTCCAGGATAAAGAGGTGAGGAAAATCTGGAGCGCCTAGCTGCCAGAAAGGCTGCAACCACCTCCTCCCACAGGGATGGGTTGACCTGGGAGGTTAAACAAGCTGGTTCCAGAGCCAGAGACCCGAGTTCAAGTCCAGGCTTCCCCACTTGTAAGCTGTGGGATTTGGGGAGACTTCTCTGTGAGCTTTCAGGTTCTTACTGTGAAAAACTGGAAATATGAGTAATTTTTTACCTTAAAAGCGTATGAGAAATCACCAAGCATTGTCCCTGGCACAGAATAGTGTCTCCATCATTCTATCGTCTGTTATTAAATGTGTAGGTTTGTGTTAAGGGCTGGAAAGAGAGCCCGGGATCAATGGGAAGTAAGGAGCCTGTTTTCACTGATAGGCAGAGGGTGAGATGAGGATAAAGATAAGGTGTCGAAGGAAACATCTCTCTTTTTTATTATTTTAATCGTTGGATGTTGAGAGAGGGTCCGCTGCCCGCCGGGCTCCGTGCCAGGCCTCGAGGAGTCAGCGGTGAATAAAATAGACAAAAACTCAGCCCTCATGGAACCCGCTTCCATTCCACCGCAGAGACAGATCAAGAAGTAAAGTAGATCAGATGCTAAGTGGAAGACTAACACGGCAGAGGGGTCTGAAGCTTTGGTGAGGTGTAAGGTCACGTGCAGAGCCTTCCAGGTAGTCAAAGAGGAAGCCGTGCGGATCCCGGGAGAGAAGAGCAAGTGGAAATAACAGGAGATGGGCTGGGCTGGGGGCTCAGAGGGGGAACAGGGCCCAGCGGCGAAGAACCTTGGGGATTATTTTCAGTCTGGTTTTTGTTCTGAGATTAGGATCCATGGATGTTTTTGAGAAGAGCAATGACGTAAAGTGTGTTCATATGCACAAGGGAAATTGTAGGCTAAATGAGGAGCAAAAGCTATGATTTCTAAGGAAGTGATGATGCGAACTCCTAATTTATATCAGTTTGCATCTCCTCACAAGACGGCCAAGGTAGGAGTGTGCCTAGCAACTTCTCCAGGAAAGCAGCCGCAGCAGGATAAGGGGTGTTTGCCAAGGGTCCTTTGTTCACAGCGCCCCCGACTGTCATGTGTTCTGTGGACTTGAGAGGTGGGAATGGAGAATGGAGCCCGGGGCTCACAAACAGCACCTTGGGCCCGAAACCAGAATGTCCTCCCTGACATGTTCACCATGGTTATGGATATTCTAAAACCGATGGTCTTCATGAACTTCCCTCAGCTTAGTGTAGGTGAAGAGGGCATTTCACTCTCAAGTAGAAGGCTCAAGGCTTAGTTCAGCATGAAGCCGCCCTCTGTGGTCTCCACCCCCGTTTCAGACTATGCAACTTGGTGGCCCTCCTCCTTCATGGGTGTTCCAGGGTCCTCCTAGGAGTGGGCCTCAGTCTTTGTCCTGCTTCAGAAGCTCCATGTCACCAGATGCCACACGCTGCTGCTTTATACATAAAGTTGGCTTCCGTGCATTTTAATATGTCTCCCATCCATTAATCAATTATCAGGCCAAAAGTTACAGATTTCCAAGAACTTTGGCAAAGTAAATATAAACTGAATTACCACTTACACATTAAGTTGAAAAATGACTTTCTTAGTAGTTTTTGTAAACCTTGCTGAACAGAAACTTGGTTTGAATTTTTCTATATAATGCCAAGTGACAGGAGGTTTACGGAAGAAGAAAAATGCTGTCAGCTAATAAGGTGACTCTCATTTCTGAGTGTCGTTTTTGGAATCACTGGCTACCAGAGCTCTGAATTTCTGCCAGTACGTGACAATAACTTAGCGCTTAGCACTGGGAAGCAATAGACAGCACTTTAAACTTGTATTAATAGAGGGAAAAAAGCTATTCTGAATGGTTGCCGATATACACATTCATTTGTGAGAACACTGGTGGCCTGTTTGTGTTCTGTGATCTATGGTGCACTTCAGAGACTTTGAGAAAATAATGGAACTTCCCAGTAGAATGTCATCTCAGTGAGCCCTCTTCCTGTAGCATTCTTACCCCCCTGACAGCCGGAGGGAAAGGCCCATAGCAGAGTGGGGCAGACGAGCTGCCATGGGCCCACGGCACAGAAATGGAAGAGTTAACCGTTCTAATTAATTTGTGATCGTTCCTATTTGCAGTCATACATTTCTCTTTCAATTTCTTTTAAACTCCATCCCATAAATACTGAAGTTAGACAAATTCATAGATATATGATATAGAGGATTGTAGATAGATAGATAGATAATACTTTATTTTGTTTAGTTATCACTGATATGTGTTGTTTAGCTTTTAAACATATTTGTTTGATGTTCTTTTACCCCCCAAATTAGTTCCTAACCTTACTGTATTGTGGTAGGAGAAATTTGTTTATATTATCAATTATTTGGCCTGGTAAAAACTATTCTGTTTTTACTGGTTTGGGATTCCATATATGACTAATAGATCAAGTCTGTTGGTCAAGTTGTTCCAACCTTTTACATTTCTTCTAATTTCTATCAGATCTGTAATTTCTGAGAAAGGAAAATCTCATATTATTATAGATTTATCAATTTCTCCTTATGATTTTATTATATTTTATATTGAATAATGTGAGGCTAGACTACTTGGTGAATAAAAGTTCAGGATTGTTCATATCTCTCTGTGAATTGGTCCTTTTATCATTAAGTCATGGTCATCTTTAATTGTAATAATGCTTTTTGCTGAAAATCTATTTCTTCTGATACTAATATTGCTATGCCACTTTTATTTTGATTAGTAACTTCCTGGCAGAAAAGACTTGAGCTATCCAGCCATGACATTCTCACTATCGTTATTTTTCCTTTGCCCAAAAGCAAATACGATGTTCTCTTTTCTCTTCCAACTTTATCAGATTTTCTCTTTTCTTTTAGTAAAGCCAGCTTCACCTGAAATGACTGCAGGAAGCCCTGTGGTTGGGGTTTCCTCCCACATCTGCCATTCTGTGCTCCCTGATAATCAGTCTGCGGCTTCTCTGTGCTCACATTCATTTATTCACAATCAAATGTCAACTAAGTGCTTCCAAGTGAGGTCTTGGGGTCTTCTTGTTGAAATGATAGTAAATCATCCCAGCAGATAGAATCAACGAATGAACGAATAAGTAAAAATACATCTTTGAAATCATTAGACCTTACTTTATTGATTTGAAAGGGTCCATTACCATTTCCTAAGCCTTGTAGAGATAGAGTTCAGAAAATATCTGCATCCCCATCACATTTCAAGTGAATGACATCACTTTATCCTTTGTTCCTTCCCTCACCTTCTCTAGCTTAGAGCAGCGAAACTTGACTTTGGAAACAGAGATGATGAGCCTCCACGATGAACTGGATCAAGAACGGAAGAAGTTCACAATGATAGAAATCAAAATGCGAAACGCCGAGCGAGCAAAAGAAGATGCCGAGAAAAGAAATGACATGCTTCAGAAAGAAATGGAGCAGTTTTTCTCCACGTTTGGGGAGCTGACAGTGGAACCCAGGAGAACCGAGAGAGGAAACACAATATGGATCCAGTGAGCCTGCTTCCTCCCGCTGTCTCCGATGGACGTGGCGGGGGGCTCTGGGATGCTGGTGGGAACATTCTGTGGGATCGGGTGGCTGGTCCCCTGCTGTACAGTGCTCTAACTGGTGAAGGAATATCATTTACAGACATTACCCATCCATATCTGCAATGTGTACCAAAGTTATATCATGCCCCATAATGCTACTGGTCAAGTGTTACAACTGGATATGTGTATAGAGAGTAGTTTTAAAAAGTAAACTAAAAATGGGAAGCATATCTCAAGAATTATTTTATTGCAAGTCTTGTATTTAAAATGTTAAATCAATATGTTGTTGCAATTTAGCTTGCTTTCAAGCTTCACCCTTGCACTTAACATAAGCTATTTTTGGCATTGTGTTATCATCAGCTTATTTTATAGATCAATATTTTTATTTCCCCTCTTGCTGAGGAAATGAAGATGAGCAGATATATAAATATATATAAATATATATCAGATGAGTTATTAAAGTCAAAAGAATATTTCGTGGCTGTGCTGTTTGTGCCAGTAGACCCCGCCATGACCAAAAGAGAAATGTAAATAGTTTTATAAAATACAGTAGAATCACCAGGAGCCTTTGGTTTGCTCTTTAAATTCCTCTCCTGACACTGCTCAGTTTTCTTAGGGAGGTGTCTTGACACAGAGAATTTTGGATTTTGTGGGAAAAAAATAAAAGGCCCCATCTCAAGGCTTATTGTCTGCGTCTCCCTGGTCAGTCCCACAGATGAATGTCTCCTGTGCGGAATGCACTTTAGAGGGAGCAGATGGTAAAAGCATTTAATGAGTCACACCATGAACTACTCTGACCTTCCGGACTGAGTCTCGGTAACGGCTACATGGTTTCCAGAACAGTTCTTCACGCCATTTGGAGGTTGGGAAACAATGCTCGCAACTCGTTGCCACAGGAACCCCTCCTATCCACTCAGACCTTGCCTCCACCCCCCAGCAAACACATTGCAGTGCAGGCAGTGAGATGGTGTGACCGTGACCCTCTCAGTTGAACGGCTAGCATGCGATCCGTACAGGGACGTTTCTGTCACTCAGGCCTACTGTTCTTTTGTCACCCGGGATTCTGTCTGCAGGACTGCTGGGAAAGGCAGGGGATGGAGTGGATAGCCCAGGAGGAGAAGGAGACGAGTTAGGAAGAAGCCAACCATTTTGCTTCTAATTTTTACAATTTTGTTCTTCCCAGTTGAAAACATACTTGTTCACAACAATTTTAAGATGTGAATGTTTTGAGGTCCAATTTTGACAAGTGTATGCACATGAGTAATGGTGACTGTCTGTAGGAGCCCAAGGCTCTCTGGAGGTAGAGTTTGGAAAGAACAACTCTTCACGCTCCAGTAAGGCAATGACTTTGGGAAACCAGGCAAGGAACTATTTCTCACACTAGATCGAAAAGTCACAAAAGGCATAACTGGAAATAAAGACTGCTTGAGTTTATAGAACTGTGTTCTTAGAAGGTTCTATGTCTGTGTGTGCTTATTTATTTTCAAATGGAAGCTAAGTCTTTAGAGCATCCAACCTCATCACCAATTACTTTCGTGTATATCCTTCCACCAAGCAAACTTCTGTGGTCCCTGGGTTTTAACCACTTTCTATAATACTGCTGCCTCTTCACCTTTAGTTTCCTGTTCTTCCACTTTTGGATTCTTTAACCAGATACTTCCACCTGGATATCACATAGAAAAGTTAAACTCAAAATGTACCCTGTTGATCTCAATGGGGCTCTCTTATATACATTTTCATCTCTTCCCAGGCCCTGTCCTAGCGAATGAAAACCGTGGACTCCTCCAGGGAGCTGAAGGATGCAATAGTAAAAATCAGAGGCCGTGCAGTTACCCAGCCTACCTTCAGATTCTCCACAAATTGCTCTGACTGAGACTTCTAAACCTCACTTTTTGCAGTGTAGACTGGGAATAACAACAATACTCCTCTCACGGACTTGTTACGTGGTTTTGGTGAGGGAGATGGTGTGCAAGCTGAGCATAGCACCTACTGGACAGAGAGGATGCCCTAAGCGTTCTTCCTCATTTTTCTCTCCACTCTTCTCCACTCTTGAATTCACTCACCAAGTACCATCCAGTCCACTCAGCCTTGCCTTTTGGGTCTACTCTCTTTGGTCAGTTCCTCCTTGTCTTTGATGAAAGCCTCTCTCCTTTTGCAGGATGCCCCTTCTAGGCCGCCCATCCTACCACACATGGCCTTGCTACCTACTATCATGTAGACTCTTACTTACCCACAGGGTGTGCGCTTCCCACGGTGTAGAAGGCTGTGACCTGCTTTTTTTTTTCTTTGTAGCTCTTACCACTTCCCCCACCCCTACCATGCCCCTCATGCCTCTGGAACTTTCCACCTTCTATTGTCATGTCCATCTTCACTACCTTCCTTCTACCTGGCACAGTCCTACCATTTTTTTTTTTTTAAAGAGCCGGATCAAATGTTAGTTCCCCTATAAAGCTTCTAGGATCTCAACTCAGAATTAGTTACCTTGCCCTCCTAGTTTGCATATATCTCTTTTAGTCTTTTCCATACCTGATTATTTTCTTCACCAATAAGAGACATTTTAGGAAACACCATGGTAGAATGGAAATAGCAGGAAACAGAGAGCCAAAAAGACCTACATATGCATCTCATCAACATGCCTTAGGCAAGATGCACAGCAATGAATTACAAGTCACTTAACCTTTCTGAGCCTCAGTTTTTTTATCAGTAAAGTGGAGGTAATAACTCTTACCAAATAGTGACATTGTGATACTTAAAGGTGGTATGTAACGTGACTATCCCAGTGACTGCCAGTTAGCCCTATTGATAGCTCTATTAATAAATGGAGCTTCCTTACCTAAGAGAGTAGAATTGTATCTGACTGATCTTAAACTCTTCCATCTCCGCTCTTTATTCCATAGAGTGCCAGCATGGAGAGTTAGCTGTAAATCCGGTCTTTGATTTATGAGGGATGCTGCTAATTTTAATTACCAATCTCAGTGGTGATGACCTTCAATCGCTGTGTACCATGAATAGCTTGTCCATCTGAGTTTCTATTAGTTCTTCCATTAATTCAGCTAAATGCCCAGAAAATATCAACTACAAATTGACAGAAAAATAAAATGGAAATAAGTAGGTAGTATCAAGAGTTCATTTGCTACATACTGTATAGACCTCTTTTAAACTAATTAGACTAGAATGATTCTTAAATTATGAGCTCAGGAGAAAGGATTGGCTCCTAAGCGTTGAGTCTATAATGTTGGTTTCTCTAGCTGAACCATATAGCTGGGTATCCTTCAGAGAACACTTAAAACAGAATTGTGCATGACAGTAGGCCCACTGACATCTATACTTTTTAAAATATTGTTTCTATATGTCATTTTATTATGAAATGACTAAAAAATTGAAGAGAAACTTCAATAATCTCATTCCTATTTATTTATTCACAAGCTAAGCCCTAAATTGAAAACAAACAAACAAACAAAAAAAGAGTAATTTCCAGGTAGGATCGTTGAAATCATTGATATAATTGATAATTGATATAATTATCTCTCCTTGGAAATCCAGGAGAATTTAAAGACTGTGACCTCAGCCATACACCTCAGTATTCCTTTCATTGCAGAATGATTTCTTGCTTAGAGTAACATCACAGAAAATGATAGGCATAAAGCTTTTGAAATCAGAGACCTGCCTGGATTTCAAATCTTAGTTCTATGACTTTGTAGCTATAAGAATTTAAGAAAAGTTACATTATGTTGGTACACCTCAATTCTTTTTTCTGAAAAGTAAGATTTTTTTTTGAGAAATGACTAAATAAATTGACTCACACAGTATATATTGATATATTGTAAGTGTTCAATAAATGGTAGCTGTTATCCCTCAAATTCTTTCTACTGAAAGAGTGTTCTAGCTTCTAGAAAATAGAGTCTGGCCTCAAGAATTTGGCTCACCAGCAGAGGATATAATTTTGTCCCAGGGAGACTAAATTTGCCTTTGCTTGGATAATCTGCCAGAGATTTGATGGCAAGGAAGAGGTAACCCAAGGCATACTTTCTACAAGAGATCATACAGTTGCCTCCACAATCTGAGAATAATGCCCCAAGGACCACCTTGGGGTGGTCCTGCATCAACTCTGTGTGGACACTGAAGAATGTGTTTGGTTTTAAAGGTATCAGGTAAGAGACAATGAAAGTCTAAGAATATGATGAATGAATGTGCCTAGACTCACATCTGCATCACCATTAGTGAATATTGCTTGAAGGCCACCACACCAGTCCTAGGCTTGCTGTCTGGGATACCTCATTTCTAAATAACTACCCCATAAGATAGCGTTCTGTGAAAGGGGTTCAAGATCACAAAAATGAGGAGGGGAAAAGCAATGCAGAGCCATGACCGTGATGTGAGTCCTAAAGAATAAGTAGGAAGTTTTCAGAGAGCTTAGCAGTTTGGGGCAGGGGCTTCCCTAGTCCATGGAAAAGCATGTGCCTAAGCACTTTCAGGGCTTAGGGTGATCTTTGGGGTGGTCTGTGGTGATCTTTTAAGACCTGGGGTGGTATTGGCCATAAAGACTCACTCACACACCACCAGGAGACCTGAAAACACTTAACACCCAGGCGGCTTCCATTCTTTTATTCAAATAAAGCATCCAGAGCCAGACACCTTCTGCCTTGTTGGAACTCACAAACCACAGAAAAAGAGTGTGGCCTTGTAGCTCCCAAAGGCCTATTTTGTTATTCTCTTTATAGTCTTTTTTAATTGCACAGGTGGAGAATGAGTTGACTGCCCCACTTAAGGGCTCCTTGCTGCAAAGCTATGTGGAAAATGAACAACTCCCCGAGCACTGGAAACCTACCAAACCTACTGTAGACGTTTGAGTAGAAAGTCTAGCAGACATAAAGTGTGTTTTTTAATGCACCATTTGGGGCTTGGGGCCAGGACTGAGTATACTCATTTATGGACCATGTGTAGTTGCCACATTTCTGATCCCTGGAGGGCTAAGCCCAGGTGAGACCAACCCATTTAGGGAAGGTTACCTTTCTCAAGTAGAAAGTACTGAATCATTTGAATAAGGAGTTAAATTGGCCCTCAGCCAATGACCTTCTTAGGTCATTCCCTTACCACCATCACTCCAACAATTTTTAGAAACCCCCAAAGAGTTGACAATTTAACTCCTTATTCAAATGAGCCCCAAATGGTACATTAAAAAACACATTTGACACCTGACTTTGATAATGGCTATCATCCCCTCATGTCATTGCTTCCCTCCTTGACCAGCTCAGCTTCTATGGTTCCTCATTATAATTATTCTTTTCCTTGTTCTCAAATCCCTTCATATTTTCTTCCACCACTGTACTCATATGGTAAGGAAAAACACCCAGCCCAACTCTGGCTAAATCCAATTTCTTCTTATTCCTAACCTGAACCTGAGAAACTAAATATGGCTGGATAGCAAAAGAGCACCATGTTGAGTTGTTCCATCTTCTATCTATATAAATATAGTTCACATGGCTCTCATCATTGTCTAGTATCTTAACTTCCTACTTTTTAAGGTCAGTGTCACACTTCTCAAGCCTCTGTAAGCTCTTTCCCTTCCCATTCTCAGGTAGTAACATCACGTATATAACCCAGCTTACTGATAACTAAGAAAACAATACCAAAAGAGTATGCCTTTGTGTTCCATCATCATATCTACCCAAGTGTCTACATGCAACCTGTACACACCATCATACCTCCTGCTACAATGACTGTGCCACCTGCTCCAACCAAGCCAAGTGCTCCTCCCATACACATCCCTCTGGCCTTTTCAAGCACATTACTCCTTCAAATAAATACTTTCTCTCTTACATTGTGAATTTTGCTCTTTATATAATAGTCCTATCAACATATACCCATGCTATAATAGCTTTCTTAAAATTCTCTCATGTCATATTCATGTCTGATTTCCACATAATTCTTCTGCTTCACTTTCTAGAAAAAATTCTTGAATTTTCCTTACCCATGTCTAATTCCTCACATGTCATATTCTCCTGAACTCACTAAGTCATGCTTTCTTGCTCAATACTGCAGAGAACATGCTCTAATATGTCAGCAATGACATTCATAAAAATCAAGTCCAGGGGTGCCGGGGTGGCTCAGTGGGTTAAAGCCTCCGCCCTCAGCTCAGGTCATGATCTCAGGGTTCTGGGATCGAGCCCCACATCAGCCTCTCTGCTTGGCAGGGAGCTTGCTTCCCCTTCTCTCTCTCTGCCTGCCTCTATACTCTACTTGTGATTTCTGTCAAATAAGCAAAATCTTTAAAAAAATTAAAAAAAAAAATCAAGTCCAAATGTGAATCTTTAGCCCTATCTTCTTCAGCCACTCAGCAGCATTGTCCCAGGTGCCCAGTCCCTCATTTTTTAAACATCTTTACTTAGCTTCTGGGATAGCACACTTTCCTGATTTTTGCCTCACTGGACATTCCTCAGAATACTCAACTATTTATTAATTTCTGTATGATGGAGCAAGAGGTATCTCCATCTTCTCGACTTTATCTACCCCCAGTCTCTTGGTGATCCATACAGTCTCATGGTTATAAATAACACTTACCAGCTGGTTATGTTCAGGTTTATGTTTCAGCTCGACTTCTTCCCTTACTCCAGCCCTGTAGACATCTCTGCTACTTCATGAGGCTATCTAATATCTCCAACTAACATTTCAGAAAAAAGTATGATTTTCTTCCCAAATATGCTTATAACCTGTTGTTTACCACTTCAGTCAACCACACCATTACTTACTTGATTGTTTAGATTCTTAAAAATTCGGGAGTCATCCTGATTCTTTCATATCACATATTAATTTATCAGCAAATATTGTCAACCCTGCTTTCACAACATATCCTTAGTTATGTCCTGAAACCACCCCCATCTCAGCCCCTCCGCTCTCCAGTCCAAGCCCTATCGTATCTTCCTGTGCTACTGTTATATCTTATAAGAGCCTCTGGGGCCCCATTCTTATCTTTCTTCCCAACCTCCTCTCCCTATTCAGCAGCCACAGAGATCCTTTTAAAAGGAAAATTTAGATTATATCATTTCTCTGTTCAAATCTATCCATTTTCCTATATTTAGAATAAAATCCCAAGATGTTGTCATGCTCTGACCCCTGCCTAGCTCTTCAATTTCACTGACTGTCATACTTTCTCTTGTACATTTTGTTTCACCCACAAGACTTTTGGTCATGCCATAACCACACACACAGATTCACACATACACACAGGCTCTCTCTCTCTCTCTCTCTAGGCTCTTACCCGAGGGCACTTGCACTTGCTTTTGCCTCAGATACGAATATGGCTCACTCTATCACTTTATTTGGGTTTATGCTCAAAGACCGTTTTTTTTTTTTTTTGAGAGGCCCTCCCTGACCACCTCATCTAAATAACATCCCTTATCATGTCTTTTCCTCTTTAACCTGCTTTTTTTTCTTAATGCTTTCTACTACCTTATTCCCCCATTAGAATATAGACTACATGAAGGCGGAAAGATTTGCCTGAATTCATCACAACCATGTGTGCCAAGAACAGTCCTTAGAAGATTGACGTGCTCAGTCCATATTTGTGATGTGAATCAGCGAGTGAATGTTCAGAGCTCAATGTCCAATTTCTGGTTCAGATATTCAGGGATGTTCTGAGTTGGAACTTTAATAAAAAATAACTAAATTCTGTGTTAAGTCATTGTAGGCTCCAGTCATTACCTGCAGACTGCACCAATTTCAGAGATTTGGCTTCCTATGAGAGTATCACCCAGCATCCATTGTGATGGTATTTGCTGATTTAGAGGTTTTCGTTCCAGAAATACAAGCCTCAAGCCCAGCCTCTGGACGTACTTGCTCCAGAGGAAACTGTATCAAAATAAACCTCATGTAATGCAGAAAAGAAACATCCTGGTTTGATTGTTTTTGTTTTTGTTTTGCTTTGTTTGGCTTTTAGCCTCAAAAAATTTTATCTATTCTTTTCAGGATACCGATATTATAAGTCTTTGATAAGGTCTCAAGATGTCATCACATTTCTCCCTTTATTTGGAGACTGACATTTGTTTAAAACATACCGAAAGATAGTAGTCTACCTTTTAATTAAAGGAAAAAGAGTGCAGATACACATATTTCCCACTGACTAAATGGAGATCTACTTTTGTTTTTTATCTCCATACTATGTTTTTAAATAAATGTAAAAATTGTTTGATCTCCTATAATGTCATGGAAAATACCCAAAATTCTCTTGAGCTAATTCATTTCGACAAAATGAGAATACTGAAAGAAGCAGATTTCTTGTTTCATTGCTTTAAGGGAGTAATAAAAATGGGCTCATTTGGGTCAAACCACTAATGAACACATTGTTATTTTAAAAGAAAGAAAACACATAAGATAGAAATATTTTTGCTTTAGTCACTGATTTTGACACTGAAAGATATATTTACTCTGAGGTCTTGAGGATAAGGACTATGCCATATTTGTCTCCTACCTAGGACACATAGACAGATGTTCCATAAATATTTTTGGAGTGAATGAAGGTACTACTTAAAAATGTAGCTCAGAAATTAAAATGGAAATTCAGAGCTGTTTTCTTAGAGCTTAATTTGCATCAAATTTTGAAAATTAGCACCAAATCCAAGTCTGTAATTTATTAACACTAAAGAATAAGAATTACTTTTCAAAGTCTTCCTTTTATACTTTTATAAGAAATACTTTAATATTATTAGTTTCCCTAGCCCACGTGAAATATTATTTA
This sequence comes from Mustela putorius furo, assembly GCF_011764305.1. Lineage (NCBI taxonomy): Eukaryota > Metazoa > Chordata > Mammalia > Carnivora > Mustelidae > Mustela > Mustela putorius. The sequence goes on along the minus strand of NW_025421367.1, from coordinate 5,194,500 downwards.
GATCCTAAAAATTGATATTGTGTAAATATTTTTAGCATCGTGAATAGAAAAGCATTGATAACAGGCAAACTATGAGTGAGACACTTTCCTAGTCAGAGTGCGGAATGTTTTAAGATGTATCCCATTCTGCACCTGCTTTTGAATTCCAAACTATCTAGACTGTTGGGTAAACAGAGATTCCGGATCCAGGGAAGCACAGGACCAGAAGTTCAGTGACAAGGGAGTGAAGTCACCCACTCCATGGAGTGAAACTTGATCCTCTGAAACTGCATTTCAGACTTATTTTACGTTGGCCTTTATAACAGGAGAATCATGTCTTTAAAGCAAGATATATGTGGCATAGAAAGGGCGGGAAATTCCGAACGAGCATTTGACTCTTGTTTGTGTATCGGTCATCACAGTTCAATTGTTTGAGAAATGCCCATTTCCACAGCTTGTTTTCAGTAACTAAAACAGAACACACTTTTGTAAAAGGTTGAGCAGATGGAATTCAGTCTGGAGCTGAGAGAGAGAATGTGCCCCATGCAGTGGTGCCTGACGGGGAGTGATCTGAGACAGTGGGATTTTCAGTGTACTTCTCTGCTTGAAAATGTGTTCCAAGTGTGCCTTTCTTTCTTCCTTCCTTCTTCCCTTCCTTCCTTCCTTTCTTTTTTTTAGTTAGGATTTTTTATCATGTTATGTTAGACACCATACAGTACGTCGTTAGGTTTTTTTTTTTTTTTCAAGATTTCACCTATTTGACAGAGAGAGAGAGACCACAAGCAGGCAGAGAGGCAGGCAGAGAGAGAGAGGCAAGCAGGCTCCCCGCCAAGCAGAGAGCCTGATGCGGGGCTCGATCCCAGGACCCTGAGATCACGACCCGAGCCAAAGGCAGAGGATTTAACCCACTGAGCTACCCAGGCACCCCCGTCATTAGTTTTTGAAGTAGTGTTCCAAGATTCATTGTTTACATATAACACCATGGCTCCATGCAATATGTACCCACCTTAATACCTTTCAAAACTCTTGGGGGAAAGGTACGGTGCAAGTATGAATTGCATTGTGATAAACTGATGATATTGAAAACCTCAACCTTGGGTAAAACCCAGTGCAGTTATGGAGCAAACAAAACCATCCTTCTAGGCTGGTCCTTAAATAAGTAGCTGCAAGAAAGGTGATCTCAAGACGACTTTTTTCTCCTCAGTCCAAAGTTAGTCAAATTACCCAAATATTTGGTAAAGTTCGACGATACCTAGAATGCACCAATATTTCTTTCTGACCCTTTCTCTCCAAGAGCAATTCAGTGGAATGCAATTTCCCTTCTTAAGATTGGAGTTTTTTTCATACCTATATGTGGCCATTTTAAAACTTACTTTACTAAAAGAGTAAAGAGTTGGGGTGTCTGGGTGGCTCAGTGGGTTAAGGCCTCTGTCTTTGGCTTAGGTCATGATCCCAGGACACTGGGATCGAGCCCCACATTGGGCTCTCTGCTTGGCGGGGAGCCTGCTTCCCCCCTCACTCTCTCTGCCTGCCTCTCTGCCTACTTGTGATCTCTCTCTGTCAAATAAATAAATAAAATCTTTAAAAAAAAAAAAAAGAGTTAAGAGTTGTGGTTTAAAAATGGAACAGAAACTATGCCATAGATGCAAAAGGCATTTGGCTTCTATTTTTCTTATAAGTAAAAGGTGAATTGTGTTAACTCAAAAGAATATATAAGTTTATCTTCTAATAGTGATTTTAGAATCACTAGTGATTAGAATAGTGAGCCAGTTAAATAAAATGTTTTATTTACAGAAACAGAAAGGCCATTCCTTGACACTTCCAGATACTTCCAGCTAAATTAACACAGGTTCAGTGACTTCCTTATCAAGCCACAAAATCTAATTGTTTTTTTAATTTACCAGGGAGTTTAAGATATTAAGGTTGCCTGCCATATGGACAAAAAACCTGCTTACCTTCTCTCTTGGGTAATAATTAAACTGATTAGGAATTCTGATATTAAGGAGGGACAGGTGGTGATGAGCACCGGGTGTTAGAAGCAACTAATGAATCGTTGAACACTACATCAAAAACTAATGATCTACTATATGGTGGCTAACTGAACATAATAATTTAAAAAATGTAATATAAAAAAAAGAATTCTGATAGATTAACCTAAAGATGTTTAGTCCTGTTCTACTCATCTAATCCTTACAGAAAATTATTTCCCCCTTCACTGATTTTATACATACCTTAAAAGAAACTTACCAGGTTGCATATATACAACTACTATCTGCAGACAGAAATGGAGGTCATTTTTAGGAGAAACGGGTCTTAAATGACAACACAGGCTTCTGGTCACATGCATATTACACACTCTTAACCCATAGTGAGAAGGTAGGTCATTCCTTGTTTCTTATTTATTCCCTGGTATAATCAAACCATACTATGAAATCATGTGATATGCTTCAGAGTTCCTGTCAGGACATGAAACCCGAGACAACGAGCAGCACAATAACCATTGTCAATAGGCAAACTCCAACAAAGTCTGGATTTGCATTTGGTTTTATGTTGAGGGAAGCAGATTCGCTCTGGTTTTTAATAATTCATAAGAAACAGAAATCACAATGTATTGAGTCAGCATCCACCTACAAAGAGTCCAAAAAATCCAAAGGTCTCCCCCACTCACCCTCTTGTTCCACCGACATTTTGAAAATAAAGGGAAAAAACAGAAAGGAAAAAGAGAATGCGAAGGAACACAGATATGATTTAAATAATTTCAAAGCCTTATTAAACATCACTGAGATTGCATTTGATCCATCAGGCTGACTTTCACTTCTCACCACTCAGACCTTGCAAGGAAACTGGACATGCATGGTTTTGCCTTCCAGGGTTGACTTAGAACTATAAGGGTGAGGTGTATATGAATGTGGGTATGCTTTAAGTCCATTTTATAAACACTGACACAGGACAATTCTTATCATTGGTAATAGTCTTTGAGTCCAATCATGCAGAATAACAGGCATGTGCAAGTTAGGTCTTGTTGCAAGATAAACATGGCAAGGTGAACAGTTTAATGCTAGACAAGGGTTGGGAGATTTGTGTTCATTAGAATATACTGGCCATTGGTCCCACATAATCATAAGTTAGATACACAGGAGTCCACATACAAACAGAGGCCTTCCATTTCAACTTGACCGACCAAGGAAATGGGTCAGAGTGAACCATTTCAGACAAAGAACTGTCTAAGTGCCAAAACAAGTAACAAAATCTTATATTTTAGTCACATGAAAAATGACTAATATAATTATTTACATTGCAACTTGTTTGTTTGTTTTTACAGAAAGCAGTATCCCTGCTTGGTTTAATTTCATCTGTAGAAAATGTAGGACTCACAATTAAAATGTTGGGGGGAGCTTGTGGGTAGGGAGTGGGGTCCCTCTTCAGACCCAAAGTGAATGGGATCAAAGATTGCTGGGACAGTATCACTCCTTTCTCTGAGCTGTAGAAGATAAATTCTTCAGCAAAGCAGGCTGACAACATTCTTTATGGAGCATAATGTTTTTAGGATTTCAATTGTCATTTGTTAAAGATAATTAAAAGAAGTAGATTTTGTAGAACTTAGACTTTGCGACGACTATTTAAAATGTAAAGTCAGTTTTGCTCATTTTTCCCCTGGCAGGTCATAAAAGGACTGATGGAGTCTCATCTCATCTCTTCCACTGATTCCCTTTGTCAAGGCCTATTTCTTGATCTACCAGTCAGCTACTATCAGTATCCTTAAGTAATATTTTCTTATCATGGTAGCAGATTGAACAAAAATTGTTGCCTTGGCCTTCAATTAAATAGCTTTCTCCCGTTGGAGGGAATCAGCCAGGCCTGGGTCCACCTCAAGTATACATTCCTACAAAGCTCAGTCATCAGATTCTTGAAGATGCAAGATTAGTAGCAGTTCTTATTCCACACGAAGAAATTTGGTCATAAGGCCAATGCATCTCTTTTTAAAAATGAACACACTGACCAAAAAACAAATCGACACATCAAAGTGGTAGTGGTTTTGCTAAGCTCTCCCAACAATTTAATTCCTTCATGCATATGGGCACACAATCATCTCTCCTACAAAATACTACAGAACCTATCATTAAGGATCACTGCGAAACCATCAGCCCTATAGAAGGGAGCCAAGGTTAGGCCTCTCAGACTGTCAACCTCACATTCCCAAATGAACCCCAACCACAGGCAGGACCTTCCTTCTCCCAGGAATATAGTTCCAGGCGACTTGACACTTCCAAGTCTGAAAAGCAAGAAAGTCCTTTGGAATTAACAGGTGACCCTATAGGAAATACTTATTTTTTAAAGAAAAGGCTCACTGTAGAACCTAATACATTCTGAGAATTTGATAATAACAGAATCACCTCCTGAAAATCTATATTATAATAAAGTGGACCCAAGATGGTGAAGGGCTGGTGAGCTTTTGAAATGATGATCCTCTCTGTTTGTCTAATAACCTATTTGCTTTAATAACCTAGTACCATTAATCCTATAAGTAGGCAAGAAGCCAAACTCTTCCTTTGTACATGAGATTTCAATCTGAAGGATTTATTCCATTTTTTCTTGGCCGTAAGGGTGATGTGGCTAAAGGTAACTGGCACCCAAGGGCCATACAGCAGGAGAGATCAGAGGAGAGACTAGCAGAATTTAGGGAAGGTGGGCATAGCAGGGGAGCATTGCCTGGTTCATGTTTGGCTTAATCTGAGTGAAAAGAAATCACCACTTCTGCACCCATGAAAGATAGTCTAGCTGTCAAGCACTTCTAAGATGCTGGCTGGAGGGTTCCTTCTGGCTTTTAATATCATTTTGTGGCTGATGAAATTACCTTTGCGACTTACTTTCTTTCAAACAGTTGCCTGTTCCCTGCACTTAATCCCATGTGCTAGAAAGTCAGGCATAGAGAAGACACAGTCATAGCAAGAGAAAAATACAGAGAAAGGAGGTAAAGCATGAGGGAATCCGAGAACTTTTAAGAAGTGGAGGACGGGAAGTGTGACAGAGGAGAGAGAGAGAGAGAGAGCCCATGTGAATGCAGAGGTACTTTAAAAATCAGGTCATCTGCAATATTAACCCGAAAGATTGGCAGCAAGAGAAAGAAGCTGGGCCACTTTCATTCCAGGGGACAAGCTGCACAAGCTAATGTGGTTTTTTTCTCCCCATTTTAAACAAATGACCTCTTGTCACGCATCCTACTGTGAAGCAATCTCATAAACAGCAGCGTTGCTCACATGGTGATGGTGGGGGTTGGCTCTATTGCTTGAAAGAGACAAAGCTTCCCTGTTGTTGTATTTAAGGCAGTTTTCAGAGCACAGCATTCTTGTTTGCCCTATTTTTGAAGGGATTCCATTCGCCAGTCATAGCTCTCTCACCAACCTTCCGTTTCATGCGTTTCACGTCTTCTTCAGGTGAAGTACCACCACCACGTCGGCAAGCACCAAAATGGTCAGAGTGCAAAGAGCTGTGATGGGGACTTCACCGAAGTGAATAAGGGAAGCCTCCCCCCGGCCCCTATTATTGCTGAGAAGTCTCCCTGGGATTGCCTTGTATATAACCAAGATGTTTCACAGTGCCTTCTCAAGTGCTCAGGAGAGCACTTTCATTTGATTTGAACTAAATTCAGGTGATTCCGCTAAAACATTGACACAAATGCTTCATGGCTTTTGAGACAGACTCATATTGCTAAAGCTATTTAGCAGCAGTAACTTATGGGGAGAGTTATTGCTGTCACATCAACTGCAGTACAAAACTCAGATGATCAGCCCTTCTTGAATTGTCTGAATTTATGAAAATAAATAAACATGAAACATCAGCCATAGTAAGGAGTCAGGGAAACCCCTGAGGAATAGTAATGTCTGTGGAAATGTTTTCCAATGCTGACCTGAGGATCACCCCTTTGTTTTGGGTTTGTTTGTTCTTAAGAAATTAATATATATGTATATATATATATATATATATATATACATATATATATATTTTTTTTTTTATTCCAGAAGAGGAAACTAACATTTCTTAAAACCGTGTAGGGTATAAACCTGGGAAGTAGCACACTTATGGAAAACACAACCCACAGTCGGAAAATAGTCAGGTTCATTTCCTGTTAAGGACATCATCCAAAGGCAACTCCACTCTGTTCCAGGGAGGGATTTTTTTACCATTAGATATGGACTCTGTAACCCTGCCTCTCCACCTGCCATGCCCTTTCCAGTTGTGACACATAAATTGTAGATGACAAATTGGGTCTACTGTCTAAAACATGGATGTCGGTGTCTCCTAGTGTCTGGGTAATAATCTCCTAGAGGTCTTCCTCACCACAGTGCTATCATCGAGTCTCTCCTACCTGCTCGCTGTCAGAGAAAAGACTGTCAGCTTTTCTTCCCACCTTCCTTCTAAAGGCCAAACCGTTCAGTACCTGGAAACTGTCATTCCCTCCCGCCCCCACACTGTATATAAGCATCACATATGTTCTTTCTACAAATTGGTATACAGGTGCCATTTAATCAGTTCAAATTTGGAAGCTACATCTTCAAGAGTCCAAGAGAGCTCACTCCCCCCATATTTTCCCCCTTTACATTTTTCTTATAAGACATACAGCTTAATCAATTAACAAACTAAATAGCTTATATACTGGCAATATATTACAGATGGGTTTATGGCAGAGTAATAGATCACATGAAATGGACCATGTGGTACCCCAGTGCATGACATCTTGGTAGAGCCCTAAGGACACTGACAGTAGCGTCTCTAAGTGAGTAGTGCTGTATGAATACAGACACATGCGGATCTGTATCTACATCCATCTGACTAGGCCAAAAGGAGCAGGTAGATGCAAGATAGAGACACACACATGCTGGATGGGGCCACTGCACACCTTGTCATGCCATTTGAAAGGGCAGTTACAGGTTGCTGGTTTTGCAGCCATTAAAATTACACTTTATGGAAAAGGCTTTTCTAATTGTGTTTGAGTTGCTTTCTGTAGTAAGCATCATTGGAGGAAGACCAAAGCAAGAGCAACTAGAAGTTAAATAGACATTTAGCTTAGCTGCAATACAGAACTCCGGAGAAGAAGCAGGCTGAAAGATTGGTATCAATTTTAGGCTCGGATTCTCTCCCTTGCTATTTTCTTAGAGTTGTGTGTCTGCGTTTGCAGGTGTGCGTGCGTGTCTGTGTGTGTGTGTGTGTGTGTGTGCGCGCGCGTGTGTGTGTTCCATCACATCATCTCCTGAAGAACGCTGGGTTTCGCAGGCAGGCGGCTAGTCACCTGCAACAACCCAGGGGTCCTGCTGAAGCTTCCAGGCTGCTGTCAGTGTCAGATGCCAGGGTCTGGTCGGTGGACATGGAGGAGATGTCATTGACGGACGAAGATGGAGGGAGACTCTCACTGCTGTTCACTGCTGCACCTGTGCTAAGAAAATGAAGACCAACATGACTAAATCTGGAACACAACCCAACTGCATGTGACTCAAGACGCAGGCCTGGGCAAATACAAGAGGTGATGTTTAGTCCATCATTCATTCAACAAGCCTTTTAAGAACAACTAATCCAGGGCACTATGTTAGATCGTGAAAATCAAAATATAACAAGGCAGAGTCCCTAGTCACAAGTTATTCTACCTTGCAAACCACCTGTAATGCTCTTAAAAGAAAACAAAGGCAGGCAAACAAAAAATAAAAAGCCCTGTCACCCCTCCCACCTCCAATATTGTCATATAATTAGCCTGAGTGAGGCCAAAGCATTTGCATTTTTTAAAAGCGCCTAGACACTGTCTAGTCAAAGGTTGGGAAGACCACTGTCCTATTGAGAAGGAAGGTGAGCAAAACCTTTTTTTTTTTTTTTTAAGATTTTATTTATTTATTTGACAGAGAGAGATCACAAGTAGGCAGAGAGGCAGGCAGAGAGAGAGAAAGAGAGAGAGAGAGGGAAGCAGGCTCCCTGCTGAGCAGAGAGCCTGATGTGGGGTTTGGTCCCAGGACCCCGAGATCATGACCTGAGCTGAAGGCAAAGGCTTTAACCCACTGAGCCACCCAGGTGCCCCAAGCAAGACCCTTTAATGTAACAATCTGAACCTGGATGTTTTAGTGCAGGGCTTTATAAAACAAACACATGTAAAAGTCCTATTCCAAAAATATGGGCTGAGCAGAAATCACAATTACTTGGAGACTACAGCTCTTGAGAAATTAAGGTATATTAAGTAAATATTATTATAGTCATTAATGTGATATCAAACTTAAAATCCATACAGAAAAGCTAATTAGGACTTTCAGTGAAAGTTACCATAAACCAAATACCAAATAATAATAATAATGAAGAAGCCAGAGCACTTTTTTTTTAAAGTAGTCTCCACACTAGAGCACACTTTTTTTTTTAATATAATTTTTTATTTTTTATAAACATATATTTTTATCCCCAGGGGTACAGGTCTGTGAATCACCAGGTTTACACACTTCACAGCACTCACCAAAACACATACCCTCCCCAATGTCCATAATACCACCCCCTTCTCCCAAACCCCCTCCCCCCAACAACCCTCAGTTTGTTTTGTGAGATTAAGGTTCAGAGAACACCCCTCAAAATCAATAAGAATAGGCCCACACTCCGTCACCTAATAGTAAAATTTACAAGTCTCAGATACAATAGAGCACACTTTTTGATTGTGTGTTTACTTTCTAGTAGGATTGCTTACCTGGTGATCTACAAACAAAAGTTTTGAATTATCAAATTAATTTGAAAAACTATTTTATTTATGTGCCCTGTGGGAATATAAAGATTTTGAAACTCTGAGAAGAAACTTGCTCAGGGTAATCACTCAGTAATACTTGTTGAGTTATGTCTTTGAGAACTACAAAGGACAGGTAAGCCAGAGGCATTATAAAGATCTATGAAGTGGAGAGGTTAAAATAGTTTCTTTGCTCTTTGGGTAGACATCTCTTCCCTATGGAAAAAATGTGATGAAAATGTGACAAAATGTGGAGAGGACCCATAAACATAAGCTAAGCAAAATCATATGTATTTCATAAGTATTTTAAACTTTTATTTGTTAATTATAAACATATTTATATAAATTATGGGGAATCTGAAAGAATAAAAAAAGACAATTGGCACTGATCCTCAAATAAATAATAACTACTAAACTTTGGGTATATGTCTCTCTAGTGTGTTTTTTTTTTTTAAGATTTTATTTATTTATTTCACAGAGAGAGATCACAAGTAGGCAGAGAGGCAGGCAGAGAGAGAGGAGGAAGCAGGCTCCCTGCTGAGCAGAGAGCCCGATGTGGGACTCGATCCCAGGACTCTGAGATCATTACCTGAGCCGAAGGCAGCGGCTTAACCCACTGAGCCACCCAGGCGCCCCTCTCTAGTGTTTTTGCTATGAAGTTTTTCTAATTGTGGTCGTTTAGTATATATTATTTTGTATCCTGTTATTTTATATACAAAAAAACTTATGCATTTTTCATGTTCCTTAAGCTAAAGTATGTAGTTCTTTAAACTAAAAATAGTTTAATATCTCCTAATCTTAAATGTCTCTAGACTATGAAAGCTCTTGTTATCATCTTCCTATAAATAGTCTTATTATCAGAATAATGTGTAATGTAAAGGTTCCCTGGCTTCAGTTTATTCCAACTTTACCTAATTGTATCCTTTATAGATATGGTGCAAAGCTAGTTCATTTCTTTTCCTGACATATACTAGTAAATTTCATATACTGGGAGACAACCTTTGACTTCCTTACATAGCCCAAGTGTCCAGGTCTGTCCTTCACTCCATAATTTGGATTAAATTATATTGATACCAAAATCCTATATGTTTTCATAAATTTTGGTCAGTAATAATTTAGCATCACTATGATTGACTGCTCAGAATCTTCAATTTTCCACATCCTTATTAAAGGGTAGAGATTAAAACTAGACACAAGTCTCAAACAATTGTGGGCTGACAGAATGCGATGGTTTTGCTCATACATCCATTCATCTCTTGGATGACATATCCCCATACTATGTAGGACTTTAAAATTATGATACTGGCATAAAATATTTAAAAAAAAAAATGAGGGGCACCTGGATGGCTCAGTGGGTTAAAGCCTCTGCCTTTGGCTCAGGTCATGATCTCAGGGTCCTGGGATCAAGCCCTGCATCGCGCTCTTTGCTCAGCAGGAAACCTGTTTCCCCTCTCTCTCTGCCTGCCTCTCTGCCTACTTGTGATCTCTCTCTCTGTCAAATAAATAAATAAAATCTTTAATATTATGATACTGGGATGCCTAGGTGGCTCAGTTGGTTAAGCAACTGCTTTCAGCTCAGGTCATGATCCTGGAGTCCCTGGATCAAGTCCCACATCAGGCTCTCTGCTCAGCGGGGCATCTGCTTCTCCCTCTGACCCTACCCACTCTTGTGCTCTCTCTCTCATCCTCTCTCTCTCAAATAAATAAAATCTTTTAAAAAATTAAAAAATAAAATTATGATACTATCATTTAGATTTAGTTTTTATTTAAAATATGAAATATTGCCTATATATCTTTTTGTAACAGCTTTATTGAGATGTAATTCACAAATTTAATTTGTATAATTCATTCACTTTTAGGATATTCACAAAGTTGTGCAACCATTATCACAATCAATTTTGTGAGATTTTCATCACCCCAACAGCACTCTATTTCTTACTTATCCACCAGCCATAGACAACGACTAACGCACTTTGTCTATAAAGCTGCCTGTTCTGGACTTACTTTAGAAACGGAATCGTACATGATCTTTTGTGACTGGCTTCTTTCACATAGCACATTGTTTACAAGGTTCATTCATGCTGTAGCATGTAGCAATACTTTATCCCTTTTTAGTCCTGAATAATGTTCCACTGTATTGGGTATCCCCCTTTTGTTTACCTATTTACTAGTTGATGGGCATTTGACAGACATTTAAGATGTTCTTATTTTTGGCTTTTATGAATAATGTTGTTATGAACTTTCATGTACAAGTTTTTCTTTCTCTTGGTTAAATACCTAAAGAGTGGAGTCGGCAGATCGCAGTTTAACATTTGAGGAATAAAGTGACTACACCGGTTTACATTCCCACCAGTTTTCTCTTACCCTCTCTGGAATTCCTCATCATCTCTTTTATTGTGGCCATCCTCGAGTATGGTAAATGGTATTTCATTGTGGTTTTATTTGTATTTGCCTAATGGCTAATGATGTTGGGTATCTTTTCATGTGCTTTTTGGCCATTGCAAAAATGTCAATTCAGATCCTATTGCCATTTTTAATTGTGTTATTTTATTCTTATAATTGAATTGCAAGAGTTCTTTATGTATTCAGGACACAAGTTTCTTATTACACAAGATTTTCAAATGTTTTCCTCCTATCCTATGGATTGTCTTTTCACTTTCTTGATGGTGTCTTTTGAAGCACACATATTTTTAATTTTGATGAAGTTGAATTTACCTATTTTTTTCCTTTTGCCATTGTGCTTTTAGTGTCATATCTAAGAAATCATTTCCTAAGTCAAGATCATGAAAATTTACTCCTATGTTTTCTTGTAAGAGTTTTAAAATTTTAGCTTTTACACTTCACTCTATGATCCATTTTTAATCCATTCTTATGTACCAAATGAAGTAGGAGTTCATCTTCATTCTTTTGCATGTGAATATCTAGATGTCCTAGTACCATTCATTGAAAGACAATTCTTTGCATGGGGCTGTCTTGAAATCCTTGCAACAAATCAATAGACCATAAATATAAGGGACTCTCAATTTTATTTTTATATGTATACGTATAGGCAAATAACACACTGTTGTAAGCATTGCAGCTTTGTGGTAGATTTTGAAATCAGGAAGTGTGAATCCTCTAAATTTGTGGAGTTTTTTTTCAATATTGTTTTGGCTATTCTGTATCCCCTGTATTTCCATGTGAATTTTAAGAACAGACTGTCAATTTCAGCAAAGAAAAAGGCAGCTGTGACTGATGGATATTGTGTTCAATCTGTAGATCAATTTGGAGAGTATTGTCATCATAACAACATTAAATCTAATCAGTGAATGGATGGAATGTCTTTTCATTATTTAGGTCTAATTTCTTTCAACAATGTTCTGTAGTTTTCAGAGTAGAGGGTTTGCACTTTTTTTTTGTTAAATTTGTTTGTATTTTATTCTTTTTGATATCATTTTAAATAGAATTTTCTTAATTTAATTTAAATTTTTTCAGTGTTCCAAAATTCATGTATGTACCACATCCCGTGCTCCATCCATCATTGCTAATATACAGAATTACAAGTGACTGAATAAATAGGAAATCTCAGTGTCAATGGATCGGAGACCAAATGGATCAAATGAAGACATATACATCTGATTCAGAGTGTCATAATTAAACTGCTCACGTTAACGAGGAAGATTTTAGTTAGCGTGCTTTATTTAAATTGTGACAAAATCATCAGTTTGAAGTTTTAAAGTAAAGTTCTGGCATAATACAAATCAAAAACTATTTAAAAGTATCTCTACATAATAGTGCTGGTCTTCCCTTGAGCTAAGGTTTTTCTCCTTTTCTGGCTGAAGTTGGTTATGTGGACACGATATGATTGTCACAGTTAAAGTTGAATATTGACTCAAGAGTGAGATAGAAACTAGCTGAGACAAGGCTCTCTTCTAAGAACACAATTTGATTTTTACAAATAAACAGAAACCTACAACAGTGGCACCTAGAAAACTGATACCAAGAACATTGATGACATTTCCCCAGAAAAACAAATTTATATCTATAAATAATACTGAATGAAGGCAGCAAAACTGAAAGTAGTGCTTAATAAACTCTTCCTATGGAAGGGATCATGCTGCAGATTATGCTTATAAACTGCACAGCACTCCCACTGCAGCTATTTTAATAAGCAGCATATTGTCGACACACTTGTGAAACATTCTAGGTGTTATGCCACGTAAGTCATCTCATTATTACACAGAGTTTCACTACATGATTACCTCATATTTGTTTCCCTTGCTGCTTCTTACTTCTTTCATCACACGTCACCATTTCTCCTCTCTTCCTCAATCTCTACTGTCCAGCACAGAATAAGTAACCAGTTTAACAAAGCACTGAGTCTCTTTTGTGTGTACTCCTCTAGATAGGTTTTGTGAGGGAAAGCAAGTTTCTCCCTTCTATGAAAACTAGTGAAACTGCTAACCTATTTTTGGCTGAAGGAAATAATTTTGTTAGCATTGTCTTTCTTCTCCCTCTGTTCACCAGCTGGCTATCTTCTATAAGGAATGGTCCTGCCTTTATTGTATCAATGTTGAAAGCAAATTACAGTTAGTATTCAATTATTCAAAGTTCAGAATCTTTATCAGCTGTATTTCTATGGTTTCAAAAAGACTGTTGTTCCTAATTTTTATAGCACAGATTCATTAAGAAAGATCTTTTCTTCTAATGTTTCCCCTATAAAATTCCCATTACAACTGCCTGTTGTATGAGAGTGGGTCCTCTCTGTGAAGTGCTGCGATGGCGATCACATGTACTGCCAGCAGTGTGCTAGAGCTGAATTCAGTGGCTTCTGGGAGCCAAGTACGAGCACCAGCATCTCTTTCCAACTCTGCCTTCACTGGTGTCACAGCAGCAGCTTGAAATTGGTCACAATAAGAATAATTACACCATGGAAATTAGCAAATGCCATTGATCAGTCCTTTAAAAAAGAAGGCTGTAAAACATCAATCAGTCCCTCACTATTGCATAAAAAACTTTGCTTCTATATGACTTCTTCCATTCCACTATAACAAATACCCTCTTGACTGCAGCCACTCTGGCTTTGTTGGATGGTCCTTTCAGGTCTCTTTTTATGTGGGTAATAAATAAACTTCGTAAACCATAAAACCAAGCACAAATAGAAGAATCAAGACATGGACCTTGGCTTCAAATTGCTAATTTACTGCCAAACAGTTTATGAAAATCCCTTAAATTAATGGAACTGACTTGAATTTGATTATAATGTCAACTTACCCAGGATACCCTAGCAGTGATAAATACCCCTTCCTTCTATATATTTTTTTCAGAGACCAGTAGAGAAATGCATTTTTTAAAATTTGCCATTAATAAAGCATTAAAATTTTTGTCACTTAAAATGTTATTAAAAGTAACTGAAAATAGTAATAGGTTTGCAAATAAGGAACAGTAGCTTACTTTCAACTCTATGTGACCAAAAAAAAAAAAAAAAAAAAAAAAGCTTTCGTGAAAAGACATTATGCTAATGAAATTTTCTAAACATATTTCTATACATATTTCTATGTGTAGCCAAAAGATATTCATTATTTCAGGGAAAATGTTCTGTATTTTTTTAAAGATTTTATTTATTTATTTGCCAGAGAGAAAGAGTGAGAGAAAAAGAGAGAGGGACAGAGCACAAGCAGGGGAGTGACAGAAAGTGAAGCAGTTTCCCCACTGATGAGGGAGACCAAGGCAGGACCTGATCGCAGGACCCCAGGATCATGACCCAGGCTGAAAGCAGATGCTTAACCAGGTCAACTACCCAGGCGTCCCAAAATGTTCAGCTTTTTAAAAGAAAATTATTTTCCTGACCCATTCACATACAAAAAGTACACACAGAGAAATAGAAGAAATATTAAAGTTTTAAAAAATCACTGAGATATATTCCCTTCGTTTTACGCATCATCTTCACTCTCAAGTTGTTTGGGGTTAAGATTTTTAAATAAAAAATAGTAATTACTGGACTAGATCATTGACTCTGATTTTTAACAGCACACTGCCATAGCGTATGGAATATGGTGAGTCATGGTGGTGTGGGGTGGTGTTGTCTATTAAAGTCACCTAGAAAATTGTATCTGCCATTTAGAGACTCTGAAAAATCTCTACCCATCCTGATGCTAAGCATCTTTATTTTGGTGAGTCATTGTTATTTATGGGAGGCTTACTTCTTGGGTGGAACAGGGGTAGTGAACAGGCTAAGAAATTTTGGATTAGATGAACTCCTATATTTGTTCTAGCTCTAATATTTTATAACAAATGCTTTAGAAGAAAATTAATTTCTATACTTGGACTACTTTTCCCTTAGCAGTCTTTACAAATCAATTCAGAAAGCAAGCAGCCATGTTATTCTCGGAAATAAATCACTATGCAAGTGAAATCAGATAGCAGAGGGGAGTACAATTATTTATTTAGAAACATATCTGAAGTTTAGATTTATTTCTTATTGATATACAACAATTCCATCAATAAATTTCAAGCCTATATATTGTTCTTCAAATGCACACTTAACTTCCTATTTATATTTTAAAGGTATCACTAAAACATGAATTTGGGTATTAGAACAATTTGTCACTGGAAACTGCTTTAACTTATTCTCTTGCTGTCAGGTTCCTAGTGTTGCCATGACTTAATAATAAGGAAGTCTATGTTGTAATATCACTTCATCCTAGCTCTTTACAAAATAAAATATGATATGCAAACAGTAATGAAGAAAGTTGAATACAATGAAGAATGCAAAAAAGCTGACTTTTCAAATTTTCTTAGTAATTGCTTTTTTTCCAGCACCATCTACTGCATATATCCATACTATGTGTGCATGCATGCACATGCGTACATGTGTGTGCACACACACACACAAACACACACACAGGGGTGTGTCCATAAAAAATCAATACCTGGCTTTCCAGGGAGAAAAAAATTGCCCTGATTTGTAGAGTCAGCCAATTTCCATATCTTAAATCCTGCATGGTGGATACCAAGCTACTAAAACAAGATTAAAAAACTTAGAGTTGGGAGAGATATAAACAACTGGCTCTCAGGAGCTAGTAGTCAGCCCCCGCATAAAGGTGGCCTACGCTTCTACACGATGCATACAATTACATCATACATCATTATATCATGTGATACATAGTATATGTATGATTTCTCAAAATTAAGCCATGAATATTCTCCTTTCAAGTCAGGTAGTGAAACATTGAACCCACATCATTTTAACTACAAATTGGTTAAGCCAGTCAACTATAATTTAGGGCACATGTAAAAGGTAGATATTTCATGACAGTTACGGGTAGTTATAATGGTTAAAAAAAAAAATGGCTCAGGCTTCTCCCTTGTATGTAAGTCCTAAAGGCATATTTTCAGTGGCATATTAATCATTAACACAATAAACAAGACCACAAAAAATTTAGGAATATGCATTTTCCAGAATAAATAAATAACCAAATAACCATCTGAAAGCAAACCTTTATCTGAAGCATGAGCAGGTGCCAAACCAATAACAACAATGCACATACTTGATACTTGACTCATTCTTTGAGAAATATGAAAAGTCCTTTAGGACAGATATGAAAAATATTTTGGGAAATGGTAGTACTTGATAAGAGAACAATTTAGAAGGTGCAGCTTTCTAAAAGGCAGGGGTCCAATAAAGTAAAATATTGGTAATATAGGAACCTACAATAGGTGTAACGTGAAAGGTGGAAAAACTGGGCATATATTAAGAGGGCCATCAGTGTCAGGAAAGGGTTAGTAGGCTTAAACCGTTCACAAGGCAAAGCCACTGGAGTGCACTTATCAGTGTCATTTCCAACTTCTAGTCTTTAAAGATCAACTTAGGTAGAGACTAAAGTCACACAGATTACTTCAGGAAAACTTTAATCATAGTGGTGTTAATGGGAAAGGTTGGTAGTGATTAGATTGAGACATCCAGCAAGCAGAATTTTTAGGATGTAAAAAGTGACTGTCAGAGATCATATAAAGATGGAGTAAAAGGTCAGTCAGGGTTTCAGACTGGGAGGCTGAGAAAATAGAGCTCCCATTAATAAATGGGAAAAATGAAAGAAAAATTTACTCCTGGGTGTGTGTGTGGGGGTGAATCTAAATGGAATGATGTGTTTGATTTAAATAAATTGAATCTGAATTGGCAACAATTTCATACACCCTGGCCCAATGTTTTAATTATCTAAGACTAGGTTATATTTATCATTAAATAATTTAGTAGAATGGCTTTATTTTCCAGCCCCTCCAGAAATAACAAACTGTTATATAAACTAGTCTTTGGTTTTATTCATCTTAAATGTACTTCTTACAAACTTAAGGATTTACTTGGTCAAGACTTTGGCCCCCTATTCAGAGGACACAGTTGTATATGTGATTAACTTTTAGATACTATTCAGAATATCCAACATGTGGGATTAGAAGAAAAATTACTATGCAGCCTTTAAATATCACACTTGAGCCTTTTGTAAAATGCCCACCTAAGGGCCATTTGACTGTTTTGTGAAACATAACTTTGTTTGACTTAATATACATAATTGATTAGAAGTTTTACAGCAATGTAAACCTATAAAAAACTAATAAACTATCATTTTTTTCTGCCTCATAGAAAAAATAACCACAAAGATAGGTTTCATTGTCCTGTAGGACATTTGTGATTTTTGTTTTAATTTGGTGATCTTATCTCAGTAATCTTTTTCTCACAGACCACATAAATCCTAATTACTCATATCTTCATTAAACTACCTTTGCCAACCGGCCATTTCCCTCATTGATGAGTTAAAGGAAATTTCTACATGTACTCACTTTCTTTTTGTATAAGAATTATGGTTTTAATGATTAAAGACTTACGCCTTGACTATATACAAACTGCATTCCCTTATCAATATTTAGAAGTTTCTTTGCATGACAGACCACACATCCCATCCCTTTAATGAATAATTAATCTCACTTGTACCATCCTCAGTCTCTTTTTGCCTTCCCTGAACTGTACGGTTGGCATAAAATGAGGCATGAGAATAGGATTTTTGTGGAAGTGTTGTGAAAGTACTGAAAAGAAAATTGTGGATTTTATGTCATCACAGATGAACTGTTGTGGAGACCCGGTTGGGGCTGAGGGAAAAAGGAAGAGGAAACAAGCAGAAGTTGTGATGTCCTGAAGTGGGTGGTATGATCCCAAGCTGTCTGAAAAAAGGAAGGAAGATGAATAAATAATACCTTGAATTAAAATAAATAGAAGAGACCTTGCAAAAAAAATTGGTCTAGTCCTAACCTGAGCTCCTACTTCACCTTCACTGGATCTTGTATTTTGACTTTTTTTTTTTTTTTTTTTTGGTATTTTGACTGCTTAATGATCAGAGAAAAACATGTTCTGGTCATTATGGAAATTCTTAAAACAAGGAGCCTTTCTGCCTTAGCAGGTGGTGTCTTGAGTCTGTTAGATTTGGTCTTTGGGCTCCCTAATCAGCAACAGACAGAGCATACAGATAAGTCTGGCATGACTTCTACAGACCTGTATAAATCTGGATGAGGAATGAATGAGCAGGGCCGGCAGACAACCCCAGGGATTGCCTTCACTTTCTTTGAGGGACGGAAAGACTTGTAATAGAATTGGGCTTGATTCAAATGCAAAAAACATGTCATAACTGAATTGTATCTGTTTGGGCATTATAGTGATTTGGGTGCAAACCAGCTATTCAAAGAGTAGTATCAGTATGAAGAATTGATTAATTCATCCTACATTTTTTTCCTGGAACAATTTAAAGGGCATGAGGAAAATTTTTTTATCAAAGGTAGGGCACCAAATCCAATTTCCTCTAAACAACTAATCATCTGCAGTCTTACATTCTTGCCAGCATGAGTTGAGTGTAGTTTAAAGCTAGAGATAAGCTATCACACTTTCTAAAACTCTTTATATATATATATATATTTTACATTTAGAACATAGGTCTTAGGAAAAATATATTAGCATTGGTGGTAAGTAAATTATCTCAGGTAATCTTAAAGCACATTATTAGGATCAGCAAAATATGTACAATTTATATACAAATGTGTGTTTGACTCTGTAGATGGCGAACTGAGAGATTTTCCATGCTGACTTTAATCAGAACCCGTACTAGCAGATGCTTTAAGTACTGTCATATCAGCCTTGTGAAGAGTTGCAACACTGGAGTGACTGAGGAAAGAGGTTTTGGCTGGAGAGATTCCTGACCTCTACACTGATGTGGTAGAGCATATGATGGCTGTGTTTTGATGAGAAGCAGTTATCCTTTAACAAGCTCACGTTAACATTTCTTCAAGATACACCTTATCTTAAAATAATTCTGAAAGAACTCTTGTGCTAGTCATCATAATCAGAATTAGAATGAATGCCACACTAAATATCAAAAGGAATGGAATGAAAATCACTAGAGAGGACTCATGGGCTGCTCAGTGGGTTAAGCATCTGCCTTCAGCTCAGGTCATGATCCCAGGGTCCTGGTATCCAGACTGCAGTGGGCTCCTTGCTCAGCAGGGAGCCTGCTTCTCCCTCTGCCTGCTGCTCTCCCTGCTTGTGCTCTCGCTGTCCCTGACAAATAAATAAAATCTTTAAAAAAAAAAAAAGGAAAGTCACAGGACAGAAATAATCATGAGATATTAGTTCACATGCTCTATTAGCAATGTTATTGGCTGCGATTCCTCCTCAAGGCCAAAAAAACAAAACAAAACAAAACAAATGCAAGTACTGCTTTATCAGTTATTCACTGAGAGTGAGTACCTGAAGGAGACGGTTGTCCTTTTACAACACCGTTTTTAGTCTTTTCTTCTGAATTCATTACTTCTTTGTAGATAAGTTCTGTAAGAAACAAATATCAGTGTCATAAAAAACAAATTTCTTTTTAATATGCAGTGTAAATTTACTAGTTGATGAGAAATAATAACATTTTGATGTGACTGAGTAAACCACATCACATGCAAATCAATTGCAAATCACATTGCAAATCAATTGGGATTCTTATACTCTTCTAATATCACAGAACCCAGCAAAACTAAGTGCTCAATAAAGCATTTGACCAAACAAATGTGTGAAGAATACACATTTTACTTGGTTCTGAATTCTTTGGGGAATTTCTAGTGCCATCTAACTTTATCTCTTAAGAACTTTATTTAATGGCTCAGTTTTGAGCTACCGTATTTCTTCTATATTCACTCCCTAAGACATACACCCTCCTGACTTTAAACTACTGCTTCCCAATAATTTTCCAACTCTTTCTTCGTTTTTCATTTTTTGCTTGACTCAAATCTTCGGTTTCTAAAACCAAACTTGGTTAAACCCAAAGTCATAATAACAATTATTGCATTTATTCCCAAACTGGCAACCATATCTAGTTTTTTCTTTGCTAGAGTTAAACATGTATATCTTCTTTCTTTTAATTTTCCCCTTTTAACTAAAACTCAGGGCTACTTACTCTTGCTTGGCAACAGGTTGCAACTTATATAATCATTGTCTTTACAAGTATTTGTTTTTCCAGTTTCCAATTTAGTCCATGTTCATCCTCAAGTAATATTTATATCCTAGTAGCTACTTACACACAAACCCTTAAGAGTAACTTCTGGTCCTTATTAGATCAAATCAAGTCTTTTCTGTCTATCATTTAGCAATTTAATTTACTTTGGTACACTATTTGTGTGAATACATACAAATAGAATATATTCATTTTTCCATATTCTCCAACAGAACCCCTTGACTAGAGAAATCTCTTTGCTATCATTATAAAATTTTTTGACCATTTCTACCCTTTGTTTTCCCCATATGTCCCTGGTATTTTCCTGTTTTTCCTCCCCAACTTATAGTGATTAATTCCTTCAAAGCAGCTAAAATATTTCTTTTCTTCAGATATTCCATTTATGTTCCTCCTCATTTTAACCTAATGGTTTGTTATGATCTGCATTTAGTTTTTCATATTTATTCTACTCTGTAGTTATTTACATTAGTTTAACAACTCTTCATAGTTTCCTGTTTATTTCATCCTGCATGTAATCTTGACCATGTTATGTGCTTGGGAGAATTCTGGTGAAAAAAAATGAACTAATGTGTTTATTCATTATTTTCTTACTTTGAAGGATAAATAAACCATTTAAATATATATTTTTTCTATTTAAATTTTCAAGTCCTATAAATGAAGTAAATGAATTATATTAACTCTCTTATCTTATATATTAACTATCTTATATTTTCTAATGTCTAAAGCTATCTTAGACATAATTTTGTTTATTTTATGTGATAATTTTATGTATGAACATGGAATGTGTCATTCTGAAATTTTGAATTGAAGCTTGCCCTTCACCATGACAAATACTTTGACAATTGGTACTATTTTAAAATGTGTTAGTAATTAATTCCTTTCAGTAAATGCAATATTGTTATTAGTATGAAAAGACAGATAAAGTTTTGAGAGCTTTCAAATTGGTATAAGGATAGTGATTATGAAATAATCTGTTACTAAATTGCTTTAAAGGGAAATGCCTCAAAGACGATTTCTGACCTTCAACAAAGCAAAATGTATATTTAAGTGGTAGAGTCACCTTTCCATTCTTCAATGGTGTGTTCTCTTTCATCCAATTGTTTGTCATAAATCTGAGGTGGAGGCTGCAGAATAAAAACAAACAATAAACTTTGTGTGATAACTCAAATATAACCAAACTCTTCCAGCATGTGGGACTCCCTTGCTATTCATTGATTTGGGGGATGATCACATAAATTATGGGTAATTGCAGTAGTGCAGAAGTTAAAATTTCCCCACAGACTTATGAAGGGTTCATTTATATGCTGATATATATTATTGACCAAATACATGCTTATATTTACTGCAGCAGAATTCAAACTGAGAGCTCAGCTCCCAAACCTGATTCAAAACCCAAGTCTAAGCAACTAACAGCTAGTCTTTAAAAAGCAAACAAGGTATTTGCTTACAAAGACTCAGAAGCTATTTCCCCCATTTACTTCCTCGATAACAGAACCCTACCAAAACTATTCCCCACTAATAAGGTTTTGTTCCACTTTTGGACCCTCCTGAAGAAGAGTCTTTGACTCCTCTCAACAGACCACAGTACAAGTTCTTAGTATAAAGACAGATTTAGATATAATCTACCTTTTTTTTGGTGAAGCATCATAAAAATACCATTATTTTATATTTAAATATTTTCCCCCTCAGACTGAAGACTCTGCTAGTTGTCTACTGAAGTGGATCACCGTAAACCCCTGAAGGCCACTTGGGAGACATGAAATCACAAGGCCTTCAGTCTGACTTAGGGAGTCAGCATTCCTCTGCTATAAAGAGTTCGGAGATGGAAAAGTAGAGATTTTTCACCAATCCAGGTACCTTCCAGGAAGGAGAGTCTCAGATAGATTCCCTGACTTCTTCTACCTGATGAAGAGGAATAGATCTCCTGATAGAGGAGATCTATCATGATGACCTAAGGTAGGTCTACTTAAGACCAAGTGACAGGGAAAGAAAAAAATAATCTCTTGGAAAATACATCACCATAAAGTAGATAGAGAAGGGGCTGAGGAGCTCCACTGGCTAGCAAAGGATTGAATGAAAGAAGAGCTGCCAATTTCTGGTGCCACAGGACAGGGCACCCTACAGTTCATCCTGTCTTACACTCCAAAAGCAAAAATTGTTGTAAGAAACTAAAAGAATTACTCAGTAGAGTGACTTGGGCCTCTGAGGACATGCATCCCTCAGAAACGACTATCATAGGAAGGCTTAGGACAAGACGTTCAGAGATAGGTCCTGCCTTCGGTTGGAGGTTGTTGGCCATCAGCAGCACCTTACTACTAAAGTACGCCTTCTTTACTACATTTAGAACCTCTGGTAACCTGAATCAGGACAAACATATTCATTCTATCCCTGATGCGCTGGGCAGCCTCACATATTACGGAGGTAATTGGGTATGAAAACAGAAAACTTTTCCCAGTTGGGGTGGGGCAACTTAGCACAACACTGAATTTTTTGAGAAATAACTACTGATGCGGCCAGACACATTCCTTTAACACCTGGAATTGCTGCTGAGGCAAAAGGCTTTAAACCAGCTACTGTGATTCACACGTGGCTGGGTGAGTAGTCTTTACTGAAAGAACTAAGCAAAATGAGACCCCTCCCTACCCCATGACGCTAGTGAGAACACAGAAACACTGACTACATAAAGGGGAGGGGACTGGGAGATGAGACACTGTCTTTAAGACCTGACTAAGGCAGAAGCTTCTAATCCAAACTATAAAGGATTCCCAAATTAAAGGAATATTATGATGTAATGAGTAAATCAATTTAAAAAACGTGGGTTTTGTTGTTGTTGTTTGTTTTGTTTTGTTTTAATTTGTGAAACTGTCATCTAAGTAGGCTAATACAAAGCCAAATTCTGTTATGTAAAGACACTTTGCCAAGGGCATGTTTCCTGCTTTGCCTTCTTGAACATGTGTATTGTCGTGTGGAAGTCCCCTGCCAGACACAGCATGCATAAGCTCTCAGATGTCCCCAGAGCTCTATGCCTTGTTGGTGCCTCTTTCTTATTCTAACGATAGACTCAGCTCGGGATCCTATGTGGTTTACTTCTCCATGGGGTGGATTTTTCCATTCAAGTTTCAAAATTGAACATGGCTCAGAGTACAGTTTCTGCCAAAGTGCATAAATGCCATTTTCTCTTTGCAACAAAACTATTTTGAGAGAGGCTTTCCTTGGATCTTCATCTTACAGCTGTTGGTAATGCATAAGCATGAAGTCATAGAATCTAGCCACAAACAAACTACAGAGAAAAAGTACTGAGCCCAAGAATTTTCCTTTCAAAATACCAATAGGGCTGTAAGACATACTTGCTTTATAGGTTGCCTGCAAGAGCTACATGTTCAGAGTTCTGTTTTGTTTTATTTTGTTTTAAGGAAGGGATGTCATCACCTGCAGTGGAAGGGTACATTCACATATAGATGCCTCCACATAATAACATAAAAGAGGAATCGACCAATAATTTAAAGAAAGTAATGTCCTATTCAAACATACATATATATGCGCTTGGATAGCGATCATTAGATGCAATTGCCCATAATACTTCCTTCTAAAGAGAAGCTGGTGTTTTGTTGCTCGGTTGTTCCCTCCCCCTCTCCTTATTAAACAGGAAGGATTCTCTTTGCCCAAGTAACAATCTAAATAAAAAAGAAATGAGGAGTGGGGATAAGGGAAGTGCTCCAGAGAATATTTTAGGAGAATTTTGTAGATTAGAATAATTTGAGATGTGAGAAGATTAAGGATAAAATGAAATTAAGGAGAATATATGGAATGTTATTAGAGCTTGTGACTTGCACGGTTTTTTTTTTTTTAAGATTTTATTTACTTATTTGACAGACAGAGATGACAAATAGGCAGAGAAGCAGGCAGAGAGAGAGGGGGGAAGCAGGCTCCCTGCTGAGCAGAGAGCCTGATGTGGGGCTTGATCTCAGGACCCTGAGATCATGACCTAAGCTGAAGGCAGAGGCTTAGCCATGAATTCCAATGGATTACATAAACAATAACTTAATATAGATGTGTTTTATATTGATGTTATTACATACACATGCACAAATCATTTCAATTAAATGAGACAACATATGAACAGATATATATTCACAATGAGTTATTAGGATCAACGTATTCATTTATTACATTCATTCATTCAGTTAAGGGCTTGGAACCTAATGTGTCCCAGACTATTTTAGAAATTGAAACTTCAAGACTGAATAATATGGCTGTTGACCTCAAGAAGCTCACAATTTAATGGGGTAAGACTTATATAAAACAGAAAATTAATACACAATATGATAAAAAACATATGCATATATATATGGGAATAGAGGAGAGAAATCCTAACAAAATGCCAGGAAAACCTTTTGCTTCTTGAAGTAGATTACATCTGTACTAGTTCATGAGCAAAGGATGTGTGAGATGTTGTCAAAAAGAAAGGAGAAGAAGAAAAAGATGACTCCAGGCCAAGGGCACAGTACCTAGAAAACTTAGCAGTGGTGGTAGTAGATGCACGTTCCTTTCTACAGGTACACACACATGCAGAGAGAACTGGAATCAATTCTACGATAGCAACATATAACATATGTGGTCAGAAGTGCCAAGAGATAAGAGCTGTGCCTAGAGAAGATGGGTCAGACCAAGACTATGTCAAGGATGCTCTTGGGTACCACGATACGGAGCAAAGACTTCTTCCTGAAGGGGAGGAGAAGTCACTGAAGAATTTAAGAGAATGGCATGAACAAATCTATGGCTGGACTGAAGAAAGACACCACAGAAACCAAAGAGAAGGGTTAGAGACCTAATGCATGATCTAGAAGATAAAAGGTCTGACCAGGGCAGGGAAGGTAAAGATGGATAGAAAGTACAGATTTAAGAATAATTAATAAATGATAACAAACCAAATTGGTAGAATTTTATTTTTTATCTAATGTAGACACCATTAGATAAAGAAGAATGATTCCCATATTTCTAAGTCAAGTAACTGGACAATGATGGTGTTTATGGAGCCATCTAAAGAAACAGAGAACGTTAAAAGGAAAATGAGATTGGTAGAAAGATAAGCCAAGTGCTATGTGGGCAGAGATGTTTATTTAAGAATTAAATAGATGATCTGAGATCACAGGAATGCTGTTGGCTAGAGATAATAGATTTGAGACTTTCAGCAAATCATGACAGTGCCTGAGGTCACCCATAGAGTGAATGCAGGTGGGAAGAGTAAAGGTCCAAAATAGACCCCTGTGACACGAAGGTTTAAAGGGTGACTAGAGGAAGGGAAGTAAACTAAGATGGAGAAGGAGGATGAGAAGCAGAAGAAGGAGAAGAAAGGAAACAAGGAACATTTAAAGAAATACATGGATAATGAAAACATTGCAATGCTATAGCAGTCAAGTGATCAGAGAGTTTCAGAAAGAGGAAGTGATTCTCTATTTCTTGTAAATGAAACAAATGAAGATCTTGGCTTCTAAGGCACCAGAAGGGCATAATACAAAGCATGATTTTGAACCCCATAAAGGTTTTCAAACCTCAAAACTGTCACCACACCCAGAAAGATCCAGACAGATCCTTTTGATGGAAGACTTCAGTATCAGATAGCACCTAGAAAAAGTGGAACAATATAAAAGAAATGTCTTCAAAACCAATATGGATATTGTATATAAATTTTCAAAAAAGGAACTGTCTCACACACACACACACACACACACACACACACACACGAACGCACACACGCACGCACTCACATGCACACAAAGACGGTTATAATGCTCTCAAATCTGCTTTCCCAACTATCTTTGAGAGTTTAATAAACCAAGAACACTGTTCTCTATCTAATTAGGGGAAGAAGACACTTTTTTTTCTCTGAGAAGATGCTATGTGCTAGGCTTTTTATATATGCCCTTTTAAATAATTGTTAGATCAGAAAACAAAGATTCAAAAGAATTCCTTTAAAAATATCTTGAAGTCATATCACTAATTGACAATGGAATTTTTAAATTAAAACCCAATTTAAAGAACAGTTCAGAACAAATGGTAATAGAAATTAACTTAAAATAAGGGATAATGCATCTATATTTAAAGTAATCATGTTCCTAAAACAAGAAATAGAAACACAAGCCAATAGGGTGACAGCATGTCTCAGTTCGTGCTTGTTGTCCTTATAGTTACTAACAGATCTCAGGCCCTTCACTGTCACAAGTGTTTGGAGAATAATTATGTGAGCACCCCTCGTAGCAATGTTATGACATGGCTTATCGATGATCACAGGTATACAGTAATTAGAGGATGCAATAAATAACAAAATTGTAACATTTTCTATTACTGGATTCTCAACAATGGCAGCTGTACACCCTTTCTTGCTCTAAGACATCATGTCAGCATTTTCCTTTCTTTTTCTTCAGTTTTAAAAATGTAAAACTTATTTATAAAGTATGGCTTTTTCCAGAAAGCATGTAAAAGAGTACAGTTCTACACAGTAAAATTGGGATTGAGCAATATGGATTCTGTTGGCATTCTTTCAAGCTCTTGCCTTCAGGCATGATTTCTTGCTGAAGAGATCTCTTTCATCAGTATTATTCAAATTCCTAATTGATTCCCCCAAGGTACAATTTGCTCTCTTGTGACTTCATTTTATGTCATATATTTAAGTAATACTTAATTAAGTAAAATGTGTAAATTTATTCTTTCCTTAGTCTTCAAAATAACCCTGTCTTCAACAGCATCACAGAATGTTAGTGATGGAAGAAAGTTTAGAGACTATCAAGTGTCACCCTTATGCAAATTGCAAAGGAGAATATAAAAACAGCCCAGGTGATTTGTCCATAGTCATAAAGTTAATTGGTGGCAGAGTTAGGAATAACATGCATTATCTCTTACGGGAAAAGATGGGATGGGGGAATTCTTCTGGGTTGCAGAAATGTTAAGTTGAATAATTCAACACTTAACAAAAAGATTTTCATTAGTGACAAATTTGAGCCTGCCACTCTGACTTCTGTTCCAATTTTCTGTCAGTCTACACAAGTAGCTAGACCTGGCAAATATCATCAAGCAGTCAACACTTGCATCCTGATTGTTTTAGTCAAAATATCTTAGACAACATCAAGACCTCTATACATGTGAATCTTAAAAGAGATGAGAACCAGATATGAGAAATCTAAGTCATGCAGTGTTGTTTTTTCTATCCATTTTTGAGCTCTGATTTAACATCGTTTCTGTATCAGTCATGTTCAAAACCATATGACAAACGTTAGTGTTTGTTTTCTGCATCTTTTTTCCTAATTAGGCATACAATATGGTTTTGTTCCACTTTTTCTGTGTTCTGCTGTCTTGTTGAAAATGCCTCATTTGAAGGTTTTAAATAGCATTTTTTTTCAATGTGTTCATTCTCTATTAATTTGGCAGCTGGATCAAGAACATGATATTATTTCCTACGGAAATTTGCTTTGTCTTTTCATATTGACTTTTGCAGCTTGGGGAATGTGAAAAGATGCAGGATTCATCGTAATGCTTCAACCAAGAAGGGTAGATTTTGGTATAAAATTAAATCAGAAAATCCATTTAAAGAAATGTGCAAAATTTTATATTTCCTTGAATCTATATGTATAGAATAACTTTTCTAAATGTATTTTAAATTGTTGATGAATAGAAATTCTTAATATTTTAAGCTCCTGAGTGGAAAATAAATATTTAGATGGAGTAATTTTTATGTTGCACTAAATATGTACCTTTTTACAACCTTTTGACCAATGACACTGTTTAGTATATTTTATTTTTTCTAAAACTTTATATCCCTGTAGCACCAAGAACAGTTCATTATCCACAGCAAAGCTCAATAGTTGCTTAACAACAATCTTACCAACAATCTTCCAAATTAATAGAAGTATAACAGCAATATGCACAATTATCAAAATAGCTGACTAAAAATTACATTGATTCTCTATGTAACTTTAGTATGCAGTAACAAATGACTTGGTTTCCAATTACCAAAAATTTCAGTACCTTCTAAAAGTAGACAAATGATCATTTGCAATGCACTATTGATTGGTTTTTTAAAACTTTCTCAGGCAAGTTTTAGGAACTATGTGCTCTTGAATGGAAATTAAACAATCCAATACTAAGAATGAAGTAAATGTCCTTTAAAAGTCTGATGACTTGAGAGTACTCCACAGTGGGGGATAAAAGGCTAATAAAATCTGTCTCTCAACACTAATGTGATTAATTTTCCTTTCCTAAGTTGCCTTACATTTGGTCCCTAAGCAGAGCCTGAGAAGAAGGGCTCCCAGGGGTATCCTGTAAGAGCAGAAAGGAAGACAGGTAGGCAGGCATGAATGGCATAGCAGAGTGACCTTAACAAGAACTACTCAGGTACAGAAGTCAGTCTGTGCTGTGTCAGAGTAAGTGTGAGGTAAGAAAGAAGACTTGTGAGATGGAATCACTCCTTTAAGAAGTGTTTTGTGGGAGGTGGTAAAGAACTGATAAGGTCTGACAATTCGGTTATAAGGGGGCCAAACAATGAGTATAAGATGACTCCCATGGATCTGGTTCAGTCTTCTGGGTGGAAAGTAGTGCCATGGATTGAAAGGTGTGATGAGGGGGAAGAGAAGGTGGTAGTTTTGTGTTAATGGTGGATACAACCATCTAAAAATTTGACATGTTATTTTGAGATGCCATTTTTAATGACTGTGGTATTAGAGCTGTAGATCCGGAATGCAGAATGACTTTATGGGAAAATGCCTAGATTTGAGAGTCATTTGTGGTAATTAAAATTAAGGCTGTGGTCAAAGATAAGATTCCCTAAGAAATTAGGTCTGTAGGAGACCTAGGAGACCTACAGGAGACCTCCTGGGATTCACAATTCTAAGAGAAGAAAAGACAACTCAAACAGCAATGGAGACCGGAGAACAAGAGTGGTGTCACCACAGAAGGCAAGGGGTAAACATGTCAGGAAGGATAATGTTGTCGACTTATTCAAATAGCAAAAATGTATGATAGTTTTCTTTGGAGATGGCACGTAGGGAGCCACTGGTGACTTAGAGAAGACAGATTCAAGGCTCGGGAAGAGAACTACAGTAATTGTGAGTAAACAAAGGCTAATTTCTTACAGAAACTTGGCAATAAAGGAAGCTGCTTCCATTGCTAATGGTACCTTCCACTTACAAAGGTGTAGTAAAAAAGAATTGCCTTTGTTCTTTAAAATGAAGGCAGGTAATTATACAATTATACAATTGTATAATTATTAGTGGAAACTGACAAATGAACAGAGAGAGAAGAGATCCACATGCAGAAAAGAAAAACCATACACAAAAATGTACTGTATCCCGAGTTTTTCTGGACTTTGTGTACCCAGGTCTTTCATAGCATGATCACTGTAGCCTCCCCGAGGTCTTCATTCTGGTACCAGTCATATTTTCATATATTATCTCATTTAGTCCTTATAACAACCCTCCTTTTCTAGGCATACAGCTAAAGCACGAGGAGATTAAAGAGGCAGTGTTTAAACCCACATCCATATGAATACAAAATCCATGTTCTTCACAACCAACTATAGCTTATAATATAGTTCCTGCTAATCCAATCCGTGGAAATAAATATACTTAAAAGTTTTATTAGTCAACAAAGCCACCAAGAACAGTAAGAGAAAGAGTGAATAATGCTCTCTCCAGCTGGAGAAACCCTCAAAATGCTATTAATTAATATTACAGACACAAATTTCCAAAACCACTCCATCACCGCGTCAGTAGTGCACTGTATTGTGATGCTGCCACCTTGTGGTTGGAAAAGAAGCAACTATTAAGCAAAAGGCGCTATTTGCTTTTTTTTTTAATTTATTTTTTATTATGTTCAGTTAGCCACTGTATAGTACATCATTAGTTTTTGATGTAGTGTTCAATGATTCATTAGTTATCATTAGTTTTTGATGTAGTGTTCAATGATTCATTAGTTAAATATAACACCCAGTGCTCATCACAGCATGTCTCCTTCTCAATACCCATCACCCTGTTACCCCCTCCCCCACCCCTCTCCTCTGAAACCCTCAGATTGTTTGTTGTGCTTTCACCCACGAGTTCTCAACTATGGTTGCACACTGAAGCCATCTCTGACCTTTTAAAATGCTGATGCCTGAACTGCATCCCCAGAGATTTTCATTTAATTGGTCTGGAATGAGATCTAGGCATCCATGTAGTTGAAAGCTCCCCAGGTAATTCTCATGTGCAACCAAGACCAGACCTCTATTCTAACTATTTATATAGTATTCAAAGCAAGCTTTGTCATTTGCTTAAGTATGTTTCATTTGTATAGATGCAAGAAAAAATACGACAGAGAAACTGTGATTTTCTCTCCATCTTCAATGATACTTATTTCTTAGTAGAATAAAACGATTTGTGGACAGAAAACATTGTATGCTTTGGTTTTAAAGAAGAGGGATAGAGAGACTTATGTGTTGCAATTAAAGTGAACATAAGATTCATATCTCATAATCAAATTTAGTCTTTGGCCAAAGTGACCAAGAAGAATCTCTGAGCCTCTTGAATAAGCCACAGATTTCTTGATAGGAACAATGAAAAGAGTAAGGGATTCAGAGCACCGTTGACTTTGACACTAGTAAGATGAGTGACCTTGGGCAAGTCATTTCATTTGCTATCACTCTTAATTATCTGGGAAGAGTTTCATAAACTGCTTTATTCAGGAGGAAGAAATTCTGAATATATAACAAATATCCTTCCAGGTAATTTGGCAAATTTCTTTTGAGGACTTCTATGTGCAAAGCACTGTATTATAATTTGTTATACACGAAAAGCACTAGAGTTGTCTGGAGACATCACACACTAAGTGACCAGAGGAACCTTTGAAAGTTAACAATGTAAATTTTAATTATAATGTGAACTAAGTATAACTAGAAAAGTTTAATTAAATAATGCTCTAGTGGCTTACAAGAAAGTTAAATTTAGATTTCTCTATTTTTCATTCTGTTCTGTAGCTTTCTCAGACGTTAGGTCGCAAATTTATTAGCTTTATGCCATCAAAAAATTTAATCATGTCTTGAAAATGGAAATTCTCTTTACAATTCCCTGGAAATTAAATTTTTCAATGGTTCTTTAATCAAAAAGGCTGAGTGATTGCACTACTAATCACCCAGTGTCCAACTCATAAATCCTTCTTTTTCATTCATTCAAGTATTTATTAACCAACTACTACATGCTATAATTCATTCTTGAATTCTACCACCCTAAACCCCAAATCTAAGCATTTACAATTCATGTTGGTTTTAGCATCTGAACATCTCTTTAATCTTTTACCTACATCTACCCTCAGGCTACCATCAATTCTAACCTATGTTACTACAGGCTATGCGCCCCCCCCCCAGTCTTCCTTTTTTCTACTCTAGTCTCATTTTGCAAACAGACAGGCTCAAATCTCATAATGCTATTTGTCTGCTTGCTGGTTTTGAATGACTTTCCTTCATGATCAGGAGAGAGTACATGTTCACAACATTTAGTCACTCCTTCCTTGCCTTGTTCCTGCCCAGCGGGCCAAATCACTTCTCACTTTTCTTCATGGAGTCACCCCCAAATGTTTGCAGTTCTCCCAAACCTCTTCTAACCCTGGGATTTTTGCATAGCCCTTTTGTCTGCCTGTCTTTTTTACTTGGATATTTCTTGCTTTACCCTTCATGGTTCTATTTAGATATTAGTCCTTCCAGGAGCCTTCTCTAACCCACACTGCTAAGTTGAACTTTTTTCTACATGCATCAGTTAACTTAAAGTTTGGACAACTTATCACTCAACATTTACTCATTTTACTTATCACTAGACTGGGGGCAAAGTTTTCAGGACAAAAATTCTATCTTTGTTTTTCGGAGTCTAACACTGTACAAAGTACATAATAGGCATTTGATGATGCTTATTTGATAACATTTGAGCAAAGATTTGAATGAAGTAATAGAGAAAGCCATATAGATATCTGGAGGAAAAATAGTCAAGGCAGAAGAATCTGCAATGCAAAGACCCTGATGGGGGAGCTTGCTTGGCATGGTTAATGAACAGCAAGGAGGCAGGACACTGGAGCAGAGTGGAAAGGCAGGAGTACAGAAAATGAAACCAGAAAGTAGTTGTGGGGAGGGGTGCCTGGATGACTTCATCAGTGAAGTGCCCAACTCTTGGTTTCCACTCAGGTTAAGACCTTGCTGTCATGGAATCACAATACAAAACACCTTTCTTACTGTGGGTTATGATAACTACATCTGGAACAACACTGAATTCCAGCCTTGTAAGCCATTACAATTACATTGAATTTTGTTATAAATAGGATGAGAAGCCAATGGGGAGTATTAGTAGAGTAATTATGTAAACTGTTTCACATTTTTAAAGGAAAACCCTGGCCATTTGGAGAACAGACTACCAGGGACACAAGAGGACTAGAAGACAAGTTGAGGACTATAACATAGTCTAGGGCAGAGATAATGTTTGCGTAGACCAACAGATGAGGGGTGGTCCAAGTCAGGAAATATTTAGAAGGTAAGTTCAGTAAGATTGATTGAGGATAATCATCATTTTCTTGGGTTTTCTTGAGACTTAAATTACTTTGGGTATGAGATAGGGTTTTATAAACACTAGAAAAGTGGTCAGTACAGTATAGTTGAATTAAACTCAAATTAAACGTATTGGTCATACAATATGTGCCAGCCATTGCTCTCATCACTATTTTTTACACCGAATTTCTGCTCCCAAGGACATTTAGACTAGTGGAGTTGGGAGAGACAGACCTAAATGTGGATCATTTCAGCATAATGTGTGATATGATAATGGCACATGAAAGGTTATAAAGGTTATAAAGGAAAAATATGTTAACTAAAGATTTCGAGAAGCAGGGGTGCCTGGGTGGCTCAGTGGATTAAAGCCTCCGCCTTCAGCTCAGGTCATGATCCCAGGGTCCAGCGAGCCTGCTTCTCCCCTCTCACTCTGCCTGCCTCTCAGCCTACTTGTGATCTCTCTCTGTCAAATAAGTAAATAAAATCTTAAAAAAAAAAAAAAGGCTTATGATAATGCTGACTTTAAAAAAAAAAAGATTTCGAGAAGCAAAAGTTTATTTTTATACATACTTTTTTAAAAAAGATTTCATTTATTTATTTGACAGAGAGAGAGAGAGAACAAGCAGAGGGAGTGGTAGACAGAGGGAGAGGGAAAAGTAGGCTTCCCGCAGAGCAGGGAGCTAGATGCCAGCCTCGATCCTAGGACCTGGGGATCATGACCTGAGCTGAAGGGTCATGTTTAACAGATGTTTAACAGATGAGTTCACGCAGGTGCCCCAAGAAACAAAAGTTTTTATTGTAAGGCTTTCCACAAGCAAAGGCCACATTAGCTCAGTGATATGTTATAAGGCAAAAATGAGCTTTAAGAAGCTAGAAAAACATTCTGGGTGAAAAATCAATACACTGTATACAAATATTTCTACGTTAGCCTATAATTAAGGCCACAAGTCATTTGTACCTCTGCCCTATACTCACAAAACAGAAGCAAATGAACAGGGGGGAAAATCTTTAGCATCTCTATATTAGTAACAGGACTCAGTAACAATCCACCCTAGGGACATTAACCAGAGAAAACCATACTCCTCAAGTTAGCATAAACAAGCAGTCCTCAGATGCAAATCCACAGTGAATATAGATATATAATTACAGAATTAGAAATTATATTAAGAAAAATGGGTTTTTGTATCCTTTATTCTTATTATAGAAATACTATTGTATTTTAACTTAAATTGTAATATTTTTTCAATTGCAAAGTACTTTTATTAATTTAAAAATATATAATTTTTTCCTCCCCTACATTGATTTCTCTGAAAAATCTTGGACATGACATAAATATTCAGGATTAATAAAATTTTTCAATGAAGTATAAAGAGTTATACTAACCTAATAAGTACTGTCTCTTCTCTCTATATGGATTCAGTATGTCTGGCACATTATATAAGAAAACAGTCATGTGTTCTTTTTATACACAAAGTGTTTATCAAAAAAGTGGCAAATATTTTAAATTCATTTCTATCCTATATGTTTTCAGTATGTACATTATTAAAAGACCTTGTATATGATGAAAAATAGAGCTTTTTAAAAGATATTGGTGACATAATGAAATGAGCACTGGCTTGGAACCTTGGTTTTTAGCTTTGTGACTGTGTAAAAGTCACTCTAAAATTCTGTAAAATAGGAATAATGGTATCCAGAGGTAGTGGTAGTGCTTCTTTTCACTGGGGTAATGTAGACTAGAAACATGGGTGGGGAGGTTAAAAAAAAGTCAATATAAATTGATTAAAAACACTTCATTAATTCAATAAATTATTCCAAAAACATACAGTGGCTAAAAACTTCATGTAGTGACTTAGATGATCCCAGTGGATGAGACAAAAAAGCAGCCATCCTCAAGCTGCTCCTAAAGCAATAATATCGAAGGTATGTGTGATGAGGACAAAGTGTTCTGAAGTAGGGGGTGACTGGGTAGGAAACAGAATGATCTGAGGGTGAGGAATTATTTCCAGTTAATTATTTGACCACAAGAATTTGATATACCCCACACATCCCATCAAAAGTCATTATCTTAGTGAGTGCTGATGAACTGATGGCCATAATGAATTGAAGACTGTTTCTCAGGTATGTTGTGGGAGACAAAATATTGAGAATCGCTCAAGTTTCTTCTTCTTCTTTTTTTTAAGATTTTATTTATTTGACAGAGAGAGATCACAAGTAGGCAGAGAGGCAGGCATAGAGAGAGAGAGGAGGAAGCAAGCTCCCTGCTGAGCAGAGAGACCGATGCGGGACTCGATCCCAGGACCCTGAGATCATGACCTGAGCCGAAGGCAGCGGCTTAACCCACTGAGCCACCCAGGCACCCGCTCAAGTTTCTTCTTTACAAATGTGATCATAGAGGACTATGTACTAACGTAGGTACATTACATTTTCTCTATCTTTCTATTTAATTAATACATTTCACATGATGGATTTTTTTTCAAACAGAACATGCCTTTTCAGCCAGTGATGAAATTGTCTAAGGACAAATTTAAAAAGAAAATAATTCTGAGATTTTTATTAATAAGATAGAAATGAATGACATTTTTATTTCCCTTATATCATATAGGTTTAAACTGTTATATTTTAACTATTTCAATCACAACTGTAGGCTAAAAAGTCCTTCTTTGGTAACACTGAGTGGTTTCAAAGTTTACCGACCACTTTCACATATAATACCTTATCTCTTAAAACATTGTTTGTTGGGACATTTAATAGGTAAAGGTTAGTTGCAACAATTATACCACCAAAAACATCTCCGAATTTGTTGTTTTTTCTTCATCCCCACTGCCATTTAGCATTCATTTTACCATCATTTTTTAAAAGAGTTTATTTATTTTTGAGAGAACGAGAGAGAGAGAATGCAGGGTGTGGTATGGGGTACAGAGGGAGAGGAAGAGAGAGAGAATCCCAAGCAAACTCCCTGCTGAGCACAGAGTCTGAGGTGGGACTCAATCCCAGGACCCGAGATTGTGACCTGAGCTGAAACCAGGAGTAAGCCACCCAACCAACAGAGCCACCCAGGTGCCCTCCCCACCCCACCCCCAGCCCCACCATCTCTTCTCTTAACCACTTCACTAGCTTCCTAACTGGTCTTTCACTAATATTCATCAACCCACCAGTGAGAAAGAATGGTCTATCCAAAGCACACATCTCTGAATGATATTCCTCCAGTCACTCCCCTACCTTTGGGTGGGAATGACTTCACCGTGCTTCCTGACCTTGTCTCTGCTTCTATTTCTCACAACTCTCATCCCTGATCACAGTGCATTTTCACAGTTCCTCAGATGGACTACAGGAAGGTCTTTCTTCTCTTCTGGCATTTGAAAAGGCCACTTTTTTTAACTAGAAGGAAGGTCATACTCTTCCACCTGCCTCTCATTTGGTTAAGTCTTACCCATCTTCTGGTCCTATTTAAGAATTTTGTCCTCCTGAAAGCCTCCTTTGTCTGCTAAAAGACAGGTAATACATCATTCCTTTAGCTTCTATAGCATCTTTTCATAGGATTTACCAGCGTGGTTATAATTTCTCACTTATCTATCAATCCTACCATGCTATAAGTTACTAAATAACAGGGGCTAGGTCCTTTTTATTAGTATAATTAATGAGTCTTCAATGGCCATGTGTCATTTTGTGACAACGTGGATGAAACTAGAGGGTATCATGCTTAGCGAAATAAGTCAGTCGGAGAAAGTCAACTATCATATGATCTCCCTGATATGAGGAAGTGGTGATGCAACATGGGGGGTTAAGGGGGTAGGAGAAGAATAAATGAAACTAGATGGGATTGGGAGGGAGACAAACCATAAGTGACTCTTAATCTCACAAAACAAATTGAGGGTTGCTGCGGGGAGGGGGTTTGGGAGGGGGGGTGGGGTTATGGACATTGGGGAGGGTATGTGCTATGGTGAGTGCTGTGATGTGTGTAAACCTGGCGATTCACAGACCTGTACCCCCGGGGGTAAAAATATATTATATGTTTATAAAAAAATAAAAAATAAAAAAAATAAACAAGTAAAAATTTTAAAAAAAATTAGGGAATAAATGAAGTGAACTTGTCCAAGGTAAAGTGAAGTCTTGAGTCTGGGTCTTCTCATTGTAAACCCTGAGTGGTCTCTATTGTGCTCTATTATCTTCCTGTATCATCTTGGTCTCCACATTTTGTAGCTCTTTGTTTTCTCCCATTGTCAACATTCTAGTTGTTGCTTGAAGAAGCTACATTATATGCTACAATATTATAAATAAGCTGAGTGCAAGCCAAATTTTTTGCTTAGATGGTTGCTAAGCCTTCTATTGTGTGGTTGAGTTTAAGAAATCTTCTGTGAGTGTATGTGTAGGAATTATGGCCAATAATAAACTTCTTTGTGATGAAACAGGAGTCACAAAGCAATGGAGCAAGGACCATGAACAAGCCTGCTTTGCCCTACTATGAAAATAGCTTTCTGGGGCATACTTCATGAAGCAGTCACCAAAAGTGTTTTTTCTGATGAACTCAGTCCAAAATAACAAACATCTTAAGAAACTTTCAGAAAAAGTGACTGAGGCATATAGCATTTTACCCCTCACTACTTTTAAAGGAACATGAAAGGAGCTCAGTTTTCAAAAAACACATAAAGATGGGAATCAGATTCTCCCTGGAATTAGAAGCTGGAGGGAATTTCTTTTGGTTATGAATTAAAAACATTTTTCAAAATAATAAATTTCATTCCTTCACAAGATACCATAGGCCAATATTCCACAAATGACCCTGATTCTCCTATTAAACCTTCACCAAGTTACGGAAGTGGTTTTCATCATTCTTATGACTATCTTGCCATTAGAAAGGGACATAATAATTTTATTAGATCACATACTCTGTGCAAGACCATAAACTTTTAATAGACTTATAAAAAGGGAGTGTAACCTTTTCAATATTCTGTCTCATTGTTGGCTGAATCCATTTTACTCTCTCCTCACATATAATGGATGCCCTAGGGCCTAAGCAATGGTTCTACACTTGGTAAGAAAAGGTTCAGATCCAGTCTTTTCCCTGAATCTGAAGGTTACCATGATTTAGCACTCATGAATGCTTCCTGCCCACCCTTTTCCTGCACCTGCAGCTCCCCAAACTTCCAGTCCATAGACTTTTAGTTATTGTACAGTTCTAAATGTCATGCTGACTGCATCTCTGCAGTTTTCATTTGGGGCTTAAAAAAGTCAAGATAAACATTCTACAGGATTAATAAGTGCTTTCACATGACTGCACATATATTTTCAGCATCATTAAGGATCATACTTGCTAATTATTTCCCCCCCTCCCCAGAATGTGAAACTTCTCAATTTACCTCTTAACCTTGATAGTATAAACAACTCTAAGCATGAATTCTGATGCAAGATTGTAGACTGATTTAACTCTATGATCCCCCTGCATAATGAAGAAGTTATGCCATTTTATGGACTTTCCTGTTCACTTGTTTTACTTTTATGTTGCAATGCACAACATAAACATCTTCTTGGAAAAAAAGAAGCAAACAAAAATCTCTGGAACAAACAGAGCAGAGAAAAACGGATAGTGCAAAGGAAGTAAATCCTTCATGAGGAGAAACAAAGTAGAAGCAGGATAAGAGTCGGACTCGCCATTCTCATGAAATCTGCTGACCGACCGCTCGCCATGGAACAACGCCACCACAAAGCTGTAAACAAATTTGCCAAATTAACTCTTGAAAGCTTCATAGCACAAGAGAGGGGCTACCTACTTGAAAATAGACACTAGCTGCTAATTTCTATTTCTTTCTTTTTTTTTTTTTAAGATTTTATTTATTTATTTGACAGAGAGAGATCACAAGTAGGCAGAGAGGCAGGCAGAGAGAGAGAGGAGAAAGCAGGCTCTCCACCAAGCAGAGAGCCCGATGTGGGACTCCATCCCAGGGCCCTGAGATCGTGACCCGAGCCGATCACAGAGGCTTAACCCACTGAGCCACACAGGTGCCCCTAATTTCTATTTCTTGAAAAAAAAAGGACATTTTAAATTTACCAAGGGCCATAGGAAACTTCTTCATATTGTCAATAAAATTTAAAAGTCATAATAATTGAAAACTGAAATCATAGTGCTTTATATTGATCTGTCACTTCCCCCTACATACCTTCCTAAAAAAAGTTGGATATTTACAGATGAAAGATCTTTTCTTACAAATAAGAATTATCTCAAGGAAATAAACTGAGATTTTCTAAGCAGTGCCTTAATTCTTTTAGTTATGCCTGTAACGGATAGTCAACATTAACAGTAAATTACCCATATTTTGTATCCCCCTCATTCAGACTTTT
Source organism: Mustela putorius furo (assembly GCF_011764305.1). NCBI lineage: Eukaryota > Metazoa > Chordata > Mammalia > Carnivora > Mustelidae > Mustela > Mustela putorius. The sequence continues at coordinate 5,155,373 of NW_025421367.1, read as the reverse complement.
CTGTGGTAGACAGATGCTTTTTAAAATATTGGAGTTAAATTCAGAGGTAATATCTCTAAAAATGTCATAATGCTTATGAACTACCCTGGGCATACTCTAGGATGATGTACACATATAATTACAGACATAAAATTTCAAGACTTTTTTCACAAGCTCTAAAAAAACTATCCAAGGAATCTCTGTGGTAAATGAATCCTAGAATAAGAAAACTACTAAGCTAGATTGTGAGGCCAGGGAAAGGGCAGGGAACTGTTTCCCTCATTTGTGATCTTAGCTTTGGTGCAGTGCTTAACATAGGACTGGGATGCACTAAGCACTTGTGACATGGAGTTGTGCAAGATGGGCATGTGTATATTTGGGGATTTTTTTTTAAAGGAGAATATACTATTAAAAAGTTTATCATGCAAACCTCATTGAATCTTGTAGAGACACAGAAAAGACAACATTTTTGGGCTGCCTGGGTGGCTCAGTGGGTTGAGCCTCTGCCTTCAGCTCAGGTCATGATCTCAGGGTCCTAGGATCGAGTCCCGCATCGGGCTGTCTGCTGGGCAGGGAGCCTGCTTCCTCTTCTCTCTCTCTCTCTGCTTGCCTCTCTGCCTACTTGTGATCTCTCTCTGTCAAATAAATAAAATCTTGAAAAGAAAAGACAACATTTTAAGTAGCAAACCAGAACAGATTTAGAAACTTAAACAGGGCTATCCACTTAATAAGCATTACTACTAGGAATAGAAATGAGGTGATCTTGAAATCACAAGGTTTCTATGTAATAATTAACATATGGGCCTTGCAGAAAACATTACCACTTCTGCAGTATTCATTTCTTTATCAATAAAGGCTGTATATTAAACACACTCCTAATGATAAGAGGATGGGTTGGAGTGCCTTAGGGCTGCCCATGGATTTAAATATGCAGTAGTTTAGAAGGGATTCTTCTATGAAACACAAAAAATTGTGGTGAAGAAACAGTCTAATTTGATTATTTTAGCAACACTGCAGGTGAACAAATAAGGCAGGAATGCAAATTACCAAATAGGTTATGCATCTTAGAGATTAGCCATTTTTATGACCTCTACAAGGCAAAGCTGTTGAATAGAGATCCTCTCTTCTGACCTACTCCTACTCTACTCTTTCCCTCCTCTTTGTATTCTTGTTCTTACTGTAAAAAACTGGTAAGTTTTCATTAATAGAACACTTCACAATTCCAACATTGACTTCTTTGCTTATCTCTTAAGAAGCAGATCTAGGGGCACCTGGGTGGCTCAGTGGGTTAAAGCCTCTGCCTTCAGCTCAGGTCATGATCTCAGTGTCCTGGAATCGAGCCCCACATCAGGCTCTCTGCTCAGCGGGGAGCCTGCTTCCTTCTCTCTCTCTCTGCCTGCCTCTCTGCCTACTTGTGATCTCTCTGTCAAATAAATAAAATATTAAAAAACAAAAAAAAAGAAGCTGATCTGAAAGAGGAGTACATTATATCTTTTTCTCCCACAGTTTATGGATTATACTACTTTGTGACACCCTTAGACAGATGCCATAATTGAATAATCTCTTCTTTCCAGAATGAAAATATTAAGAAAATACAGGGGGCGCCTGGGTGGCTCAGTGGGTTAAGCATCTGCCTTCTGCTCAGGTCCTGATCCCAGGGTCCCGGGATCAAACCCCACATCGGGCTCCCTGCTTAGCGGGGAGCCTGCTTCTCCCTCTCCTCCCTGCCTGTGCTCTCTCTCACTATCTCTGTCTGTCTGTCTGTCTGTCTCAAATAAATAAATAAATAAAATCTTAAAAAAAAAGAAAAGAAAATGCATACACCCTCATAAGTGCCTACTCCCTTGAATTAAGTAGATGGATCTCACAATACCTAAGACATCAACTAGGAGAGAAGAAAAAAATTATAGGTTTGAAAGAACTTGACAGAACATTTGACTTAGCCTCTTAAAGAACACCAGACGTGGAATATCCTGGAAAAATCATTTATGCTGTCCCCCCACCTTTCAAGAAGAATTCTCCTTCAGTGGTGTATATTCAAGAGAGTAATAATAAATATTTACTGTCTAAAGGGCTCAATGTAATATGTGAAAAGAAAAACCTGAGCATAGGCTCTACCAGTCAACAAACAGGTATCTCCTGAGAATGAATTATTCTACTACTCCAGGTCTGACACTCAAGAATCCTATATATTCAGTGGATTTTGAATATCCCAATGATTTGAAATCAAGGAGAATGTTTTGTTCAGTAGAACAGTTTGCTAAAATTAGAGACAAATAAATTAGTGTCTGAGTGAAGTACTTATTTTTCTTATAAGTCATGTAGAGAAGGGGGCCACTAAGAGCAGGTGGCTAAATCTATGTACAACAAACATTTTGACAAGCTCCTACCAACATAATACATGGCATCAAAACAATTCCAGTGTGATTCAAAAGATATCTTCACTGCAACAGCTGAGGCACTGGGCATGTGAAATGCAATGCAAGTTATATTTTCTCTGGAAGGCAATTAGTAAATTGCTCACATTTTACTGCTGAAAGAATACATCAGCATGAACAGATGGAAATTTAGAATTCTGCAAATGGCAGATATTAGAAATTAGAGACATTGATTTAACTTTCACCAAGCAAATGAGAATCACAAAATATGAATTGCTCTTTCTAAAATTAAACACACAATTACAGTGCATCAAATTCACATCCATTGTTGCTCGTTTCTTCCTACTTATTTCTAAATTTATAGACATTCCAAGTACAACTAACCTACTCAGAGTTCAGCTCCCCACTAAAAGGGTCTTCCATGACAGATAGATGGCACTAGGCTCTTTCTCAAATTAAGCATGCCAGGGTGTTGCCCTAGCTTTTTCACAGCATGTTGTATGCTATAATAATAAGAAATCATAAGACTCAAAGAGGTAGTCCTTGTGTTAGGACAGATGGAGAGAACAGCTGAGAGAGGGATTCAGCCAGTTTATTAACTCTGTGTGAGGAGAACAAATCATATTTAAAAGAATTCATAGGAACATTTAGTCTGAGAAACAGAATTTAAATGTTCGCAGTTTTAGAAGGAGAGGAGAGCGTAATGGTACTTCACCTCACGGCATTACTCAGTAACCTCTCTCTCTTCCCAGCTCCTGACAATATAGGGTCACCGTGAATTGCATACAGATTACTGTATAGACCAGACTAGTGATGGGCACTAGGGAAATATTTAGACTGATTGTCAAATTTAAAACGCCATAGTTAATGCTATATCATACTATGGAAATGAAATTGCTAACATTAAATATTTCAGGTACCATTTTTAGTTGTTCTTCTCCCTGCTCTGAAATGAGGTAAGTTGTTCTACTTATAAAAAATATTTAAGAGAACTTACACATAATATTTGTTCAATGTTTTTAAATTGCTAGAAACAATCTGAGAAGTCTTGTTGAAAGTAATTCTCAGGGCGCCAGGATAGCTCAGTCAGTTAAGCATCTGCCTTCAGCTCAGGTTGTGATTCCAGAGTCCTGGGATTGAGTCCTGGGTGGGGCTCCTTGCTCGGGGGGAGCCTGTTTCTCCCTTCTACTCCCCCTGCCCTCTCTTGTGTTCTCTCCCTATCTCCCAAATAAAAACAAACACACAAACAAATAAATAAATAAATAAAAAGAAAGAAAGCAATTCTCCTTATAAAAGCTCCATATAGAACTTCCTTGAGAAAATTCAATTCATGTGGTTTATCATATACAGATATGTCTGGTTATAAGTGTAAAAGAAAAAAGCTGTAAGCTTTCCGAGTTAATCTCAAGGAGAAAACACATGATTGCAAGGATCTAAAAAGGGGGGAGGGATTTATTTTTAATTTCTTTCTAAAAGTGGGGGTAGCTGTATAGTGTCAAGAAGCAAACTAGTAATAAGATCACTAATAAAATCCTCAGTCATACTCAGAGACAATTGCACCATTTATGTTTTTCTTTAATGCAAAGCAATGGAGGCAATGACTTTTAAATGTTAAGAGACACTATGATTCTTTTTATTTTAGTGAAATGTAATTTTTCATCCTCAAAAACATTTTCAGATTGCTACAAAAAGTTTTTTGAAGTAACTCAAACGTTGCAGGTTATATTTGTTTAAATACTTAAAAGTTCTTTTCCACAATTTGAGAGCTACTATTAAATGTTTTATAATACACTTTATGTCCAAAATGCTTCCTTCTCAAGCACTCCAAAGGCAAACAAAAATAACATCTATTAACTGTTTAAGCATGTGTCTGTATCCCGTGGGGGAAATAGGAAACAAAAACAACGGCTTCTGAATTTCAGACTGATGACTTCTTCAGAAGCTGTCTTCAGGACATGCCCTAACCTTTTGATATGATTCAACACAGAAAAATGTCAGCTACAAAGAGGATAATCCCCTTTCCTCTCAATGGGAGTAAAACAGCCTATGCAGAAAACTGTTTTCCTTTATAACTCATTTAAATCATCTCTTCTAGATACTCCACGTTTAGCACAACAGTGTTAAACTCAACTGATTTAATAAAGAGATTATAAAATATTTAAAGCAAACACATATGCATTTTATTCAGTGGTTTATTGCCAAAAAGTGGACTACTACTGATGAACTGTTTGAACAGTAGATGCATCAAATTCATATTCATGGAAGCCTATATTTTTCTTATTTCTAAATTTATATACACTCTGGGTCTAGCAGAATGCATTTAATGCATTTATAATTGAATATATTCATAGGCCTACCCTTCCACGTTGTTTTAGCAATTTGTGAACTAACAAGAATTTAGAAGAAGATGACTGGCTAAGCCACAGTTAATGAAGATAAAGATAATACAAACAACAAGTCATTCATAAAGTAGGTTTAAGGAAGTTAAGACATGATATTAGTTTTTACTATAAAAATATATTCAAGAGAAGAATAAATGAAATAAGATGGGATTGGGAGGGAGACAAACCATAAGTGACTCTTAATCTCACAAAACAAACTGAGGGTTGCTGGGGGGAGGGGGGTTGGGAGAAGGGGCGTGGGGTTATGGACATTGGGGAGGGTATGTGCTTTGGTGAGTGCTGTGAAGTGTATAAACCTGGCGATTCACAGACCTGTACCCCTGGGGATAAAAATATATGTTTATAAAAAATAAAAAGTTTTTAAAAAAAAATAAATAAAAATATATTAAGAGAATAAGAAGTAGAGAATGAGAATAATCCCCCAACATCATTCTCAACCAGTTGATTTTTGTCTGAAGTCTCCAGATAGTTAATACATTTTTAGATGAATCTTTAAATAATACTTTAAATAATAAATGAAGTCTTTCTAAAGCTTCGGACGCCAACTTCAGGATTCTTTGATTATTCAATAATAACCTATGCATTTCAATTAGTAAAACCTAGTCAGGGCATTGATTTATATTCAAAGCCAAATAGCTTTTTTTTAAATTATAGCTAAAGGTAGATGAACATGATTTGTTGAGTATAATTCAAAGCAATTGATATACATCTAGTTAAAGATTATAGAAGATAGTCATTGGGATTTAGTTATAACTGGTTAACATTGACAGAGACAAGTTATTACAGATTCTTCTTACATTCAGAAAATTATACACGAAATAAGTTAAATAGTCAAATAAGATAGATGACCCATATTTGAGAGGATTATGTCCAGAGATGATAAGTTATAAGATTCCCAATCAGTAAAAATTCCCATTAATTGTTGACAGAATAAAAGCCTACCAACATCAATGAAAGCAGGAACCTGTTTTCATTTTTAAATTCACTGCTGAATTACCAGCACCTGTAGGTCAGTGGGCTACCACAGTTTGGATTCAATGACATTTGTGGAATGAATGAATGAATATTAAATTGTTAACGAATAATCAAAGGGTGTATGAACAGCTCCATAGGAGCTGAATAAGAAAAGAGAAAAGGCCAAGAAGAAAAGAAAAGACAAAGAAGAAATGAGAGGTGGGTGAGAAGAAAGATTTTTTTTTTTCTTTTTGATGTATTTTACCTAGTGGGCAATAGCAGAGTAGAATTAAAACAACCTAAATGAAAGCAAATGGCTGAATCCCTCATACTCCCTAAATACACATTGTCCAACATTGGGTTAACAAGATTTAGCCTCCTCATCAATCATATAACAACTGAAGAAGTGACACCAACATATAAAAGAAAGTATGCACATTCAATTAAAAATCCAATGAGAACTACTGTTATGCCAAGACTATCTGTTTGGCATAATACTTGTGATTCTTTAGAAAGAAAGACATTTTTCCAAAGAGGACATAAAGATGGCCAATAGACACATGAAAAGATTCTCAATATCACTAATATATTAGAGAAATGCAAATCAAAACCAAAATGAGATATCACCTCAACACCTCTCAGAATTGCTGAAAGGAACAACACAAGAAACAACAGGTTTTAGACCAGATATGGAGAAACAAAAACCTTCATGTACTGTTGGTGGGAAATAAATTGGTGCAGCCAATGTGGAAAACATTATGGAGATTCTTCGAAGAATTAAAAATATAAATACTAAGGATGCCTGCGTGGCTCCATTGGTTAAGTTTCCAGCTCTTGGTCTTAGCTCTGATCATGATTTCAGGGTTGTGAGACTGAGCTCTGGTCTAGCTAAGCAGGGAGTCTGCTTCCCCTATCCCTATCTCTCGCTCCTTCCCCTGCTCATGTAAATAAATAAATATTTTTCAAATAAATAAACAAATAAATAAATCTTTAAACAAAATAGAAATATCATATGATTCAGTAATTCCTCTACTGGGTATTTGCCCAAAGAAAATGAAAACATTGATTTGAAAAGATATATGAATCCTTATGTTCATAGCAATATTACACAATAGCCAAAATATAGAAGCAACCTAAATACCCACCAACAGAGAAATGGACAAGGAACATGTGGTATGTAAATGCACCCACATACACACATAGAGGAATATTACATAGCCATAAAAAAGGAATGAGAGATTGCCTTTTGAGACAAATGGATGGACCTAGCAGGTATTATGCTAAGTGAAGGAAGTCAGACAGAGAAAGAGAAATACCATGTGATCTCACTTATATGTGAAATCTATAAAAACAAATGAGTAAAGAAACAAACAAAAAGCAGAAACAGACTAATAAATGAGAAAACAAATTGATAGTTGCCAGAAGGGAAAGGTTTGGGGGTTGAGCAAAATGAATGAAAGGAAGTGAGAGATACAGGCCTCTTGTTATGGAATGAGTAAGTCATAATGACAAAAGTGCAGCACAGGAACTATAATCAATGATATTGTAATAGCATATGGTAACAGGTGGTAGCTACACTTGTAGTATAATGCATAGACTTGCAGAATCACTATGTTGCATACCTGAAACTAATGTAATACTGTGTGTCAACTATACTTCAATTAAAAAAAAAAAAAGGAAGTGGGACTTTAAAAAATAAATAAAAGAAAATTTGCATATCTATGTTACAACTAGATTAAAAAAATGCATATTTCTTGTATGGTTGATGATGCTTTCCATGTGTTTTCTTTGGTAATGACTGATAAGATACAATGGCAGACAAGAAGATGGCTAAAACAATGTCAAGTAGTAACTTTCTTCAAAGAGCAGGAAATCTATGATGGCCTTGCAATAAAAGAGCTTAACGTAGCCAGGTTAGCTTGTTCCCATAAATCCTTTCACTGGAGGCAAAAAATAACATAGTCCCTAAAGGAATGCATAGTAAATAATAATGTCAATAAAACGCTTAAGACTCTATTAATTACCTTATGTTACAAACAGTAATGTGTAACATTACTGACTATTTGGGGCTTATATTTTTCTAAGTGGTTATTTTAATTGAACTCCAGTGCTAAAATATGTAATATGCTAAAATATGTAAAATCTGTTTCTGGGGTTATACACTCACTGGGAATCTGAAGACCAGATGGTTTAACTCAAGATTTGTACAGGTAGATTAAATTCCCACCCAGCCTGTCCCAAGTCTCAGATTAATTTTGAATTAGGTAAGAAATAATAAACAAACTCAGTGCTACCTTGCCTTCTTAATCATATTCTATCCAGACGGCTTGGATTAATCACACCATCTCTTTGGTCTCTATAAGGATGAAAAGTGTATTTATATTCTCAACCAAAACATGTCCAGCCTCTCTCCTCAATCTCCTCAGCCCTGGGTCCACGTTCCATGCCTCTGTTCCAGCGTTCCCTCCTGGAACTTTGACTCAGCTACCATATGGAAGGCCCTGTGTTGCCTGCCAGCACTTTTCTGGATTCTCAAGTCTCCAGGGCTTTCCCACTAGAGAAAAGAATTCTTAGATACCAACTGCCTGACTGACCAAACTACCCCTCTGTCCAGATTTCCAGAATAACGTTTTGACCATTGAGGACTGTATCTAAGGCTCTCTGAGGCAAGGCCTTCAACACAACAGTGGATGTGGCTGAACACTGCTTCTCAGGAGCCTGGTCCCCAGTATCAGTCCCATCTTAGAAGATGGTTCTAGTGTCAGGTCCTGATCCTTCCTTTCTGTCATGAACCAAGATAAACAAATGTCCTTCTCTGCCCCCCTACATTTTTAATTGGCTTCCTTATGGGGATGACTTTTGAGGTCTTTGGTTGAGTTGCTGAACATATCAAGTGTCCCTCCCTTCCCTCACCTGCTCTTTGTCTCTTTCTCTCCCTCACCGGCATAGCAATGCAGAACAACTACAAAAACCTTTCTCAGGGTGCTCTAGAATTTCTGAGGAAAATAAAAGTCTGCTTTAGGGGCGCCTGGGTGGCTCAGTGAGTTAATGCCTCTGCCTTCGGCTCAGGTCATGATCCCAGGGTCCTGGGATCAAGCCCTGCATCAGGCTTTCTGCTCAGCCAGGAGTCTGCTTCCTCCTCTCTCTCTGCCTGCCTCTCTGCCTACTTGTGATCTCTGTCTGTCAAATAAATAAAATCTTTAAAAATAAAATAAAATAATAAAAAAATAAAAGTCTGCTTTAAAAAGGGTCACATTTCATATTCTTCTTAAATTCCCTGTTTATATGTCCTGAAACACAGTTAACCAACTCTTACTCGGCTTGCAGTCCATGATAATGCACCTGAAGTGCCTCTATATCTCTATTCTCAGAGGTTGCAAAGTGAAAACAACCCTGTTTTCTAACAGAATTTCTACACTCAAGAATCTGGTAGAAATAAGGCAACTGATCCTCACTGTTCCTTTAACAGAGCACGGAGAAGATATTTAAAGTGATTCCCCAAACAGTCCTGAATATCCTCTAGTTTCATAAAGATAATTACAAGGATTTATGAACTATATAATGTGCCTCTATTTGGGCTTAAATAAATGGCACCAAATTCTCTTACACTTGACAAGGTAGAAGTGGGCATATATCAGGCAAGAAAAGGACCAGCATTTTAAAATCTTGTAGGAGCTACATACTTTTTTTTTTAAATGTTGTATATATTTTTTAATGTTGTACAATACTTCTGTAGTTTATTGGCCAGCTGGTCTTTTTTACTAAATATATTTATCTTTCCAAATATCAAAAGGTAGTTGAGGCTTGCATGTAAAATTCTTTATAGTAACAACAGCAATAATAATAAGAAAAATTTATATGATCCTTACTGACGGTAGTCCTGTCAGTACTGACGGTAGTCCTGTACTGAGCACATTATGCTTTATATTCTCAGAGAAACACTGTGAAGGAAGTATGCATGATCCCCATTCTGAGTTAAGAGAACTGAGTTGCAGAAAGCTTAAAAAACTTAATCAAGGCCAGCCAGTAAGTGGGAAAGCAGAAATTTCAACCTACCCCATTTTTCATATCTGTGAAGATGCATTCAACTGAATAAATTGCATTTGTATTATAATGTTTTTGTTCTCTTGATGAATATTGAACCAGAGTTAGAATGCTTCCAACTTTTTTGTGAAAAAGGATTGACACTAGATGTGGCCTTTGCACTCTGTTTGGGGCCCATTCTTTTGTTACTCTGAACATTATTTGAATAAGAAGTTGCTAATAATTTGAGCAGTTGTAACTTTAAAACTCTTTATGCACTATTACACAGATCACCATTAACCTTGGCATTCAATTTTTAAATTCCCCAACTTCATGGCCGCATGAATTATTTTCTCTCTTAGAGTTATGACAGCATTCATAAGCTCTTCTCTTTTCATCTAAGTATGTTGGCACTTTTGGAAACAGGTGATAAGACAGCTTGTAGTATGATGAATAGATTAGTACACATAGCATTTCTCTCCTCTCCTTCCCATTTTTCCCCAAAACATCACATTCTCTTGCACTTTCTTCTTTATCCTTCTCCCCTTGCCTCTATTTTCTTTCGATGTAACATATTTTTTTTCTCTCCTCTCATCTTTGCATTTTCTTCTCTCTAAACATCATGTGAGTTACTTGAAGGCTTCTTGAGCCTGGATATCCTGGATGGCTTCTAATCATGGAAATTCTGATTATTCAATATTTCCATTTGCTTAGATTATAGAACACACCAGAGTTTATTTTGCAAAATGCAGAAAATATATCTTTGAAATTATAGCTTTGTCATGCATTCATAAAGAAAGGTCATTTTACTTTAAATGCATGTTAACATGCACTAACAAAGGCATTATGTCTAAGTGTATTACAGAAAGCATAGTTGAACACTGCTTCTAGCATCTTTAGGATCTGTCTCTTCCTAGTTGTGACTTCTATAGTACGTTTTATAGAATAATAAATTATCCTTGCCCTGCGGTCAGGATTCTGGCTATTCACTGCAACATGTCTAGATGTGAAACATGTTTACCCTTGTATGACCAATGATCCCAATCTAAATGTTTTGCATTAAGTGATCCCTTTTCCAAAATCTTCTGGATCTATCAAATCCTTCCCCTAAAATTCACATCTTAAACGTTGTTACTATCCATTCCCCAGGATGACAATATTGAAATGAGGGAGAAAAGAGCTCTAGCCACTTTAGTGCTCTAAATCTTACCTTTTTATCCTTCAAAGAAATTTTTCATAAAAAGTCAAATTTTAAAAACTCACTGATGCTATTCATTAATACGTTGTTATAGATTCTAAACAACTGTCTCTTTTATAGGCAACATAATCACAAGTGAATTACAAATGCAGACTTTACTATTGCAATTAAACTCTGGGTTACCATCTATTAAAAACAGATTACACATATTACAATAGATCTAAGAAAAAATAAAGACACCATATGATTTGAATGATCAAAATAAATGAGGAGCAGCAATTTCAAATAATTTGTTTGCCTAAAATTTTTATCAATATAACCTAAAGTATTTTCTTGAAAATTATCCACGAGAAAATGTTTACACTTACCTTCCACATATATACACATCGTACTCTCTCTTACTTATTTCATTACCTCATTCTGTCCCAAAAGCATCTTTGAAAGTACTTCCCAAGAGTGGGAGACTAAAAGTAATTCTTTTATCCATAAAAATATTAGGACTTTTTTTTGTAAGAATCAAATCAGATGACTAAAAATTCTAAGCAAAGTGAAAAGTCACTATCAGTATAAAACTGCTTAAGAGAACAGATTTTAAGAAAATGTCACCAAGGAATATTATACCCCAGTTTCCACACTTGAGAGACTCATTTATCACTGAAGTGTTTTCTCTAAAATTTTTGAATGTATAAGGATTGGACTACTATAGAAAGTAGTTTCTTGAATATTATGTTTATAAAGTTTAATTCTCCCTAATCTTCTCTCCTATCTGTCAGCTCTCACTTCCCCAGTGAAGGATGAAGGGGTAAGAATTATGTCAGTTTGAATTTTGCATCTTGACATGGGCAAGTGCACAATAAAACAAAAGGAAGCTGAAACAAAGCAAAACTATGCTCAAGAAAGAATACGTTGTACAGAGAAAGACATGAGAAAACAAGCAAAGAGAGTATTTCAAATCGAATGTTAAAAACCCATTCAAGCAAAGTAATTTGAAGTTGTTATGTTAAAAAATATATCATTTAGCAGAGAGGTATTCTAAGAATTTGGGATATTGAGGCTTTGAGAAGAAGCTAACATTGTTGATGGTAACATTTAGAAGAGGGACAAAAGGACTTTCCCATTAGGAAGCATATAGAAGACACGTGGGGAACAACAACCCTTAGTCTTGTCTCCATACAGAAAAGGGAAAGGCAAAGATATAAGAAAGAGATGGGTGAGAAGATACTGGATGGATTGAAAGAGTAAAAAAAAAAAAAAGAAGAAGAAGAAGAAGTGATAAAGTGATGCTTCTGAGAAAATTCCTAAACTCTGCCTAGATTTATAATGTGGAGGTTCATCTTACTATGGCAGTAAATTTAGAATAAACTTGAAATACTCTGCATTGGACTACCGATTTTTTCTCATCTAATCTGTGTGAGGTTTCACAAAGTCACCAATGGCCTGGTGAAAACTCCCTCTGGAAAATGTTTGTAGTGCCGCATTAACTAATGACAGGCATCTTACCAAGGAAAGAGAGGCAAAGCAATTTATTCTCTATTATGATTTCTGCTACTTAGTTTGTATCAGGAGAGCTGGGAATTAAAAAAAGGAAATACAGGACATGTTAACAATTTAGCAAAAACAAATGGTTGTGTTTCATGGATGGCTAAGGCTTTTTGTACTAAATAAATCATCATCTCTCATGGAAAATCCTGAAGAAGGAGCACACTCCCTCTGTCACTGTATCTCTGTCAAATAAATAAATAAATATTTTTTTAAAAAAATACATGTATGGTTACAGAAATAACTCTTAGAGGGGAAGGTAATAACTTTGTAACTTGGGAATTGCATGGAGTCCTTCATGTGTGCTTTTGGTTTCTGACTCTCTTGCAGTTCTCCACACTGAGCACCTGGTTACTCTGATTTGTCTGAGGAAGGAAAGTCAATGAGCCTACTTACCGCCTCCACTTCGGCAGGGTCATACCAAACATTGATGTAAGGATGCTGTAAGGCGTCATCCACCGATATTCTTTTTGCTGGGTCGATCACTAGCATCTTTGACAGTAAGTCCCTGGCTTGGCTGGCTGAAAGGATGAGTGAGAGAAACAGTTAGTAAAATTTTGACTTTGACAGGAAGATTTGTTGAACGGAGGAGGAAATTAAGAAAACAAAGATAAGCTAGCACCTTCTTTCCAAACATCAAGCAACTTCACCAAGTGACTAGGGAAATGCAAAATGAAACAAGGAAATAATTTTTATTCATCAGATTAAAAAGTAAAGGTGGCATGATATTTACTAACACTGGGTAAGTTCATTCATGTTGTACATTATACATTGATAAATATTTTTATGAGGCAAATTCGGACTATCCATTAAAAATTTTACATGTGAATACCTTACGACCCATCAGTTCCACTTTAAGGTATATAGCCTAGAGAAACAATAGTGCATGTTCATGAAAAAAATACAGAAAGGATGTTCACTGCAGCGTTGGTTATGGAATAAAAAAATAACTTTAAACAGTCAAATTTCCATCTAAAGAGCAAAAAAAAAAAAAATGAACTATGGTCCAAATGTACCATGGAATTGTAGTTAGCAGTTTAAAAGAACGAGGTAGATTTATATGAACATGAACATGTTATTAAGCAAAAAAAATGAAGTTGCAAGAAAAATCCACAGATCATGTTACCATTTGTGTACATCTGCCCCTTCCCAATAAAATTTCCCTCTCTTCCTATTAATGTATATAAATGTATAGAAAAGGTCCACATGAATAATCAACAAACTGAAAATAATAGTTACCTCTGAGGAGGTAACTAAAATAAAATAAATTAAAAATAAATGTAATTAAATGGGATTTTCATTTGCGACAACATGGATGGAACTAGAGCGTTATCATGCTTAGTGAAATAAGTCAAGCAGAGAAAGACAACTATCATATGATCTCCCTGATATGAGGACGTGGTGATGCAACATGGGGGCTTAAGTGGGTAGGAGAAGAATAAATGAAACAAGATGGGATTGGGAGGGAGACAAACCATAAGTGACTCTTAATCTCACAAAACAAACTGAGGGTTGCTGGGGGGAGGGGGTTTAGGAGAAGGGGGTGGGATTATGGACATTGGGGAGGGTATGTGCTTTGGTGAGTGCTGCGAAGTGTGTAAACCTGGTGATTCACAGACCTGTACCCCTGGGGATAAATATATATGTTTATAAAAAATAAAAAAATTAAAATAAATAAATAAATAAATGGGAAATTAAAAATGTAATTAAAAATAAATGGGAAAGAATGAAGTTTTTTAAAAGGAAGCAGATAAAGTGGATGCAGTTTGCTCTTTTTAAAAGCTTTTCTGAGAAGGAAAAAAATGGATAAAGTATTGTCTAGAGGGAGACAAGGAGGTCAGGAGTGACTTTTTTGAGGATGGGAGAGATGATGAAGGTTTTAACGGGGGAGAAGCTGCGAGGATAGACAGGAGAGGACAGATCTGAGAGTAAGAATCCACACATAGGTCAGCAACCATGCTGATCTAGTTCAGTTTTTAAAATACTAAATGTCTACTCTGTGTCAGCTACAGTGTGAGGTATCAGAGAGGCCAAAAAATAAACAAATGGTGATAATCAGTAAGTAAGTATATCAGTAAATACAATCAGTAAGTATAATTAATAATAGTAAGTAAGTATAATTATTTAACAACAGTGCAAAAAGACACCTAGTTTTCAATCTCTGAAGATATAAAATTTTACAGAAAATACAGCTCCAATCTGATTCAAAAATTTTATGGGAAAAATATTTTATTTGTTCCATGACTCCCTCTAATGGCCCAACAGGGGTAGATTTATTCATTTCATTGATTCAAAGATCTCTTTGATTTGTAACTGATTTTATACCTAGACACACACACCCACCTCCCACAGATTCTCCCATCAAACCCTCCATGTTTCTGCTCTTAGAATGGGTAAGGGTTGGAATGGACTCCTCATCAGTAGGGGCATGAACTATAGTAATACCAAAGAATCTCTCTCAAAAACAATGACCAATACTATTTGAAGGGAACAAAATGAGGAGGAAGAAAATGTTTCAATTTCTCCTCTCTCATTGTTTTATTTGTAAATGTTTTATGCTCTTTTTAAGTAACAATAGAAAGAATTCTTCTCTCTGATTATTTGTATAATTCCTTATAATTTACCAATTTTTATATTAAAATCATCTTAAATAATTATAAATATATAAACTAGCATATAATTTATAAAAATACTATAATCATAGAGATTGAAAATGATTGAAAACAAAAAAGCTCAAGAAAGTCGGAATTACATTATGAAGCGTGGTATTTTATCTAGTGGTTTTTCTACAAGTGCTGTCATTATCTCAAATAATTTGATCAGGGCTTTTATCATCCCCACATTGTTATACGACAAGTGTCTTCATATAAAGGGATTACTTTTGCCTGACTTGTCAATTAGCATCATAAAAACATTAAATTCTTCAAATCTCTATTTGGAGTATTAGCTCTTCTTCAATCTGTATATAGGCAGTGTTGATCTTAAAAGCAGCATATTTAGTAATCATTTAGTCTGTTGCCATTGACTGTGCAGCCAACTGAAGGAAGAAACCCAACCATGCAATAAAGCTGTCACGAACACAGGAATGACGCTGCACACTTAAAACCCATGAGATAAAAGTCTGGGGATGATAAGACCTGGGAGATAGCACCACTTTTTCTTTTTTGATAGATACAGTTATATTTTAAATAATAATTATTATGTTTTTTTAAATGTCTAACAGCTATTGAGTATTTACTGTGAGGCAGGCATTGTTCTAAGCACTTGACAAAATATTTACTCAGTTAATCCTCCCAACGATCCTAAGGTAGATACTTTCTACTTTCATTTGTTAAAGGAAGTATAGATAGTTTAGATTACTCATCCAGGTCCACACAGATTTTCAGGGACAGTGGTTGAGCCCAGGCAAGGAAAAAAATCAAATTTGTTTCAAAATCAGTTCTCTAAATGTTCTAAATAAAAATAAGAAATAGAATATTATTTATAGTATATATTTAAACATTGCCAAATTTATCCCTTGTCTCTAATCCTATGACTAAGGCATTATTATCCAAGTTTTGTGGGTGAAGAAACTAAGATTTGTTACTGAAGTTCTTAACTACAGACATAGTAGTAGTAAGAACTACTTATTAATGAAAATATTTCTATTGAATATAAAATGTGTAAGTAAATCTCATTTGTCACTCTGAAAAAATAGTGGTTGAACATTCTATAAAATACAAATTAAAAAACTCAAAACACCAGCATCTCCAAGATTTCACAACCAAAAACTGTGTTGGAAATATTCCCCAGGGTAATAAAAAGAATTGGAACAATGACTTCAATGTGTATTACATTGGTCTTTTAGAGTTACACTGCAAAAGAATTTTGAGATTCCAAATGAGCCTCATGACATAGTTTACCCATACCACTGTCACATCCTTTATTACTATCTTTCCCTCTGAATATCCACACAATTCTAAAATCCTTGATCACATGCTCTTAGTCAACATAATAATAATAATAATTTTAAAAATCTTTAAAAAATACTCCTTAAATTGAGGTAGTTCAAGTTAAAGAGAGGTGTCTCTATCATTTGTCCCTACCATTATTTAGGCCATCGCCCTCATGGTAATTCTGAAATTTTCCCTGATGGGCATACCTTTGAGTTTATTGTGCTCAGAGTCCGCTGGGAAGAGGGAATCTGGAAAGAGCTTGGGGAAGGTGAGTCCTGCATACTTGGGCCGATTCTCCACATAGTTTCTTACTGTAGGTTGCAATTTCTTCATGAATTCAGGACATGGTGTTCCTAGTTGCTCAATTACCTTGTTCCACTGGTCAATATCTGAGAATTGAATGGTTAAGGGCAAAAAAAAGTGCAAACCTACTAGGTCTTGCCTTTCACTAGTTGGGAGACTAACTGCTTCTCCAAATCCTGAGCAATCACCAACATAACTGGAGTTTAATAAGCAGAAAGGATTAGAATATAAAACCAGAATTGTCAGACAATGACTCTTCTGGAATTTTAAATTCACCTGTGGCATAAATACACTTTTGGGGAACTAGCATTACTGAACAAAATAAGATATCATGAAATAGTCCTTGAGTTGTAAAGATGAAAAGCTATTTAAATGACAGAAGAAGAATTTCTTATATTGAGAAAGGCTTCTATATAACCATGTGATTTAAATGAGAAAAAATATGGCACAAAATATTTTTATCATGAAATTACCCCAATCATTTGTTTACTAAAAATGAAAAATACATAAATATTTTATAAGATTCATTTACATTTTTTAAAATTCCTTTTTAAGATTTTTCTCTTCCTTTCTCTAGGAAATTTCATAATCTCTTCATCTTACTAATGCATCAAATATGGGATCAGTGTAATTTTTGATGATAAATAACTCATTATTCTTCTCATTATTCTTCTCTAGAAATTTTAAAGATTTCTAGTTCTTAAAGGAATTATTATTTTATACCTATTTTTTTTATTTCTGATAGTAATCCCCTGCATTCCAAAATATTCCTTTCAATGTGGTCTCAGGATAAATACAGGATGTTCAACTTAAGACAACAGATTTCCATCCAAGTGTTTGTATTTCTAAAGTATAGTAAGCATGGGGAATTCTACAGGAAAATATTACTTCTCTGTGAAAATTATGAGACTGACGTGCTACCTACTGCGCTAACGAGGCACCTTGAAAATTAATGCTCCCCAAATTGAGGATCTTTGACAGATATACTCACTGATTGTGATTTTCTTTTCCATTTATCATTAATGTTTAATATATCAGAGCCTTGTGAATGATAAATACCACTCATGAAAACTCTGAAGAACCAACTGGAAGAAGTTAATTTCAAACAGATTTCCTTGCTGTGTGTCAATGAATGATAGAACTTAGAAATTATTCTTAAATACAATAACACAGGCAGTGCTCTCTCTTACATTGTTTATTTTTCTACAACTTTATCCTTCAGTGTTAATTAATTCATTTTTGCTACTGTAATTTGTAACAGTTCAGGGATCTAACAATAAAATTACTCAACTGAGATTTGTAAAATCTTTACCCTTAGCTATTTAGTAGTGTTGGACTAAAAAAGATCAACAGCCCTGACAAAAGACAAAACTAATGAATTTAACAAAAATAAATATATATTGCAAAGTGAATAAAAGACTGAGCAAAGATAGCATCAAGTGAATTTGCAAATCCTCTTCTATCTCCCTTATAATCTAGCTGAATAAAATTTAAATTATTATACAACCTCTTAACTATTAGGTTAAAAATATATGATGTGTAATATTAAAAGATGGAGGGGGTGGGAAAAACTTAAGAATATTTCCTTATAAAACAGTAGGAATAATTAAATGAACACATTTCAATAAAAGTTCATCTAAGTTACAATGTGCAAGACAATATAGTAAGTCAGACTCATTAGGAACAAATAAACTGAAAGATAACAAAGGTTAGAATTAAAGATTATTCTTAGACAAAAACTTATGTTAGTACTATGGACACAGGTCCCATAACTATTTAGCGATATTTAAATAGAAAACACTAATTATGGTTCAATAAATCTCCATGCTTACACTGTAAATTATGAAAAGAAGTCTACTCTCTAATACAGTTAGGTTATCATGACCTACCAAGCCATCATTTAATCATTGGTCATACTTCCCTTCAAATTCTGAAGACCTGATGTCAAACTAAAAATAAGGGCAAAGAAGCTATCAGATTTTCCATAAAGGAGTTATTTAACAAAGTTGGAAAATACTTGCTACATGCTAATATTATAGGTACATTTAGCTAGAATTACAAAGTTATTCAGCAAAAAATTGTTTGTAGAATAGCGTTCCCTAGACAATTCCATGGCATTTTTATAATAAAGTTTAAGGAGAGTCAAATATTCTGGAAGTTGTTAAACAAGAAGTGTCACAATGTTTCTTTTTACAAATTAGAATCAAAGTCTATAGACACATTCAGTATGTTTCCTACCTTAGATTGCTTTTTAGATGAAACACTACTGCAGTGCTAGATATAATAGTTTACAAAAAGGAGGAAAACAAGAATCTTTCATTATTGTTAATGTAGTAGTCGAATGTTCTAAAGGTAAATATGTAGTATAGCCATCTTTAAAAGTGTGTGCCTTTATTTGAACCAATCCATTTCAAGTTCTTTGCTCCTATAAACAAGAATAGTTTTATTAAGTAGTAAGTGCCTGTTTTCTGGATGTTCACAGGATCCCAGTATGAACAACTTTGTTCAACTGTTCTTAGTTAACCACATATTTCTCTATAATCATAATTAACCAAATGTAAGCCACAATTGGAAGTCATATCTCTCTGCTGAAAGTCCAGCGTTTGTTCCAAGGATTCCAGGAAGGAAAAGAGCAAGTTTGGAACTGATGTGGTAGAAGCTGCTTTCCTTTGGCATAAAATTGATAGTATGCTTGTCATGGGCCCTAAAGAATATCTCTTAAACTGTATCCCTAGTTTATCAGGTAAACATATTCACACATAAAAGAATTAATTTTATTAATATTTTAAATAGATAATAAAGTGGTGTGTTTTAGAAGAATTTTTAAATTATCAGATTTCCATAGCAACCATATTTTTAAAAAAATACATCAAGTTTTAACTAGATTTTTATGGTCATGTGTTGAAAACATGATAAATATTATTTCACAGAATGGCTGAAATCATTTTTGTAAAAAGATTTGTTTGCTTTACAATACTCATAAGTCATTTTTATGTTGAGTAAGGATCTGAATATTTATAGATTCTAGTCTGTGTGGTTATCAAAAAAGTAATAAATACAAATAATTTATAATAATATATAAAATAAATATTTTATATTTTTGATCTATTTTTAAAATATCACACTTAACATAATTATAAGGCATTTAATAAAAATAGAAAAATGTTATCTAATAGGAATTGACAATTTCTTCATCTAATTGTAAATTCACTACATAAAAAATAGCCATATTACCAAAAGTTGATTTTATAGAGTATGATGACAAGATAATGTCCAAATAGTGACTATTTCTAACATATTCAACAAATAATATTATAAGGTATGAAT
This sequence comes from Mustela putorius furo, assembly GCF_011764305.1. Classification (NCBI taxonomy): domain Eukaryota; kingdom Metazoa; phylum Chordata; class Mammalia; order Carnivora; family Mustelidae; genus Mustela; species Mustela putorius. Next base: position 5,135,335 of record NW_025421367.1, on the reverse strand, counting down.
AAAACAAAGAAGTATGTATTGTTAAAATATGTATCTGAAATTCTAAGTTTGAAACTTATTCCAGTTCATTTTATCAATTAGCTAAAAGCTTACATTTCATGTACTCCTTGTATTTTAACTTTCTTGGTTGTGCAACTTTTTAAAAAATCACAAACTGCCTTGAACACAATGTACAAACATGCTTTATCCTTCTCTGGGTATTCTGGATCAGAATTATGGACATAATTTATTCTATGCACATTTAAGCTTCTGGAAGCTACTAAGTGGAATCATAAAGCACATTCTATTATGTCCTTTTATGTTTTTTCTCATTATTGGTTACTTTTTGTTATTATGAATGTGTTTTCCAGAGTTGACACCTCAATGAATCTAGACTTGGTTTTACTGTGTCTCAGAGTAAATATTTTGTAAAAAAACAAACAAGCAAAAAAATAAAAAAATAAAAACCAAAGAAAAAAAACCCTCACAACTATTTGAAATTTAAAGAGTATCAGCTTCTGTCTCCAAATTCTCAACTACATTTTTCTAAAAAGATAATTTTGCCTCGAAAGAGACTTGTCTGTCTAGAAAGTTCCAGGAGAGACTATACTATTTTGCAAGCCAACTAGCTGCCTTGGTACTGTGCTGTGCCATTTAGTAGGTGTCATGGTATAAAAACATGGCTCCCAAACTTGTATATTCATAACATAGAGAACTTAATAAAATGTAGATTGCTCCCCTCTCCCCATTAATCTACAAGATTCTGAGTCCATAAGTCTAGCATGATATTAAAAAATATCAGTAGTAATTGTAATCCAGATGGCCCAGGACTATATTTTGAGAAATACTAACATAGAATATACTAAAAGTCTCTTGTGAATTACTAAGTCTAGAATTAAGAAAATAGTATTGGGGCGCCTGGGTGGCTCAGTGGGTTAAAGCCTCTACCTTCAGCTCTGGTCATGATCCCAGGTCCTGGGATCAAGCCCTACATTGGGCTCTCCGCTCAGCAGGGAGCCTGCTCCCCCATCGCCCGCTTGCCTCTCTGCCTACTTGTGATCTCGGTCTGTCAAATAAATAAATAAAATCTTAAAAAAAAAAAAAAGAAAATAGTATTAGCATATTTCAGGTCTATTACACAAATTAGAATAGGGTCAATTTCATCAGAAGATTAATCCACACCTACTTGCTATGGAAAACTTAAGGGTCATTCATCGGAAAAAAATATACTGATATTTATCCCTCTTGCTCATGTCACTTTCCTGAAAAATGATGGGAAATTATAGTAAGTGACACATAGTCTCCCAGCAAAGGGTGAATGGTTCTGCTCATCATCATCTAGGGAAGAATGAAAATTATATATTGCTATCACCTGTGGGTACTACTTATGAAACATACAAAAGCTACTCAATATAATGTTCAAAATATTTGACAGTTTATTTCAGTAATTATTCTGTATTTCTTTAAGATAAAATTTGCTCTCAAAAGAACTCTTACTTCTGAGGACAATTTTAAAGATGAGGGTAGAAATTTATATATGACAGAGTTCTGGATCCAGATTTTTATAGTTATGTCTTGTGCTGTTCTGTTACTTTAAAATTCTTTTTACTCTTTTTATTTGAAAATCTTCATTTTCTCTCAAAAGCTACCCCCCAAACTCTGGTAACTGAAATATGAATAAGCGCCTTAATGCATAATAGTAACTAACATTTATTTTTATTATAAATGAGCACAGGAAGAAGAAATATTATGAGCCAAACACATGAAAAAACTGAAAGCTGACAATTTGAGTTAAAGGCTATTTGGTCACTGGCAGGAGATTGTGAATGGAATACTATGGGATTCAGGATATCCAAAGGCTGATATTTGAAGCATGATGTGTATGGATTTCTCTACAACCATTTTGTCTTATATATCTATTTATTACTGTAATCTGTATTTCCTTACAAAGCAAAAAATGGAGAGACACTTCACGTATAAGGAAATCCAATATATATAAATATGTCGTCACAACAGTGGAATTTTTATTAAGCTATTAAAGGTTTACCTTTGGGGTCCCTCATTTGCACAAATCCCTTATAATACTCTGTATCTAATTTGATATTCATTATATAAATAAATTATTTTTTACAAAATACCTTCCTCAAGCTATATGATAATCTGGCCTCATAAAGACTAGATGTGACCCTACCTGCATTTTGAAACTGGGAAGAGGCCTTGGGGATAATTTAACTTGATATCTGTATTTTATAGCTGAAAAATATCAAAATCCTTTTAAAATTGGTAAATACAATGACTTTAAAGAATGGAGGTAATAAAAACAACTAACACCAACAGAAATATAAAATTCTATTTAATAGGAGTTTTGGAAAGCTGTAGTCTATGCTTTGAGACCCTTTGATTAAATCCATTTTGGGACATAAGACTATAAAAAAGGGAAATTAAAAAGGGACAATCAGGTTTATAGAAGATTAAGAAAACATCTATATGAGGCATACTGGACAAAACTTTTTATGTTTAAATTTTAAAAATCAGAGACTATATCTGCCCCCATCCTAGCCCTTCAATCCTCTTATTCCTTAGCCATAATCCCTTCTAATTCAGTACCTTTTATTGTAAGTTTCATCATGGCAAGTTTCAGTCAGTTCTGTTTACTGATAAATGCCTAGAAACACTATGTCTAGCACATAGTAAGAGTTCAACAGTACTTGTTAAATAAAGGAATGTCTACTTTAAGTTCAACCAGAGTTTTATTATAGAGATAATATAAAGAATAGGAGAGAGAAAATATTCAAAGAAATGAAAACTGAGAAATTTCAGGAATTGTAGATAGGTTGGAATTTGTGAAACACATTTAGTCCCAAGGGAGATAAATAAGAAAGAAAAGAAAAGGAAAGAAAAAAAAAGAAAAGAAATAATCCACACCAAGTTACATGGTAGAGGAACAACAAGTAATCGAAGACCAAGGAAAAAAAATCCTAAATGAAAGCAGACAGAAAGGACAGACTATGTCCAAAGATGACTATTAAACTATTAAACTGACTGCTCCTTATTCACCAGAAATACTGTAAACAAAAAGCCAGTAGAATAGTATCTTAAAAAGCTGGAAGAAAATAACATGTTAATCTAAAGTTACATATCCAAAAAAACTGTCAAGTAAGGGAACCCCATTCAAAAAGGAAAAAAAAATTTTATCATTAAGACCTTTACTAAAGAAATTTTAAAGGATATTCTTTAGAGTAAGTAAATAATCTCAAAATACATCAAATCAAGAAGAGAAAGGATAAAAACCATATAATCATTTCAATAGACACAGAAAAAGCATTTGACAAAGTACAACATCTATTCATGATAAAAACCCACAACAAAGTCGGTTTGGATGGAACATATCTCAACATAATAAAAGCCATATACAAAACACCCACAGCTAACATAACCTCAATGGGGGAAATGAGAGCTTTTCCCCTAAGGTCAGGAATAAGACAAGGATGTTCATGCTCACCACTTTTACTCAAGATGGTACTGGAAGTCCTAGCCACAGCAACAGACAACAAAAATAAATTAAAGGCATCCAAATTAGTAAAAAAGGAAGTAAAACTTTTACTATTTGCAGATGCCAGGATACTATATATAGAAAACCCCGAAAGACTCCACCAAAAAAACTATTAGAGCTCACTAAAGTCCCAGGATACAAAATCAACATACAGAAATCAGTTGCATTTGTTGCTTTTTTTTTTTTAAAGATTTTATTTATTTATTTGACAGAGAGAGATAACAAGTAGGCAGAGAGGCAGGCAGAGACAATAGGGGAAGCAGGCTCCCTGCTGAGCAGAGAGTCCAATGTGGGCTTCAATCCTGAGACCCTGAGACCATGACCTGAGCCTAAGGAAGAGGCTTAACCCACTGAGGCACCCAGGTGCCCCAATCAGTTGCATTTATATACACCAATAATGAAACAGCAGAAAGAGAAATTTAAAAAATAATCCCATTTACAATTGCACCAAAAACAATAAACTACCTAGGGAAAAAACCTAACCAAAGAGGTTAAAGACTCCAAAAACTAGAAAATGTTGAAAGAAATTCAAGACAGCACAGAGAAATTGAGACACTCCATGCACATGGGTTAGAAGAGCAAATACTGTTAAAATGCCCACATTACCAATTACAAAGCGATTTACAAATTTAATGCAATCCCTATCAAAATACCAATAGTGTTTTTCACAGAACTGGAACAAACAATCCTAAAATTTGTATGAAGCCACAAAAGACTCCAAATAGACAAAGCAATCTTAAAAAGGAAAAACATGGGTTGCCTGGATGACTCACTTGTTAAGCATCTGTGTTGGTTTCAGGTCCCCATCCCAGGGTCCTGGTATCAAGCCCTGCACTGGGCTCCTTGCTTAGTGGGGAGCCTGCTTCTCCCTCCCACTCTCCCTGCTTGTGTTCCCTCTCTCATTGTGTCTCTCTCTCCATCAAATAAATAAAGTCCTTTAAAAAAAGAAAAGAAAAGAAAAACAGAGGCACCTGGGTGTCTTAGTCAGTTAAGCATCCAATTCCTGATATTGGCTCAGATTATGATCTCAGGGTTGTGAGACAGAATTTAAGATTTTAAGATACTAAAAAAGAAGAAGAAGAAGAAAGATTTTAAGATACTCTCTCTCCCTCACCCTCTGCCCCTCCTCTCTCTCTCTCTCTCTCTAAAAAAGAAAGAAAGAAAGAAAGAAAGAAAGAAAGAAAGAAAGAAAGAAAGAAAGACAAAACTGAAAGTATCACAATTCCAGACTTCAATTTATACTACAAAGCTATAGTTATCAAAGCAGTATGGTATCAACATAAAAATAGACACACAGATCAATGGATCAGAATAGAAAATCAAGAAATAAATCCACAGGGGTGCCTGGGTGGCTCAGTGGGTTAAGAAATAAATCCACAATTCTGTGGTCAATTAATCTTTGATTAAAGAGGAAAGAATATGCAATGAGGAAAAGGCAGTCTCTTCAACAAATGGTGTTGGGAAAACTGGACAGCTACATGGAAAAGAATGAAAGTGGACCACTTTTTTAAACCATATGCAAAAATAAATTCAAAATGGACTAAAGACCTAAATGTGAATCTGGAACCATAAAAACCATAGAAGAGAGCACTGACAATGTCTCTGACAATAGCCATAGCAGCTTTTTCTAGATATATCTCCTGAGGGAAGGGAAATAAGAGTTAAAAACCTTTGGGACTACATCAAGATAAAAAGATTCTGCACAGCAAAGGAAACAATCAACAAAAGTAAAAAGTAACCTACACTGGAAGAAGATATTTGTAAATGATACATCCAATGAAGGGTTAGTATCCAAAATACATAAAGAACTGATATAAATCAACACTCACAAGCAATTTAAAAATGGGCAAAGAGGCAGACAAACCATAAGAGACTCAATCTCAGAAAATAAACTGAGGGTTGCTGGAAGGGAGGGGGTGGGAGGGGTGGGGTGGCTGAGTGATGGACACTGGGAAGGATATGTGCTACGGTGAGGGAAAAAAAATCTTGTAAACCTAAAAAAAAAAAAAAAATAGAAAACTTTCTGAACTACAACTTAATTAAAATATATCCATGTAAATAAATGTCATTTATTAATAAAAAATATTAAAACATTACAAATGGGCAGAAGAAATGAACAAACATTTTTCCAAAGAAGACATATAGATGACCAACAGAGACATGAAAAGATGCTCAACATCACTCATCAGAGAAATGCAAATCAGAGCTACAACAAAATCACCTCACACCTGTCAAAATGGCTAATATCAAAAACACAAGAAAAAGTGTGGATGAAGAAGTAGAGAAATAGGAATTCTCATGCTTTATTAATGGGAATGCAAACTGATGCAGCTGCTATGGAAATTAGTAAGGAGGTTCCTCAAGAAGTTAAAATCACCCTATGATCCAGTAATTGCACTACTGGGTATTTATCCAAAGAATACAAAAACTAATTCAAATGGATACATGCACACCATGCTTATTGCAGCATTTACAATAGCCAAATTATGGAAGCAGTCCAAATGTCCATCAGCAGATGAATGGATAAAAAGAAGTGTATATACAATGGAATATTATTCAGTTATAAAAAAGAATGAACTTTTTCTATTTGCAATGACATGGATGAAGCTAAAGAGTATAATGCTAATCAAAATAAGTCAATAAAGTCAAATACCATATGATTTCACTCATATGTGGAATTTAAGAAACAAAGGAGCAAAGGAAAAAAAGAGAGACGAACCAAGAAACAGATTCTTTTTTTTGGGGGGGGGTTAAAATGAGTTTATTCAAGAATGTTCTTAGGAAGGCAACAATATTAAAAAAAAAAACAAAAAACAAAAAACAAAAAACTTCTGTTTCTTCACACTGAAAAGGTAATAGCAGAGGCTGTAGTTATAAGCCTCTTTCTACCAGAATTCTGATGGTATATATAGCATAGTGCAGTCATTTCTGCAGAGGCTGTAGTTATAAGCCTCTTTCTACCAGAATTCTGATAGTATATATAGCATAGTGCAGTCATTTCTGCGATGATAGAATAAATTTAAAAAGTCTCTATGCTTCTTTTCAAAAAAGAGATGAATAATAAAAGATGTCATTAAAAAGCCATTTTTTTCTATTCGTTCTGTAGAATTGGAGCCAGTATCTTTACCATCAGTGGTACAATTTTCACTTTATCCACTTAATAAGTTCTGTCACCTTTCTGAATTCAACATCATTCAATACAAAATTCCACTCATTATCACAGAATCTGTTTGTATTTAGAGAGCTCCTGAAACTGACTCTCTTCCTGACCCTCTGCACCAATACTGAATTTATAGCTTTATCAAAATGAGGTAGAACTTGAAGGGCAACTTGATGGTGGGGGGGTTGGTGATCTGTTGAGACTATATGAGCTCATTAAGGCTGCCCTGGAGACTGTTTCCCAAAGAGGTATTTCTGTACAACTGATGAGCCATGGCTTAGGAAGACGAAATTGTTTTTCTTATTCAGGCTTTCACTGATGTCCTGTGGAAAAGGTGCTTCCCACCACGGATCAGAGAGAAGCAGCACAGTCAGCCAAGAAAGAGAATCTTAACTATAGAAGACAAACTGATGGTTACCAGAGTCAAGGGAGAGAAAGGATGGCTCAAGTAGCTGATGGGGCTTAAAGAGTACACTTATCAAGAACAGCACTGAGTGTTCATAGCAGCAATGTCCACAATAGCCAAACTGCGGAAAGAACCAAGACGCACTTCAACAGACAAATAGATATATTCTATATACACAATGGAATATTCCACTGTGTAATATTCTATATACACAGTGGAATATTCAGTCTTCACAAAGGATGAGTACTCAAATTTTGCATCAACTTGGATGGGACTGGAGAAAATTATGCTGAGTGAAATAAGTCAAATGGAGAAAGTCAATATCAAATGGTTTCACTTAATTGTGGATGCATAAGGAATAACAAGGAGAACATTAGGAGAAGGGAAAAATGAAGGGAGAGAAATCGGAGTGGGAGATGAATCATAAGACACTATAGACTCTGGGAAACGAACTGAGAGTTTTAGAAGGGAGGGGAGTAGGGAGATAGGTGAGCCTGGTGACTGGTATTAAGGAGGGCATGGATTGCATGGAGCACCGGGTGTTATACATAACTAATGAATCATTAAACACTACATCAAAAACTAATGATATGGGTGCCTGGGTGGCTCAGTTGGTTAAGCGACTGCCTTAGACTCAGGTCATAAGCCTGGAGTCCCAGGATCGAGTCCTGCATCAGGCTCCCTGCTCAGCCAGGAGTCTGCTTCTTCCTCTGACCCTCTCCCCTCTCACGATTTTTCTCTCACTCTCTCTCTCTCAAACAAATAAAATCTTTTAAAAAATAATTAATGATGTACTGCATGGTGAATAAGATAACACAATATAAAATAAAATTAAATAAAGAACACTGAATAATGTATAAAACTGTTGAATCACCCTATTGTATTAGAATTAATAGAACCCTGTATGTTAATAGAACACTGTATGTTAACTATATTGGAATTAAAATGAAAAAACTTGGGATGCCTGGGTGGCTCAGTGGGTTAAGCCTCTGCCTTCCCTCAGGTCATGATCCAAAGGTCCTGGGATTGAGCCCCTAATTGGGCTTTCTGACTGGCAGGGAGCCTTCCTCCTCCTTTCTCTCTCTGCCTACTTGTCATCTGTCTGTCAAATAAATAAATAAAATCTTTAAAAAAATAAAATTAAAAAACTTAATAAAGGTAAACAAAGAGAAATAAGAAAAACAGAGTGTTCTGGTATATTTCAAAATGGTTCCTTTTCCCGCTATGGAAAAAAATGAGGCAATCTTTCTCAGATATTTTCTGGAAACTGATCAAGTTCTTGGAGGTAAATCTAATGATGTTGTGGTCCCATATGACTGACTCTCTCCCTGGAATTTTTAAATCTGAGAGGTGTCTACACTGAGTTTTTAGAAATTTGTTAATTATAGTTCATATTTTTCTACCCTTGACATAAATCCCTGTATTTGTCTGTTTCTCTTGGTTGGGGGAAGTAGCTTTCTCTGCGTCTTCCCACTCTTGCAGATCCAAGAGAGCTGATGATTTTCAATCTGTTCAGCCTTTTTACTTCTTCTTAGAATGGATTGATGACTTCTAAGCTTCTTACATGTGGAACTGGAAACCAAAGGTCTATTTTCTTTGATTTGATATTATGATGAGACATATTCATATTTTTATTTTCATATTATTTGTTGTTGGTGTAGAAAAATAAACTTGATTTTTAAAGTTGAAAAAAAAGGAAAATAAGCTTAAAGGGCCAAATTGTAAGAAGTAGTGGTAAACAAGAAAATTCTTTCATATAAAGGTGAATCTAAACAAACTCTAGCTGTATGCAATATTCTAACAATATTGTCAATTCATGAGGCTAAAGAAAAAGAACTAAAATACTGGGTATAGATAACATATTTAAGTTGGTATAATAATAACCTAAATTAGTTTATCCTAAGATCCTCGTGTGTTCAGGAGAAAGATAAATATTATCCAAATTAAAAAGGCAATTTCCCACATATTGAACTATGGATTTAATAGTAAACATTGGGTTTTTATTTATCATATAGTATTAATAAATAATATTTAATATTAATTACTAATAATTAACAAAATATAAATTAAATAATATTTACTATAATAATTAATAATAATAGCTACAGTATAAATACTAATAGGAATCTTAACAAGCCAATTCTAAAATGTTTGTGGAAAAGCAACAATTCATTAATAGCTAAGATACCTGAAGAAGGCAAAAAAGGTGAGATATTTACCTTACCTGATATATGTATATATTATACATTCATATGAAGAAAAGGTAGTAGTGCTATAAAGATAGAGAAAGAGACCAGTGGAACAAAATAAAGGGCCCAGAATCTAAAACCCTCTCCCTCAGTGTGTGGAAACTTAGGACAGTAAGCCTTATAGACCAGTAAAGAAAAAATAAGCTAGTCAGTAAATGGAATTGAAATAAAATCAATTAGATCCCTCTTTAACACCAAACACAAAAATCAATTCCAAGTGAACTAAACACTTAAATGTAAAAGATTAATCTTTAAAAGCATTATAGTAAAATTACAAGAGAATATAAAAATATAAAAGGATTCTTAAGACATAAAAATACATGCACACTAAAAAAAAGATTGCCAAAGTCCAAAATCATTATAAAATAAAATGGGAAAACTATCTAAATACAGGGAGAAGATATTTGCAATACATAAAAACTGACAAAAATATTTGTCAGAATATATAATGAACTCTTACTAATCGATGTTTAAAAATACAATAAAAATGTTTAAGAAGAAACTTTACCAAGGGGAAAATATTAATGGCCAGTAAACACTAGAAAAGATGCTAAGCCTCCCTTGTAGTTAAGAAAATATAAATTAGCCTCCAATAAAATAGTATTTTATATCCACGAGATTGGTAACAAATTTAAAAACAAATCTGGCAATACCAAGAGTTAGTGGTGATGGGAAGTAGACAGTTATATTTACTTATGCTACTCTAGAATTCAATCTGGTGTTACATTGTCAGGTTTAAAATGTGCATCCCCATGCACCCAAGCATTTATCATTAAAAAAACAAAAACAAAAACAAACCACATAAAAACCTTTCCCATGTGCTCCTTTCCCTTGTATCTCCCATGAGATACATATTCATAGATTCATTGTTTATAAAAGCAAAAAAAAAAAAAAAAGAAAACAAAAAACCTGAATATATTCCAAAGCCTATTTATAGGAGAATGAATTCACTATGGCATATTGAGACTGCAATACTTTACATCAATGAAAATGAATGAACTATCTAATGGATCAACATGAACAAATCTCAAAAATTTAATGTTAACTTCAACAAAAAGCAAGTAGCAAAATAATGTGTCTTGTGTAATATATAAGACATATAAAACTAAACCATATGCTGCTTAGAGATAAATATACCTGTGGTAAAATATAAAGAAAGTCAAGAAGGTTGTAAAAATATGTATTTAGGATCTCTGGGGAGAGTAAGGATATGACTGGGGAGACACAAAAAGACTCAAAGATATTGGTAATATTCTATTTTTTAATCTGAGTGATAGTATATGTGTATTCATTTTTTGATCTTCAAAAGCTGTATATTTAACATCAATTCACTTGATGATATATTTTGTAATTCTTAAAGTAAGAATTTCTGCTATAATGAAATTCATTTGATATCCCAAAATTATCTCAGTAGTTGAGTTCTGATCCTTCTGTAGAGAATTAAAAACATTTGATTTGAAAAAATTCAGTTAATTATATATTTTTAAATATATTTACTAATAAAGTAGCATATAAATTTGTAACATTTTAAAAACAGCATTTAGCTATCTAAAGTTCTTAATGTTAAAAATAACATGCTGAAATATTTAGATGTAAAGGATAAGGGGGATAATGTCTTATTAATATTTTAAATGTTGTTGTTGAATTGGCTTATATATTAAGAAGACATGCATAGCTCATATTGCAAGGATTTCTAGCAATCATTTATTTTGAGAATCCCTTCATATAAGTAAGGATATGTTGATTAAAATAATATGATCTTCTTATGATGTATTGTATGGATACATATTGTATCCACATGTATATACATATTGTATATCTCTAACTCCATTTTAAAGGCTCTATTAAACTAATAAATTTAGATACAATTTTATTGCCTCTTCGCAGAACTCATTTCTAATAATAGAGAATTTTAAAAATAATCTATCTTCCATTTTAAAGGTTTAACCTTATGAAAGTCAGTGTTCATAATTTTTTTGCTTGAAAAAGAATGACTTAAACTTTAACTAACATGTTTGAAATCATTAAAAGACCACATCCTACACTCAGAGAAGCCACTTTAGAAAATAATTAGCATTTGTCCTTCAAGAAATTTACAAATAGATCCCTATAAGAAGAATCCCAAAAACAAGTCAATATAAAATATCAAGTGTAGGCATTGAAAGCTCATCTATTATGAGTTTTTAACATTAGTAGCAGCCTAAAGCTTTACTTACAAAGGATTTTAGTATCCAAATTAGAAATGATACCCAAGCAACTTCTCCCCAAAAATGTATTCAAAGAAATGTTAATCTGCACTTATTAACTCCATTGTAGAAACGTGATTTGATTTTTTAAATAGAACATGAGAGGAAAGTAGTGATAATCCATCATTTTAATTTAGAGGTGGCAAATATTCATTTCAGTCACCACAATGAACTGAAAAAGCAGAGTACAAAGTTAACAGATTGAGTCTATTTTCATCAAATGCCTAAAATTAATCAAAACTGAAGAACTGTTTCATGTTGATGTCCAAAGACCAAAGTAACGTTTAAAATCCCTTGGAAATGAAAAAAACAATCCTGTTTCTCAGAAATCTGAAGAAATTTAGTTTTTATCAAGCCAACTGACTTTGAAACAACATCACCATAAACATGAATGTAAATTTATTGATGTTATTTAATAAACTGAATATTTAGAAGACAAAACTGCAATATAGACAAAAACTTTAAAAAATAAATGTGTCATAAATAAGACTAGAAAAAAGAATAGAAGTAAAAACAGTGCAGTTTTATTTTTACAAAATAAACATTTTTAGGTTAGTTCTTACATTCAATAAAAACTAATTAAGTGCCTAACTCAGTCATTTCCCAAACTGGTCCTTTAATACACACAGAGAGTATTTGTATAAAACTATATATATCCATATAAGTAATGTTATTCCTCAAAGCAAATAGCTAATTGTAATATGGTTAGCATACACTATATTAGTAATTAGGTTTACTTTAATTATACATTAAAACCTCATTATTATAGGTTTGATTTTATTTTTGAATCATAGTCATTTAAGCAGAGGCTTTATCTTTAATATGATGAAGACATAATATCTTCATAAGTGACTGGGTGTAGAATATTTACCAATTTAAGAAAATAAATTATTACACACCCATATAATAACACAGTGTCTGTATCTACTTAACACCGAAGGGCTCCTGGAATCTTTACTTGTTAACTATTAGCTGCCTAAGATCACTTTTACTTATTCAAGTGACAGAAATTTTTTTCTTCAGAAGTTTTATATAATCTTTAGTAACTAATGAGGTTTTAATTTTTGTACTTGTTAATAATGTAGAAAAAATAAGAACAGGAATTGGACCTATTATTCCTAGAAATGAAGTAAATGACAAAAAGAATTTTAAAAGATGTTGGTCAATTTTAAAATGAAATTCATATGTGTTAATATAAACCTCTCATGTTTTTAGGGTGAAAAAGAATCTAACTGGTTAAAAATTTCCATGTCAAGTGAATATTTCTTAAAAGCATAAATCTCCAGTCTTAAAACTGAAATATTTTGTCATTTATTATCTAGTTTTGAAAATAACTTAATTTTAAAACATCTACTCTCCCCAAAAGAGAACCAGTAGAGAAGAGCGTATCACTGTTAGTTTCATAGGACTGAATTTTAAGGCAGATATTTTGAAAGCATGCTGAATGTTTGATACTGTATTATCCACGTAAGATCTATCTAGGAGACTAGGTTACTCTACCACGATGCCAGCTGGTAAATATTTGACATTGGAGTCCCTTAGAACCCCTGTAAAGATGGTGAGTACATACCACCAGCAGTGTTGTGTTAGACCAAAAGGAATTGATTTGAGAATGACACCCAGGGAGACCACTGGCTGCTAAGAAGGATACGATCAGTGCCAGGAAACAGCACTGCACCTTTTATCATTTCTCCCATGATGCACCCTACTGACCACATGTCAACTGAAAACAAAAATGAAATGAAGATAAACAAGAAGATAGGAATAGAACAGCAAATAAATGAAAACACTTGGCTACCTACGCTGTAGAGCAACGGTTTGACCTCTCACTGACTGGCTCAGAGGCCAGTCTCATGATCATTATTGTTTTAAAACAGCAAAATAGGGAGAGCACAAGAATGTCAGGGCCCTCTCTGCTATGCAACTGAACTAACAGTGCCACTCGATGCTACTTAATGCATGATAATATACTTTGCAATTATAATTCAATGATTAATTTAGTTTTTGATTTAAAAGGTCTAATTTGCATTCATCTACTAGAGTCTTACTGATTTGTATTGTAAATTATTCTAGATTGTTTTAATATGGGAAACATGCAAATTGGTTTCTTTTTTATTCTTTCATATACCATATTTGAAAAAAAAAAAAAAAGCTGAGCTGCCAGAAACCTCAGAAGAAAGGGTTTCTTTTACAAAACACAGTTACTCTTATTTATAAATATGAATAAATTTCCAGAAGTGAAATGCCAGTTCAAGAATGAATGTTTCGAAATATGCTGGCTCAGTTTCATTGACTCCCATCAAAGGAGCATGTTTCTAAACAGGAAGCCTTGCCTTATTCTTATAAACATGGTTGCTTTATAATGGCAAGAAATACTGGCTTTCAAAACGGGATGGTTCAACATGAAATGAACAACATGATTTAAAGAGCTGACACTTCTCAGAATATGAATCCAGAGAAACCCAGAATTCAAGGTGGAATTACAATGGCTTCTCTACTATTGCCAGTTATCATCCAGAACTTAAAATCAGTAAGCTAGGGCAGAGGGCACACAGGGAGGGGCAAAATGGGAAAAGGCGAAGCAAGAAAGTAAAATCTCTCTCTTTAACCATACTTGGTTACTCACGTGTTCCTATTGAAAAGTCAGAAAGAGAGATAAGTCATTGTTAAGGGGGAAGATAACCTAGAAGAATAAGGGATGTTGAGGGGGAGCAAATAGGAAAAGGCATTAAAATAGCAGTACACTATAATTTTGCTCCACTTAGTCTTCAAATTACATTTTGTAATTTGGCAGTGACCTTAAAGAATTCCTCATAAGATTCTTTCCAATGTGAAAATCTCACTCAGGTTAAACTCAAAGTTTCCATTATTTGACTTAACACCTAAACAGAATGATCACTGCAAAGAAATGGTTACAGCTTTGAAGGTGACAAGCATACCAACAGAAGCAAATCTGTTTTGCTTCCATTTTAGGAAAGCAAGTGACATGCAAAAATATCAGGGAAAGATAGAGCAAACAGTTGCGCATCCCTTTATTATTAATGCATTTGTAATTATTGATAATGCTTGCCTCACAAGAGAGAGAGAATCTTTGATTAACAGAAAAAAGATCTCTGAAAATGCATTTATTTTGGAATTGCAAGTTTTCTTATCATACTGTCCAAAGTGACCAGTCTAACTTGCTATTTACAGTGTATCTATTTTTATAGATATTGTGGAAGACAAAGACAAAAAAAAAAAATAGATAAAAACTCAATAAGCAGGGTTTTCTCTTGCCTGTACCCATTCAAACACTCGGAAAAGGTGGCTTCTGCCACAAACAGAATCTGGGAGTATTTGTATCAGGGAGTTAGAAAACATCAATTTTTATTTTTTATTTAATGAAAAAAATCTCTTCTATATTATCTCTGGCAGATACTCATTTTTCTACTACAAAACCAACTCGATTGCTTTTTAACTCTATAGCTTTGGTCAAGGTACTTCATCTCTCTTAATATAAATTTCATCCTCTAAAATGGGGATGATAAATAGTATTTATCATGTAAAAATTTTTAAAAAGGATTTGATAGGATTATGTGTGGTAAAGATCCTTCTACATTGCTTGGTAACTAAGTATAACTATATATTGGTATTAAATATATTCTGGAAAAGTTTATTCAATGTTTATTTAATATTATATTTAGATATAATAAGGAAGTCTTTCCAGTGAGGGAAACTCACAAGTCACTGGGTGATCCTTTCACTGTTAAAACCACTTAAAAATGCATTCCACATAATCAATCACAGCTGACCCTATGGAACTTTTCCCATTATCTAAAAAGAAATTGCCCGGCTTCCTCATCTAAATAATAATCTTAACTTATGCAAATATAGCCTATTATCCCTGGCCACTCCTTTCCTAAAACTGACAGATTCTCATGTTTCAGACTAAAATCCCTTGACTTTCACTCCCTTGCATATACCTTTAAATAACTGCAATAACAGTAACAGTTGATCTAAATGGAATCTTAGTCCTTATGTTGCTTTAGATAGTTGTTGGTTTAATAATTGGTATTAATAATTGGCATATCTTCCAGTTCTCCTTTGTGTGGCTCTGCTGGATGCAGATATTTCAAAGTTAAAAGAGATTAGTTTTGGAAATTTATCTTCATGTCAGAACCCAAACTAGACTTAATAGATCATAAAGCTTTTCAAAAAATAATGCTGAGATAAAAACTCTAGATCTGAACTACTGATTAATATAATGAGCTCTATTTTCTCTATTTTAAGGAAGCTTTGAGTAAAAATACCCTAGAAACCTTCGCAATTTCCCATTCTCATTTAACCTTATTCACTAATCATTATTCCTACAGACTCTCCATGCTTATGCCACCTAAGTGGGTGAGCCTTGTGCCTAGAAATGATAAACTCTATTAATATGAATTACGAACATAGAATATATGCACATTTATATGGATCTTTATATACTCAAGACAAGATTGTTTCTCAAGATAAACTCATTGCACCAGATTTTGTGAATTATTCATCACAACTAAAATAGGAAATAGGTAATAAAAGAATTTGATACTAAATCTTACTGGAACAGGGAGGTGGGGTTGGTGGTAAGTCTTCCCTCAACTAATATACATATCTGCTTAGCAAGAAGATTAGATTATTTTATGAGATTTGTCAAGATAGTTCAATGAATACTGATCATGCATAGACCTGAGAAGAAATTTGCAAATTTGATTACTGTTGGAAACTGGATTTTGATGCTTTCTGAGACTGCCTGATACAGTATTTGGTCTCTGTAAGAGTTTTGTACATGAGTGCTGCCCAGTTAGAATTCTGGTTGCTTTTATGATTCTGATTTATTACATTTCCTCTCCCATCATCAGTATTCCCATAGGCAGAAAGAAAATTCATTTGCAATGGTGACACTCAGAAACTGAGTCACTTTCCCTTGAAGGGACGTTAAGTAAGTTTTGGTATTACTAAATTATGGTGATTAATTCTCTAAATGAGAAAATCTCAAGTGTCATCGTATCATTTGTCAGGCATTAAATTATGCTAAGTTATCTTCTTTTTTTCTGTTCTAGCCAAGAGAGAGAAATGATATAATGCAGGCTCTGGCAGCTTAAATCTAAATAAAGCATTCTATTGCTATTTCCACATTCTGTCCAATGACTTGGGTTGTAATCGACAGTGAAATGTTTTTGGACTATGTGAATGTCTATCTAGGAACCTGGCAAATATCTTCCAAGTAGGGCATTATGTGACTCTGGTAACACAATTGTGAGAACGCATTGTTTTTCTCCCTAATCTAACTATAGCTTCATTTGACATAGGATTCAGACAATGTGTTTTGATATATTTTCTTTCAAAGCATACCACAAAATACAATAGCAAGATTTCATATGATTTTCTAATATCACAATGTTTCTTTGAAAAGTTTGTTTCAAAAGTTATAAATTTAGATAGTCAACAAGAGCACATTATTTTAAACTTCAGTGAAGAGAAGGGATTATAAAAGACTAAAGAAACATATATATTTTACACATGTAAGTCTAAATAAGAAAAATAATATTTGTGGAATGTTAAATATTCTAATGCCAAGAAATCAAAGGAAGATTTTCTGTCTGAGGCTACCGATTCAACTTGCTTTTCTTGTTTTAGAACTTCTGTGTCATTATATTATTAATTTTTAACCTTTATTTAAAACACTTTCTATTTCTGATTTGCTTTTTTATGAAACAGAAAAAAATTCACTGAAACTTGGAGCAAAGGAGAAAATTTTTACCTTTATATTAAGTTACAAATAAAATAAACTAATAAACTTACAAAATATTTTGCCATAAAAAAGATTTAAATAATTTTTACTGCACCAATTTGTTTTAAATGTCATTCTTCAAAATCCATATAATTCTGTAGTGTATAGGAATAAGTAATTCAAAAAAGTCCTAATGTTGAAAAATGTCTTTTTCTTTAAACTTTTCTTTTTACTTTTCATTGTTCTGATCAATAAACAAATGCTGGCTCCAGATGTCTCACATCATCACCACTATCAGTATCTTCACTTTATTCTGTACATCAGGTTACAGAAGTATTTTAGCAAATGGCAAACTTTATTTTTTTTTTTTTTGCTTTTTACTATTGTCTAATTCACAGATAATTTTCATTTCTCATCCTTTGAGAGAAATTTTTTATTCTAGGTAGACTTTCAGTTATTTTCATTTTTTTATAGTTTATCTAATTCAATTTGAAGGTTATTTGGGCTAGAGTATCCCCAATCTAATTAACTTTATAAAAGAAATATTGTGTTTCTTAGCTTTGAAAGTATTTACAGGTATGTGTATGTTTGTAAACATCTAATGTTTATATGTACATAGAAATCCTGTAAGATAAGGAGAGGAGGTATTTTATAAAGTAAATTAAAATTTAGAGGAGGTCACATGACCAAACAGAACAGGACCAGAAGCCAATTCTTGGATCCCTATTACAGTATGCACTTGACTTTCAGTGGACTGTGGAAGGAAGAAAGGGGGTTGCACACAGAAGGTATCACTGTTCACAAACTCTGTCCTAAGGGCCACCTGAAGCCAGGACAGTTTGAATGGAATATCACAGTAATGACGAAAGAATGTATTGTATTGTTTGTGGCTCTCCCCCCTTGATATTTTTCACTTCATCAAAAAAAATCACTCAGTATTCTGTCTATAAAACTGTAGAGGAACAGGAAAAAATAATATGCTTTTAAACTTTTCTGCATGCATTTCTAGGAGACGGAACTTCTGAGTACTCCCAGGAGAGCTTTGCGGAAGCTAGCCCTCAGCAGCTCCTCTCCTAGACATCAAGGGAGACATCTGGAATTACCAATCTAGTGATTCCTGTCTTACTCAGATTTTCTCAAAATAATAATAAAAGAGTAGTAAAAAAATTAATGGTAAAAACATATTCTTTTAAACAAGTACAAAGAAATAAAAATAAAAAGTTTTTTTAATGTTCATGATTATCTGCAATGTGTTTATGGGTATGAAAGAATGACTGAAGTTTTACTTCATGCCTTTATTTAAAGTCATAAATCATATATGGTTTGAGATAATACTGTATTACCATAATATTAGCTTCAGACTATAGTAATGTATTAGTTGCAAAAGTTTATTAGAAAGTAAGCATGGTTATTTCAAAGAGGTAAGAAGGAGTAAGAATATCTCTCTGCATTAGAGATTCACTTTGATTCACTTTACTTTGACTATTCCTAATTTTCATGTTCAAGCTTAGAAAAGCTCTGACATTCATTAAATTTGAGGATGTTTTCCTTATTTACTCAAGTACATTTTTGACAAATCATTTATCTGTTCCTTAACTTGGCTCTTTGGCAAGTTTATATGTACATCATTCTCATCCTAACTGAAATTTCTCATGTCTTCAGAGGGAAAAGAAAAGGGGGCTATTTGGCCTTAATTGAAGATAATATACTTGAAGTCTAGAAATTTCAAATTTCAAATTCAGTGTGCCTCTCTTTAATATCCCCCTGGTCCAAGGAACTCTGACCAAGAACTCTAGATAAAGGGCTTCACAAGTCTTGCTTGAAGAAGCTGTTGCCATGTTAAGTAGAATGGAAGGAAAAAAAATGTAAAAAGAATATATCTAAAAGAAGTAGGCTTTAAGAAAGAATTTGTATTATATGAAAATTCTACTGGTATTATGAAACTTCAGTAATCCAGAATATGGCATGCCCCCTTTGGAGCTTGAGGTGGGGAGAGAGTCAGGGACTAAATGCCCTTTAAAAAAAAAAACACAACTTCTAAGACAGCGTAACTTTACTATAAGATATTGTTGAAAGAAACAAAATCTGAATGAAATGCAAAATGACTGATACCTCTTTTATGACCATTGGACTAAAGAAGATAATGGACATCATATATTTACTGTTAACTTGAAATTTGTCATGGGCTGAAGAATTTTAAGTAATACCATATGTCAATATATAGCCTGTGAAATAGGCTTTAATTATAACACTATAATAAAAATTGAATGTGTAATAGTGTATGTTTGTATAATTAAACTATTCACATGATAAAAACAAATATTTTATAAATAATCCCTTGGATATTAAAAAAATCAAAAAATTAATTAATGGAAAAGCAAATATGTATGTATGTACGTGTACATATGTGTGTATGTATATACGTATTTTGCCAACACTTTAATAGTCAAGAAACTACCCTATAATATCATCTGGATCATATCAGTAGCTCAGAAACCCACACAGTGTTTCTCAAAATACAAAGACCATTTTAATGCAGGAAAATAGAAACTTCAGTCATAAATAATAATTTCATAAGATTTCCCAATTTGTCAAGATGTTTTACTATTTTTGTTGTAGGTTCAGATTAAGAAAGAGAATGTTGAAAAGTTCTGTGGGAGAGAGGAATAATGTTGATCATGATGATAGAGCAATATATAATTTTTCACCCTCAGAGAAATTTAATAGAAATTACTCTGAATAATTATAAGGGAAAGTCACAGGAACTTATGATTGCTTTTTTTTACATCTCTGAAGAGTCTCGGAAGAAATCAATTAGCATATACCGCACTTTGCTATTACTATCAGTACAGGCTGGAATCATTTTAATATGCTAAAATGTTGGTATGATTCGTCTCTCCATAAATACTCCATCAATCCCAAATCTTGTATCTGATCATCATGGTTAGTGAAATTAATTCAATGCTCTGATATTTTGACTATTGGTGGGAAGCTCTAATCATAAACTTGTAGCTTCATGTAAAGATTAATGAAACAATTCCACTCAAAAACACTGAGTACAGTAATCCACTGTTTAATAGGGATGCTACCATTTAATTTTTAAATGTGGTCATGACTTAAGATATTAAATTATAATTTTAATTAAAGGTAAAATGAACTAAGGATTTAAATCTAAATGAAAACATTTCCAGAAAAATGGCAGTTCTTCTAACACATTTTATCTGGAAATCATTTACTCATATTTAAGTAAAATTTAACTTAAGATGTTTTCCACTATAAGTCTCTATACATATCTTTTCCATTGACTTTTAAGTCTGTATGCAAGCTCATTATCATATATGGCAGTAGGCTATCAAAGACCATTATTTTATATGATCATCACTGAGATAAAGGGATACCGAATATAAATCCATATCACAATCTAAATTTTTGTTTTAAAGTTTATTCAATTTCTAGGATCACTTTTTTCAAGGACATACATTTTATGTACTGATGTTAGCACAATTTACTCTCTAAAGAGTAACTAACTCTCTAAATATTTAGTTCTAAATATTTTCCTGAAACAAACTATAATAAAAGGGAAAAAAGACCTCCAAGAAAACAATCATTGGAAGAATAGAGAATTATCAATATGATGTTATTATCTTTGTTTGCTTTTTTTCCTGAAAGACATTTTGGGCTAGAAAATGTTTTTTGACTTTTTCTAATTTTATTGGCTTTTAAATTTAATACTGCTAAAATAGGAGAAAAGTAATCCTGATAAATGTCTGAAGAGCTATAGTAGATCTCAGAGAACCAGGCCACATGGAAATCAAGTGACTTATAATAACATCACATGGAAATGAGATATTTTGTGACTTTTTATGTTCCACTAACCAGTGCATTATAAAGACATAACTGTGCAACTTCACTTTGAGTACTGATTGAGAAGTTCCTTTTTTTTTTTTTTTTTGGTCTGAAATATATTATACCCCAAAGAAAAAAGCACATACATACACACACACACATACTCCTACATTTATATGAAGTTGGTACATTTAAATATGAATTTAAATTATAATATTATTTAATTCAACTACCTTGGATATTTAATTTATTCTCCAAATATAAATAGTTTAAAATAAAATAAAAGTAAAAGGAAGTATTGTCATTTTAATATCAACATAGAAACTGAGATATTTTATATGCTTTTTTTTATATCCTCAAAATCTAGTATGCATTTTGCACATAAAATAAACCTCAGTTCAGACTAGTCGTAATTTTAGTATTGAATAGCTACATGTGCTTAGTGGCTACCTAACGGACAGTATAGTGTTAGAAGATGTCAGTAC
The DNA here is from genome assembly GCF_011764305.1 of Mustela putorius furo. NCBI lineage: Eukaryota > Metazoa > Chordata > Mammalia > Carnivora > Mustelidae > Mustela > Mustela putorius. Next base: position 5,113,662 of record NW_025421367.1, on the reverse strand, counting down.
TCTTGCTTTACTATTGGAATTTAGAGAATATCTTACTAATACCCAGCAGAATAAATAAGGGCCTACAGAAATGAGTGCTCACGGTGGCATAAATTTCTCATTGAATTTACTAAATAATAATCATAATCTTTCTTACGTAATAAGAGAGTTCCTTAATAGAGTTTTCTTATTAATCAGATACAATATTTAATAGAGTTATAGACCACATATTTATTGCGAGTTTCTAAAAAATTTCATATGTAGTAAATATACTAAACTCAATCTTGCATTATCACTGTTAAAGTTGGCAACTGTTCCACCTAGATTTGCATGATTGTGTGTTATGAGGGTATTTCTATATGTATAAAATATATTCTCTATTAATATATAAACTTTGTTACCTACGTATTGCAAACACTAATATGTGACATTGTTTGAGAATGAACTTTTGGTCATTTCAGAAATATGCAAGCTCACTTAATAATTCTAAATCATAGCTCTCCAAGAAATTTCTGATGGATTCTAGTACAGGATTTAGTGGTAGAAGTTGAATAAATATTACTTCTTAAAATTTTAAATTTCATTGGAAAAGCAATTATCTGAGTCTCAGTCATATCTCCAAGTCAAGTATGGGAAGCCTATTTTAAACCCTGCTGATCTCTGGCAATCTGAATTATAATTATGATTTTTAAATGTGGAAGTTCAAGTTTTAAGGAGGATATGCTATATTGACCTATTTAAGACTGGACAGTGTCAAGAGTAATCCAAATCAATGAAACTAGACAGAAGTTTAGGATGTCAGCAAGGAGAGAAATTATTATGCCTAAATGTTGTAGAAGCATAAAATAGTTTTAGAAAAAAGTGGAAAATACTTACAAATAGTAACTCTTTTTGCTAGTTATAAGATAAAGACATTTTAATAATTTGGGATTTGGTGACTTCTCTTATTTACAAAAAAATAGTAATGCTATTTTGAGTTACAGACAAGAAAATAATTTAAAGAAAAAAAGTCCATTAAAAATTTAATTAAAACAGATCATTGCAGCAGGGAGAGTTCAGCACTGGTCAGATTATATAAATCATCACTTTGCTTTTTAATCACAATGACACCACTTACCCAACTTTTTGCTTCTATCTTTACTCTCCTGGTAAAATCATTATGTGTTTAAAGGGAGAGAGAACAAAACAGGTAAAGCTGCAGCAAAAGGTACAAGGATACAGTCCCTTCCTGGAAAGAGGATTTTGTGGCGAACCATTTCTCCCATAATGCATCCCACAGACCATATATCCACTAGAACAGGAGAGAGGGAAGTGAAGAAAAGGGAGGAAAGTAAAGTTAACTAAGATAATTGATCTCTGAAGGAGGAGGAAAAAAGAACAGTTTGATTAGAAGGTACAATTTTGGTCTCCCACCAAAAGTCACACCCAAATCAAAACCAACACTGTAATAGTACATTAGCAATGTTTAGTATGAGAACTCATATTAATTTTTGAAAATTACGTTATGAGTACCTCAGATCACCTCTGTAGTGCCAGTGCCAAAGAGGTGACATGGAAAAACAGAAACTACACCAAATGCATCTCCATAGCAGGTGGCGGCTAACAGAGATCAGGGGGTTTTGACTATTTGCTGGATATAGCGAAAATAATTTTAATCAGTCTTTTCCATTTTCTATTCCACTTGGTTATGTGGAAGACCACTCTTTTGTTTCCTCGTTTTTGTTTGTTTGTTTGTTTAGTTGGTTGGTTCAAAACAGCGTACACGCAAGCAAATCCAAGAAACTAGGAAACGGCTAGAACCATGGTTTAAAGGCAGAAGTATTGGAATCCCTGGTGTTCGGGACTTAGTTTTTCCTTCAGAAGTTATCCTTGCAAATAAACATCAGTTTTAGTTTCTATTTGAAGTATTTCAAGAATAAAGATATGATCAATTAGCACATGTATAAAGGAGTCATCTGGAAGTAAAGTGAAAAGGTATTAAAGGTGTTTAAAAATTGTTTTGTTTGTTTGTATTGTTTATTTCTCAGTTGTCATACTCGTTAACCAAACATGCTTCGCCTTCTCTTACCAATCTTTACCGTCTTCCAGCTTGCTTTTTAGTAAGGACCAAGGCAACTTTGGGGCAAAAACATTAGGCTGAAATGTTTTTTGGGGAAGGAAGGCAGGGTTAGGTGCATGGGATAGCTGGGCATGCCTGATAGAGGAACAAGCGGGTTTTCTGCATGATAACCTTCCTCTCATAGGCAAGAGGTCAGCACAAGGGTGCTAGCTATGCCTTCACAGATCTAGAGAAGTAAAAAAAAAAAAAAAAAAGTTAAGGCAGAAACTTGCAACCTTTTCTGGTGAGGGAAGGAAAAGGGAGGAAATCACGTGCCATTTGTGCAGCAAAGATCCATAACACCATGAGAGGAAAATTCAGACCCCAGCCCCAGGCTCTGTAGATGTTTGATTTCTTGATTTCTTAAAATTGGTTCCCCTTTGATTTTTTTACAAACAGCCTGTGAAAAATGTATACAAATATCTTCTTTTCCAAATAAGTTAGCTGTGATATTAGACCTTGGGAAGAGGAATAGATTTGCCTCTTCCAAGTTAAAAGGTAACAGAATCCTGCCATCGTTCACCAAAACGAACCTGACCTTCCCAAGAGCTGACTTCTCCCTTTCCTCTGCACAAATGCACAGAACTATTGGCCTCCTTCTAATCTGAAAGTACACAAAGAAATTTTTTAAAACTTTGGTGGCCAGGGAATTTTCATAAATGCACCCTGTAGTACCTGCATGTAAAAATAAATGGATAATTATTTTTATAAAATTTATAAAAATAGACTGCTAGGAATTAAATAGAATAAAACATAAAGTAACCATGCAAGATACACTGAGCACATACATCCAATCCTAATTTACAACAATTTCAATTCTTAGGTTTATTAGATATATTTTTTAATATGTTATATTACTTGTTAGAGGTATTCTTTTCAAAATAATATATGGCAATGCATTCTAATAGATGTTTTATAAGGCCTTTAATAAAATCAAATTGCAATGCATTTTGAAGATTCTTTTCTTTAAAAGTGTTCATGAATACTAGATTTTTTTAATGAAAGCAGTTAATATAAAATTGAATATTTTCTCCATGATTTGGAACTTGTGAAAATTTACTAGGTATTTGCTATCCTAAATATTACTCACAGAGCAGTTTAAAGGATTAAAGAAACTCTTATCCAACTTGAACAATTTGGATTATTCTAAATTGACTATTCTTTGAGCATTTATAAGATTCTTGCTCCAAGGATTTGTGACATCTTTTTGTCTTTTCCTAGGAATAGAGCCATCAACCTAAGATAGCTACAACGCCAAATGGCTAAATGCAACAGACTACTTCCTGTTTTCAGACTCACTTAGAGCTAAGCTGCAACTCAGATAGCAATTTGTCTCAATAACTCCAGCATATGTGCTAATCAATACCTGCCTGACTGTTTAATCAGATTCTATCCACAGTTCTTTTTGGCCATAACATGTTAGTGTTCTTATGGCAAAGCTTACTTTTCAGAGACATCCTTCTCATTTTTAATGAGTGATTCTTCCTAGTAGTATTTTTAAAAACCTTCTAAATATGAACGTTGGTGGTCCTATTAAAAATATATATACATATACATGAAAGAGAACGTTGCCCTTCGCCATCTAACATGTATACACATTTTCTTCATGGTTTCTGTGGCTGCTGTTCCAAAACCTTCTTACCATTCTCCTTGTAGCCCATTCCCAGAATAACCTCGGGGGCTCTATAATAACGTGTGACCACATAAGGAGTCATCATGAAGCTCGTGCCTGCCGTCCTGGCCAGTCCAAAGTCGAGGATTTTCAATGTACAATCAGACTTGACTACAATGTTACTTGGTTTTAAATCCTGACGATAGGAACAAGAGAAGAAATTAAAAGCCAGCAGCAAATGGAACATATAATTTCTATCTACTCAATCAACATGGCAGTCTTGTAATAGTACTGTTAGGGCCCCCCTCCTTGACTGCAAAGCATTATATGAAGCAAATGATTACTGCTCTGAAAGAAGTTTACAATTGGATTTTTGATATTTTTAAGATATCGCCAAAAACTTCTTAAATCCAGAAGAGAATTGGACTATCAATTTTACAATTTAGGATCATCTTGGGAAGAGGTTTTAGAATAAATGACATATCATTTTTGTCATTGTTAGGTTTCTCCTTGTGGCAACATAGACCTTTCAGCTTATTTTTCATTTCTAGGCCTGACAGAAATGCAGATTAGGGAAGCTGTCTTTATGCTGCCAGAGAAAAACTGTGGAAACAAAACAGTCTTATTTCAGCTGCACATATGACCTCTGCCAATCAAGGGACTTGAAAACATGAGGCTTCTCAGAAGTTGACTCTTAATGCGCTGAAACAAAATGCAAAACAAAAGCAGCTACAGTATCGCTTAGATTCTCTTCTACACATTAGTGAACTTTGCGCTAATTCTATTTTAAAAGAAATGAGGAAGTACATTATATTCCACTTACCCTTTCTACATAAAGAAAATAAACTACAGTTGCTCTTTCTTTTCTCCAGAAACACCTTAATTATACTTCTGGAGGAGGTGGTCTTACCCTGTGAATAATTCCAGCAGAATGAAGGTGCTTGATGCCACACAACATTTGGTATAGCAGGTAAGACATTCGCTCATGGTCTAATTCCATCTGAATCACCTGACACAAGTTGGCATCCATCAGTTCCATGACTAAGTAACTGGAAAGTAAATCCACAAGGTTAGTTCTAAATCACAAGATCTGTGAAGTTCTTCAAAGAGGCCAGAATCCCCTCCTAAACCCATAAGTCTTCCAAACTTCCCAGCTCTACCTTTGACCGAGTTAAGATTATGAAAAACTTTCATGTATTGGCCACATGTTAGCCATGCTAACTCTACCACAGGTTACTAACAGAAGTGGCATTTATTAGTGTGTGGTCTCTGTTCATATATTTTCTATTTTCCCCCTACCCATATATTTTCTACCTTCATCTTGTCCTGACTTTTCTTCAAATTCCCTGAATTCTTTCTTCAGTATTATGATTACAAATAAGGAAAAAAAAATCAAAAGAGCATCTTCCACTAAATGCCATGTATCTGTGTCAAAGAAGACAATGTACTAGGATTCATTTTCTCTCCTCTGTTATTGTCACTTTACTTTTAGATAGATTCTTTTTGTACAAAATCAAAGGCACCACAGAAATAGAAATAAAGATTTTAAAATGATTTTTAACATGGCTTTCTTATAATTTATTTCTCAAAGTGAATAGAGTCATTCTAGAAAGCTCAAAGTCGATTGATAATAAAAACACATAATAATAAATCTCTGATTAAATCAAGGATATTGGACAATAAAGCACAAGCACCAGAAGACCAGTCAGAAGCAGAAGTGTCTTTCCAGGAAGTAACACCAGAAACAGAACCTTCTATTCCATCACTGGATCTTTTTCATTTGCTATTAGCTCTTATCTCCCTTCAATCCCTACAAGGGATTTCATCCATTGATTTTGTCAATTTCCCTTGAGTTGTTTGAGTGCTATGCTCTCCCTTCCTTCATGAGTTTTCTTACTTACACATCTTGGAACTCCTCCAATGTTTTCTGGGGTGTGAAGACATTTAATAAACTAATAATCTGGAAAAGAAACAGTAGAAGGGATAGAGGAAGGAGAGAAAGAAAAAGGGAGATAATGAATTATTTAAAAAGCATATTTAAATGAGTATTTAACCCAACTCAAAGTCATACACTAGTCCTACAATAGAAGAGAAAAGTTGGAAAAAAATTTTTGCAACAGTCTCACAGAACACAGAAAAATGTATTCAGAAATAAATACATGATGTATGTCTTCAAGTTAAATATAATTAAAAAGCTTAAGTTCTTAGACAGAAGGAAGAGTCAGAGAAGGTACATAATCGAAATACTGCCTAGAGTGTGATAATCCTTGGTAGAATACAGAGTAGTAATTAACAAACAAAAAGAAGAAAAGCCATGTAAGAAAAATGGGCAGCAGCAAAACACCCACCAAGATGTAGCAAGGTCATGTTTTTTCTCCAAATGAATGAGGTGGTTCTCTAACTTAAGATTTTTTTGTGTGTTGCTATTTAGTTTTTTGGCTTCTATTTCACACACAAATATTATTTAAACTAAGCTATAATGATAGGTTGGGAAAAGGTATATTCTAGATGATATCACTGTGAATTTACTGGAAAATATATTTTAAAATTTATCAAAATTCTGTTTCTTAAATGTTTTTTTTTTCCTGTTTTGTTTATTTTATGTATTAGGTAGCAAAGAGGTTTACCTTCTAACATAAGTAAATTAAAAAAAAAAAACTTTGTCACATTTCCAAATATACTGCTTACATAAACAACTCAAAATGTCCTTTCAGCTAAATATTCTCTACTAAGGAGCCAGTACAAAATAAAAATTTTAAAATATGGATAACAATCTTCTACTCATAGGATAGAACCAACTATTTCACTAAAACTGGACAAGAACAAGTTTCAGATTTAAACATTTTAAGCTATGAATTAATAAATTTTAGTAAATTTTATAAGTGGTATGGAAACATATGCAGTGATTTTAAATATCTGAGAAATGCTCAGATGCTCTCATTTTTCCCTTGTAAATTCTAGGGAATTCTGTAGGCCACATGGAGCTTTCATTTGTTGAAGAATTATTGACAAAAAAAAAAATCACAAAGTATCTTACTCTGTTAACTGATAGAGTATGTTGAAAAATGTCTTTGTGATACATCTTTCATTGTGTATATCACACATATTTGGTGGGCCTGTTTTTCTAGTATTTCATCAGTCTTGCAAAGTAATTCATTTTGGTATTTGTTCAAACAAAATCATCAGACACTGTGCACAGGCACACACACAAATACACACACATACCCCATACAGAAACAACCCTTAAATATGGAAAAATGATAACCTGTATCACCTGGAAAATGAATAATCTAGCTATTCCAAAATTAATTTAGACAATAGCATTACAATTTTGCGTAAATTGAGATTATTTTAAAAGGTAACTTCTCCACTATGTATTCTTATTTTCCCATTTCCTAGTCCCCTGTTTTATAGCTTCATCTTCTCTGATTTCCCTCTGTTCTTTCTTTGCTCCCTTGTAAATTCTAATGTCTTCTACTAATCATTTGGAAACTGTGTTTCCATTTGCCTAAAAAAAATCACATCACAGCTATTTTCATTTTGTTTCAACAATTTCACACAGGAATCTGATTCAGTTCCTTTATTCTAGCATCCTTAAATTTTCTTTATTATTATTATTATTATTGTTTTTTTGACAGACAGGGATCACACATAGGGAGAGAGGCAGGCGGAGAGAGAGTGGGGAAGAATGCTCCCTGCTGAGCAGAGAACCTGATGCAGGGTTCAATCCCAGGACCCCAAGACCATGACCTGAGCGGAAGGCAGAGGCTTAACCCATGGAGCCACCCAGGCACCCTTATTCTAGCATCTTAAAATGCAGATATGAATCAGTGTTTTTTCTGGCCCCACAATCACATTAGCTCTCACTTCCTAGAATTAAGCATTAATTTTCTAAATGCACTCTCTTCTCTATTATTAAAGATTTAGTTGGGATTACTTTAATGTTTTACTTTACTTTCCATAGCATTTACAGAGTTCTGCATTCTGACTGCTTTTATGTAGTACCACAAGTACTAATGTGGGAACTTCCATTTGGTTGTGAGTGAACTTCCTTTCTGTTAATGAGTTCTAGAAAATTAGTTCCACAGATGTACAGAAGGGCACATGGACATACACAAAAGGGGGGTAGCAGGTAGAAAGCCAATTACAAATAATCTTTTCAATTGGGAAGTTCTTTTTAGGTATCATAAATGTGAACCTCTACATTTCAGTCAAGAACAGGGAGTAGGATTCCCTCAAATTCACCAGATACATGGGAATTTATCTACAGTGTGTTTATTGCATTATGGGAGTTAGAAGGAAGACAGGGGAAATGTAAATATATGAAGTCACAAACTATCAAAATTTCCCATGCATTGCTTCATTGCTTGCATCTATCCATTTTCCATTGCCCATGGGATTTCTCATCCTGTCTGCTATCATAAAAATAGATTACATTGGCCATGTGGTTAATCTTGTTCCTGCCTTTATTTAACATACTGGCAGAATAAATTGCTTTAGTAGAATGACTTTTCTTATGAATCATCCTTTCCATCATTTATACAGTCCTTTTTAGAAGTACCATGTTCCTTGTATGGTCAAATTAGAGATGGGTGCATTTTTCATAAAATTTGCCTCTTTAGTGAGACCTTTCCTGCTCACTCTATTTTAAAAAGCAAGCCCACCCACCCAGCACTAACTAGAATAATTTTCCTTCTTCACTTTGTTTTCCCTAATAGTGCTTATCACCATCTGACATTCTCTACATTTGCCTATCTATCTTCCGGATGGGCTTTTTCTTCACCAGTACAACATGAGCTCCACACAAGCAGGGATTAGCTTCTGTTATCTCCACTACTGTAATCTTAGCATCTGCATCTGTCCATGGGGCAGGTTTCACTTATTTAACAACTATGTGTCAAATGGCTGAATCCCAAAGTCAGTGAAATAGTAAGAGGAAAAGAGAAACATTGTCACTGGAGAAACAATCCACATATTTGTATTTCAAATATCTTCCAACTAAACTCTCATATATACATTTTCTTCTTAGTGAGAGATGGTTGTCCTCGTGACAGATTCCCTTGTTATAAAACTGTGCTGATAATTTCACATATCCTGTGTGATTTTCACACTTAAGAAAAACTTTGCAGGGAGTTAGGATAGCTATTGTTATAGTTTTAGTATAATAATTATCACTTATTTTCATCATACATTTAGATGTAATAAGTTATCTGCACTATATTTATAAATTCTTTATTAATAATAGTCATTATTCAAATCATGAGTGACCTCGCATGTACCCTTACTAAGAAGAACGGGAGCATAGAAAGAATTCTAGAAGCCTTTGTGTGCAGTGGAAGAAGCTTATACTCTGAAGTTGAAGAAAGTCCTATGATGGTATACCCTACTTAGTTCCCATGAGAAAAGGTCTTGATGATCCTGTCCTGATGGCCTTTGCAGACATGTCGCCACACACAGGCCCAACCCTACAAAAAAGAAGATGCTGAAACAGAGTGAACATTCGAAGGCCACTGCCAGACTATAGCTGAAGGAAAAAGGAGATAAAAATTTTCACCCATTAATAATTAAATTTAAATTATAAAGAAATATAATGTTCTGCAGGATATTTTTTGGCTTTGTATTTGTTTGCTTTTGATTACTTTGGAAGAAGTCTGGAGCTCTCTGGTTATTTTGGAACAAGATAACCAAATATGGTTAATTTCACAGCAGGAAATATCTATCAAATTTATCCCTTCTTCCACCATATGGTTTTGAGATGATTTTTAAGCAGAAAGCTATCATGAGGACAATGAAATCAAATGTAACATATGGAAGGATAAACAATCTTAACAGGCAGAAATGACAAAGTAAAGAAAGCCCTTCCTACTCAAGTTGGCACACTGATGTTCTTTCTCCAATCTCACAGCCTCCCACTGCCAGAGAGTTAAAAATAACGACTCACGTTCTTATGGTTCACACACTTCATGAGGACCAGCTCCCGGTAAGCTCTCTTGGCATGCGTTTGGTTCTGAAAAGGTCTGCTGAGCTTCTTAATGGCCACATTTCTGTCAAGAACAGCATCATACGCAGCACTGCAGGGATCCAAGAGCAATCCAGAGTTAGGAACCAAGAAACCCTTAGAATTTCTGCCGACTAATATAACTAATATGGGTAAAGAAAATACTATTTTGGAATCCTTCTCTGATACTTTCTCCTCAGGTCCCATGCCAATCAGGCTGTGAATAAAGATCTAGAAGTGACTAGTATCAAAGCATTCTACTTGCTAGGAAAAGAAAAAAAGGAGAGTATCTTGCCAAAAATCCCCAGCATATAACTGCCTCCTTGAGTGGGAGACAAAAGAAAAAAAGGAAAGTGCTCTGCTTTCTACTGGTCCAGCCCTGTGAATGTGGCAAGTCATTTAATGTCTCTGAGCTTGAATTTCTCATCTAATAATATGTAATATTCAGGTTTTCTCTAGCTATAAAACTCCATTGTAGTTTGGTGATTTTAAGTGAACATTATTCTTTCCCATTCACAGGAACCATATTCTAAGGTATGACCTTCATTGCCATGAATGCAAATGTTGTCTGATGGTAAAGTGTGCACATTAACAATAATGAGGCTCAAAATAAGGAATGTAATCATAGGGTTTTTAGAAGCATAAATAACTGCATTTAAATACAAAGACAGGAATGAATGCCACTAACATTCGATGCTTTCAAACTATTTGAGAGTGAAAATTTGCCATGCTTTGAAAAGCAATCCACATACAGGACTGTTTCTCCCACACTCACAATATGTGGGTCTGGGGATCAAATAAGGAACTGAGTCTCTTCTTGGTATTATACCTAATGATTCACTCACAGATTTTCGGCTCCCCCATCCCTGCAGCTTCAGATGGTGTTAGATTTTGTCTTAATTGCCAGGAAGGAATGCAGCAATCAGTGTTCTCTACAAGTGATCTGTTGACTTGGAAGTGGCATTAACGATGCAGTGTTCATGCCACTAAGCTAAAACATCAAAAAGGGATTACTGTATTGTAAGATAATGATGGACTAGCAGGATAAGATTAGACAAGGTCTTATAGTTCATCTGGTCCCTGTGTCCATTTAATACTTATTCTTCCATTTGATACTTATTCTCCTCCAAAATATCTCCATAAAGAGTTCAGGCAGTCTCTACTTAAGCATCTCCAAAAACATGATATATTAATATTGAGGCAGCTCATTATGTTGTTGAGAGTTAGAAATGTCATCATTCTAATAAGCAAAGTTGTCTCTATGGTTTCTAGTGACTTTCTCTGCCGACCAGGGTAACTCTTGAAGTAGAGTAGTCCCTTTTCCATTGTGGCATATCTATAATATCTGAAATCCATTAAAGGAATGAGCACAACCCTTGGTTTAGTCTATAAGCATCCAGTAGCTCTTGGCTCCTCTTATTTTTTCCCTAAGTCTTTTCTTTCTCAAGCTAAACACTACTAATATCCTACCACCATTTGTCAGAATGTGATTTCAGGTCCTATCACCATCTGGTCAGTTTCCTCTGTATAAATTCCAGTCTGTTGTTAACTGAAAATGTGGATCCTGAAGTGAATAAACATTGTGAGTCTAGGCATGGAGTATCACTGAAGATTAGGGTAGCGCTATCAACTTCTTTATTCATTCACTAGCTCCTTCACTCCACCAACACAGATAGTACAGCTAAGTCTGTCTTGGCTTTTTTTTTTTTTTTAAAGATTTTACCTATTTATTTGACAGACAGAGATCACAAGTAGGCAGAGAGGCAGGCAGAGAGAGAGGAAGGGAAGCAGGCTCCCTGCTGAGCAGAGAGCCCAATGCGGGGCTTGATCCCAGGACCCTGGGATCATGACCTGGGCCAAAGGCAGAGGTTTAACCCACTGAGCCACCCAGGTGCCCCTGTCTTGGCTTTTTGACAACAATATCACACACTATTGATTCACAGTGAAGCTATATTAATTAAAAATACTGTCTTTTTAAAAACCTGTGCTACTTTCAAACTATTCATGTCAGCATTTGATTCTGCTGTTCTTGTGAACCTATCAATGGCAGCACAGGTAAAGGAAAGAGTCAAATAGACCTATATCTTTTCAGTAGTGCCCAAGAACAACAGTGAATTTGGAAACACAGAAATAAAATTTGTTTTCTGTAGCTAAGAAATTGTATCAGCAGAAAATCAATCAAAACAGTCACCTTAATAAATGAAACAATGGGATTGGGAGGGAGACAAACCATAAGTGACTCTTAATCTCACAAAACAAACTGAGGGTTGCTGGGGGGAGGGGGTTTGGGAGAAGGGGGTGGGATTACGGACATTGGGGTGGGTATGTGCTTTGGTGAGTGCTGTGAAGTGTGTAAACCTGGTGATTCACAGACCTGTACCCCTGGGGATAAAAATATATGTTTATAAAAAATAAAAAATTAATATTTTAGGCCAAAACAACTTAGAATAACAGTCATGTGGGCCTTAGAAAGGAATCAGAAAGGCAGATTCTGGCACGTCTGACTGAAGAAGTGCCCTTCCACATAGGTCCAGGGACCCAGTCAGTCAGGCAGATGTGTACATTGGTATTTTGATTGGCAGAAAATGTGGACAGTTAGCATTCTGACCAGCATCCCGTGATGAGGCTGAGTCTACCTTCTGCAGTCAACATTCTGATCACGCTCTCCCTCAGATTTTTACATGCAGGCATATAACCTATATTTGGTCAGCTTGACTATTGCATTTCTCATGTGTTAGTAAATCGGCATCTGTTTTTTTATAGAGCCTCTAGTGGATGTTTGTCAGTGTGAGTTTGAGTCCCTGAGATACCAGCCAGATCCCAAAGGACAGTGGGCCATCTTCCAACCTCATGTGGAATGCCTAAGAAAATGCCATGCTCTGGGGTTCTTGGGAGGTTCTGACCAGTGTCTCCCAGAAATGTTGTGGTTTTCTCCACACTAGTACCTCTTCTTGAAGCTATTTTAGGCATGAATCTCAGCACTGCTGCTTACTAGATGTGAAGCTAGGGGCAAGCCACTTACACTCTCTGCCATTAGTTTCCTCACATTTAAAATGGAGATAACAGCCTGACAATGACAAGACTACTACGATGAGTAAAAGAGGCAATAATGCATCTACAGTGCCTCAACAAGAGTAAGCTCTTAATAAATAATAACTAATCCTATTTTTAAGTTTAAGGCATTAACTAATCCTATTTTTAAAATCAGTATTCTTGTTGGAGTCATTATGTAATGGGAGATAAAATAGAACTTCCTAAGGCATGTGCTACAATTGGACATATATCTACTACTAATCATCAGTTTTTAATCTTTCTATTAACTACAAATCCACTTAACTATATCACTCTCTTGACTGCATTTCCCAAGTTTGTCCCATGATATAAAAGTTTAGGGCAAAAAGTTAGGCCTTATTAAAATCTAGATATATTAAGCCATTTGGATCTACTAACACTTTAATAAGTTATCCAGTACGATTTATTTTTAATGAATGCTTTATTCCCAGTGGTTGCCACATCCTTTCTTAAGACATCCTTTCACAAAAGGTGTCTTTTCTAACCAATACTAAGGTCAATGTCAAGCTCAGCAGATGTCTCTTATAATCTCTCTCTTCCCTTTAAAGGAATAAGAATGTTTGCCTGTCTACAGCTGAATGGAATACTCTGGTTTGGCTCACTGAATTTCCATTTGCCATCTTGTGTCATGCCTTCTAGGCTGGAAAAGACTTAGGAGTTAAATATACAATTCCCAGATGCTTTTGTAATCAGTGCTCCCATGTCCAATAAGATCCTGCCACGTTAATGCGACTGTGAGAGATTTGTAAGGCACAAGAGAGGGTGGTCATTTTCTAGCGTTTCTTGGTTGGAAAGCAAGGCTTTATGGAGATGTGAAAGTTCCTTCTGCAAACACTCATTCATTATCCAAATTCCTGGTGAGAAGAGGGGTTAAAGGAAAGGCAATGGTGGATTCTAGAATACCAGGGCCCAGTCACCAGCATCACAGACTAGGGACACCAGTAGTAACTAGGGCACAGTTTCAACTCTAAGATTCCTAAATCTCAGTTACTATCATGTATTGTAAATGGAAGCTCAGTGGTTCTCGGATATTCAGAGGTGGGAGGTCCCCTGGTCACTCAGCTCTCTAGTGTCTGGGAGTCATTCCAAGAAGTCCAGACTAGAGGCCACTTCTCCAGGCCTTCCAATGATTTTGAAAGCACCCAATTACCGTATTGCCTACTTTAAATGTTTCTGTCTCCTGCCATGAACCCCAGATGACACTACAATCATCCCCATCCTCTATAATTCCTCAGTGATTACTGGCAGCAGTTTAGCAAATACATCTGAAAATTGGCATCAGTGGTACTATATAGTCAGAAATTGATGTCTGAAAGTTTTCCATTACTCTTGAGTCATTTTTTTTAAGAGTCTTGGTTCATAGCAGCTTACTTTTTTTTCTTTAAGTATTTTTTTTTTCTTTTATCATCATGCAGGTAAGAGGTAAATCTTTATGAAGATTTTCCAGCAACTTCCAGCAACTTTCCAGCAATTTTGCTAAAAATTTTCCACAATTTCTTGATGCTCATTACTAACTCACCTCCACTTCTACCAGGCTTATTTATAAAAGAAAGATGTAGCCTTTTATTGTTATGCTCCTGTCATTTAATGGTGCTACAAAGTTAAATTAACTTCCTTGAATATATTTATATAAACACATGCATGGGGACACACACCTCTCTGCAGGCAATTCTTATTCTTAACATATTTAATAGGGTCTTTTTTTTTCTTTCTGACAATTGCAGACAACCTCTTGCACAAATACATCTTCATAAATAATCATTCATTTGATAATCTTTCTTGTTCCCTTTCCCTTTCACATTTAAAACACTGTTGGTCATATTAACATGTTTATGGGCCAAAGATAATTCATTTTTTAAATTTTATTTATTTATTTTAGAGAGAGAGTGAGATAGTGAGAGAGAGTACAAATGGGGAGGAGAGGGAGAAGCAGGCTCCCCGCTAAACAGAGAGCCTAACATGGGTCCCAGGACCCTGGGACCATGATCTGAGCTGAAGGCAGACACTTACTGACTGAGCCACCCAGGCACCCTGCCAAAAGATGATTTTTTAAAAAATCTCTAGGCCTTATGATATCTTAAAAAAAAAAAAAAAACTTTAAAAACCTTATCATTGCAGCATCTTAAATGTCTTAAGCAATAGCCCAGCAGGCCAGATTCCCTCCTGCAGTAAACACTGAACTCTTCATTGCTCTTTTCTCTTTCCCACATTCTCATTTGACCTTTTCCAAAGACCTGGACTTTAGTCAAAAGCTACCAAAAAAAAAAAAAAAATCTTCCCAATGCCTTTAAAAATCTCACTTTTATGCCCAAACATTACAGTCCCTAGAGATGCTCTGGAGACACTGATTCATTCCACCAAGGAGAACAGAGTTGGGGGACCTGCCAAACTCATCTCTGCCTCAGGACTTTTGCAACCATTCCTCCTTCTGCCAGGCAGGCTCTTCCCACATCCTTATTTACCTGATTCTATCTTGCGATTCAGATTTCAGCCCAAATATCATCTCCTCAGTAGAAGCCTTCCCTAATCACCCCATCAAAAGCCAACAGTGGGTTTTTTGATTAGTCACTTTTGTCATTGGATTGCTTAGCTATAGTAGGTTGCTTATATTTTGTCCGGGAACCTTTTGACTACAGCAATAGGATTCTAGCAATAGTGACTTATGTAATAAAAATATTAATGGAAAGTCTAGAATTAGGCATATCCGGTTTTTAGGGATACATTATAACTCTTATAGACCCTAGGCACTTTTGACTTTTGATTTTCTGCAAACTGATTCTCAGCGTATTAGAAAAAAAAAAAAAGCCAATTATAAAGCTCCTTCAGTGCATCAAAGGAAAGTACCGGTGCTGGGCTGCATTGCTAAGATTCCCCTTCAGTAATAAAGGACTTATTATCCCAGGTGCTGGGAGTGCTGCCAGCAGACAGTCCCTCAACTCTTACCCCACTTTGGGTATAATTTCAGCAAAGATATGCTTAACCAAAGACTATACTTCTTCATGGGCAGCCTTCACTCATTGACTGATGAACATGGCATCATAAATGCCTGACCACCTCATCCCAATGCAGGACAGCTGGAAAGACTCATTGCATCTTCAGAACTCCCAGTCGGGTCAGCAGAGGCTTCCTTTGAGATTGCATTGCTGCTGAACTTCTGCCTCTGTGCCTCTTGTCCTTCCTGCAGGTGTAAACCACTGAAACACTTCCTAATAAATCTCTTGTGTGCAGTCGCCATCTCATAGGATATTTTCTGGGAATACAACATTTGACAAGCAATAACTCATGGCCAAACAGCAATAAGCTGTGGAGTTCACCGGGATCTTTCTCTAAACAAAAGGCAGGGTCCAATTACAGACAAAAGTAGCTGAGCTCAGAGCTCAACATGGAGTAAAGCCATTTCACCTTTGCAACAAACTAACCTAGATGACCACGCCTAATGACATAGATTCCAACCAAAACCATTCAAGGACCAACAGAGTTGAAGTAGGGGCAGCAAAGGGCTCAGCAGCCCCTCCCTTGAAGATAGCATTGAAAACAGCAACAATCCAAACACTAAAACCAAACTAGTGCATTGCAACCCTTCAGTGGACTAGTGACAGGGAACATTTCACAAACACCTACTACTTTGATGAAGAATATAGGACCAGCTAAACATACTTGTCACCACCAAAAACAGATGAACCTAAAGAAGATGGCTGCCCTAGACATAAGGCAACCATATTCTTGGAAATCAAAATAGGATGATGGCATTGGAGAAGAAACCAAAGGCTCCCAGAGAAGAACTGCTTCATCTCAGTGAGTTGGGGTTATAGGGTGCATGCAGGTACAGCCTCTCTTGCTTTTATTTCATCTGACAAGTTGTCTCATGCCCACCCTGCTGCCCTTAATCAGCATTCAGTGCACCACCCATGTATGCTCATACTCATGTTTTAACCTATAGAATCCACAAAGCTGTCAGGCTGCCTGCCCTTTGATAGGGTAAGTTGGAAACTTGGGAATTTACAGTTTCGCTTGGTAAGAAATATGTAAGGCTGGCCAGTCTACTATAGAGCATAGAGAGAGCACATAGAGAGCAGTCAGAATATCCTTGGAATGCATATTTGTCATTTATGTGGCATAAAACTATAATTATTTATTTATTTTTTAATGTCTAGTGAAGCTTCTTTAACTTTAAAGAAAACTGAGATGACATAGTTAATTAAAATACTACATACTGAATTTACATTTCTTATGTTTTCTCAGGCACAACCAGATGAAAACCAGAAAAAAATTCTCCTAAAGGAACGTCAGTATCTATTTTAAAATCAGTAATTATTTCAAGAAGACTGTGTCCAAACACAGTGATTTAATACATGTACCTACGAAAGGTACATTTACAGATTACTCTTAAAATGTGACTTTTCATTTAGGCCGAATGTCTGTTTTTCTAAATTAGTTCTGTTCATTTTCAGCTCTAAGGGGTTTTGGTTATGTATAAAAAGTTAAGCAAAGCTGATAATATGGGGGCGCCTGGGTGGCTCAGTGGGTTAAGCCTCTGCCTTCAGCTCAGGTCATGATCTCAGGGTCCTGGGATCAAGCCCCACATCGGGCTCTCTGCTCAGCGGGGAGCCTGCTTCCCCCCCCCTTCTCTGCTTGCCTCTCTGCCTACTTGTGATCTCTCTCTGTCTATCAAATAAATAAATAAAAATCTTTAAAAAAAAAAAAAAAGCTGATAATATGTTCTATTAGCAGAAAAGTAATTTTGTAAGCACTTAAACTTCTGTTTCATTTTACCAAATGCTTAAAATATAAAATCAGTACTTTTCAAGAGTAGTTTGATTTTCTGTACAACTCAATGACTCAAAATTAAACTTATGGAAATTCAAAGTGAAACATCTGACAATAGAGTGAAAAGTGTTTTGGTGGGGTAAGGGGTTGGGTGAGCCTGGTGATGGGTGTTACAGAGGGCACATTTTGCATGGATCACTGGGTGTGGCACATAAACAAGGAATTCTGGAACACTGAAAAGAAATAAAATAAAGTAAAATAAAATATTTAAAAATAACATTGTTATTTTTTAAAAAACATTACTTGTTTTTTTTCAATAACACAAAAAGACAATAACACAAATACAAATTATTTTGGAAAATGTCACACACTAAAACAATTTTGCTCCTAAAATTAGGAAATCTGTGGAATAGAAAAGCATTTGAATTAGTTGCAACACAAATGTAATTCACATTGGGTCCAAATAAATTGCAGTATTCTATAAATCAAAATATAATTTGCATAAACCTAAAACTCATAAAATATGATATGTCAATTGTATATCAATAAAAAATAGAATTTGTAGGTACCAAAATTTATAAATACTTTTATACATACATACATGGTAAAAATCACATTATTACAAAATTTTGAAGACAGAGCTGATGTTGAATAAAAAAATAAAGGTGTTTTAGCCAGGAAATCAACATTTTCTTGGCAGCCTTCATAATTCTGATTGAAGAACAACTTTGAAAGTAAGTCCTAAATTTTGGATGCTTTTTTTTTTTTTCAAAATCATTTGGAAATCTTTATGCGTAGTATTCATAGAATCCTAATACTTCAGCTCTTGAAGTTCTTAGGGAATAGCAGAGTAATTATAAACAAAACTTGCAAATAAAAGCACACTGAAATGCTCTGGAAGGAACTGAAGCAAGAAAGGAATTGATAAATCAAATTTTTAAAAAATGAGTTTTCAAAGAGAAGACATTAATTTTGAAATTCCATAAATATGATTTAGAATACCTTACTTTGTAAGAATAATCTTTTGACAGAGTTCCTAATTCTACGGTATATTCATATTATGTATAGGATTTGAAGGAGTTCTTCATTTCAGGATATTTATATTGTGATTGTAAGTACCTATAATTTTTCAGCATCTAAATGTGACAAACCATTAAAAGACTGTAAATATGGACAGCCAACTTGACAAGTTCTGTCTTATACAATTATTTATTAGCAAAGAAGCTCTAAATGAAAGGGGGAAACAGTTTTTGTGAAAAAGAAATGGGGCTGAAACACTCAAATATTGTAATGCAAATCTAGAAATTTCACATATAATACAATTTCACAATAATACAATCACATCAACAAAAAGTCTTCTTCAGAAAAATACCACTAGAACTGTATTATAGACAGAAAGGGCTGGGAAGTTTTAGACTATTAAAATATATCAGAATATATAGCCTTCTTAGTGCAGTGGGCAGTGTGTCAGTCTCATAAAATATATCAGAATATACCAAGAATAAATTATTCCTCATGTTATATTTTTTATATTTAATAAGCAATATAAATCAATTTTTGAATTTGTATTTTTAGTTTATTTCTTAAGAATAAGTTCATTTAAAACAGTTTTAATAGCACTATTTTTACATCCATCACTGTATTTCAATGTGCCCTTTTACTATCAAATTTTCCCAACTTAGAGAATAAATGCGAAGGTCCCTACCACTCATGACCACAGGACCTGGCTGAAGAGGCTTTTACAAGTTACTCCCGTAAGAGAGAAGAGGCAGAAGAAAGGAACTGCTTTTCTGGAGTTACTGCTACATTCCCATCTTTAGCCATTTCCTGGCAATAAAATCTGAAGTAGGATTTACGGCTAGTAGTTTTATTCTAACAAGATTATCCTTAAAGATCTGCAAAGCAACCTAGACAAGTTTCAGAACTTAGATGATGACTGACTTAGCTAAGGGGCAGGATCTTACTGAATGCAACCTCTCTTTTTTTTTCTGCCAGTAACTTGACTTTGAAACAGCTGACTCTCAAACTGGCCTTGAGGTAAAATGTGCTATGTTTAAAATGTACAAACTAGAGATGGTAAGATGGTCCTTTGGCTCAGGGGCTGGGACTATTTCTTTACACCTGCAAAATTGATGAGATCCATTAGGTGACTGATTGGAGCCACAAATGGTTCCCATACATAAGATAAATGGTAAGAGTCAACTTGGCCCAACCTATGGGCCTACCACCTCTTCCTCCACACCTGTGCCAGAACAATGTTGCTCTCTTTTTGACTACTCTCCACTACCCCGATGACCGGTGTAAGGACTGCTCACTATGAAATGCCGCCAACAGCTCCCAACATGTCCATGTAGAATTTACATTGGGTATTGTTTATGCCCCAGGACTTCTTTATAGTGTTTTTCTTTTTTTTATTCACTTCCTACTCTGGTATTTTGGACTGATATTTATGAAATTGAGTTCTGTCTCTGCAGCAGTTTGTTTGTACCATCATTGTACTAGACTTATTACATACTGACTTTTACTGCATCTTTTTCTGTCCTCAGTGCTCCTTAATGGCCCAAATCCTGAAGGATTTAGCTTTGTATCTTCTATATGCTTTTTGTATGAAATTGTATTTGCTGTTGCTGAATGTTTACTTCCAGAACTTTAAATATGTTAGTAAAAGGGCATTATATAAGCTAAAGGACAAAAGTGAAAATAAACTAAGCATCATATTAATAAATGGCTGTGTTTTTTACATAGGATGCCAAGTTACTTTCTCCAGCTATCATGTCTTTTTTTTTTTTTTTTAAGATTTTATTTATTTATTTGTCAGAGACAGAGGGAGAGAGAGCAAGTGAGCACAGGCAGACAGAGAGGCAGGCAGAGGCAGAGGGAGAAGCAGGCTCCCTGCCGAGCAAGGATCCTGATGCGGGACTCGATCCCAGGACCCTGGGATCATGACCTGAGCCGAAGGCAGCTGCTTAACCAACTGAGCCACCCAGGCGTCCCCAGCTATCATGTCTTTCCCAAAGCTCCTGATTTTCTTATATAATTGTCTACCCAACACCTCTAATTGTACATCTCAGAAACATCTGAAAATTAATATGCCCCAAACTGAACAAACTTTTGATTTCTCTCTTAGCCTTAAATTGCCCTCCTCTGATCTTTCCCTTAACCAACCATTTGTTCAAGTGTAGAAGTCACTTCAGTTTTTCCCTTCTCATCTCTTCCTCATATCTAATCCATAAAGAAGGACTGTATTTACCTCCAATGTATATTTTCAAATTGATCCACTTAACTCAAATTCCCTTGCCATTACCATTTGTCAAAAGCACTATAGAGACTGACCCTTAAATATCGCGTTGCACCAGTTCTTGCTTCTCTAAATCTATACCTGACCATTCTCACAGAGTCCTATTATATTTAAATTCGGCTATCCCTGCCCACATTATTTTGTGTCTAAGAATCCTGCTTATTTTTAGCTTTTAGAGGACAATGTCTTGGGTAGCACAGTCTTAATAATAATAGAACCTCATAGAGTTGCTATAAAAAATAAGGTAACGTAACAATAATAACAGCAAACCTGCCCGACAGCTTGATTGTGAGTCCCATGAGGGCAGGAGCCACATGAGTCTTGATCCTAATTTTTTTCCTAGTTTTATTGAAATGTAAATTGACATGTTATATTAAAGTACATGATATGATTATTTGATAAATGTATATATTGCAAAATGATTACCACAATAAGCTTAGGTAACATCCAACACCTCATATAGTTAGAATGTTTATTTCCTGTGATATAAACTTTGGAGATCTTTTCTCTTAGGGACATTCAAATATATAACACAGTACTGTTGACTATAGTCACCATGCTATGCATTACATCCCCAGAATCCCCAGTTATATATCTTATAACTGGAAAGTTATTCCTTTAGACCACATTTACCTAATCCCCTACCTCACCCCATCTCTGGCAGCCACCAATCTGTTTCTGTGTTTTTTTTTTCCTTTGGATTCCACATATAAGTGCAATTCTATATTATTTATCTTTCTTCGTCTGACTTATTTCATTCAGCACAATGCCCTCAAAGTTGTCATGTTGTCACAAATGGCAGAATTTCTTTTTTTTTTTTAAGATTTTATTCATTTGACAGACATAGATCACAAGTAGGCAGAGAAGCAGGCAGAGAGAGAGGGGGAAGCAGGCTGCCTGCTGAGCAGAGAGCCCGATGTGGGGCTCGATCCCAGGACCCTGAGATCATGACCTGAGCCAAAGGCAGAGGCTTAACCCACTGAGCCACCCAGGTGCCTCCAGAATTTCTTTTTATGGCTGAATAATATTCCATTCCCCCCCCACACACACACATACACCACATTATATCACATTTTCTTTACCCATTTGTCCATCAGTGGGCACTTAAGTTATTTCTATGTCTTGATGATTATAAATAATGCTGTAATGAGAGTCTTTCTCACCTTTCCATTGAGAGTATGGCACAGTATCTTGCATAGAGTTGACATTAAATAAGTATTTGTTAGGGGCGCCTGAGTGGCCTAGTTGGTTAAGCCTCTGCCTTCGGCTCAGGTCTTGATCCCAGGGTCCTGAGATCAAGCCCACGTCAGGTTCCTGCTCACCTGGGAAATCTGCTTCTCCCTCTGCCCGTGTGCTCTTTCTCACTCGCTCTCTCTCTCTCTCTCTCAAATAAATAAATAAAATCTTTCAAAATAAATAAATAAATATTTGTTAAATGAGTAAACTTATTAATGATTGAAGTACTCCCAGTGGCAGAGCAGAATGAACTTATAAGTCTTGAATTTCTACAAACATGAGTTTAATAGCTATTAAATATTTTTGAAGTCTTATACATCATCTTTAAAATTCACTTAAAATCTGTATTTTAACCCCATATATATCCATGTTTATTTTAATATAAAATTTTATTTCCCCAACAACATTTCAGTCTTCACATGAAATTTGAGTTTCAGGACGACCTGCCATGTTATCACGGAGCTCTGAGTATTCCTAGCTGTTCTGTTCACACCCCTTCCTGCCCAGTCCCACCCTGAAGTACAAAGGCCCCAGTATAAAAACTGGGAGATTAACAAATAAGCTGTTTTATTTTTATCTAAATTTTATTAGCACTTCCTATAATCCATATTGTGACTGTCCTTTCTTCCAATACATGTTTTCCTAGGATCAAATAATTTGCCAGATTTAACTCAGCAAAGATCAACTAGACTCACTCTCACGTGGACAGCTATTGATAGGAAACCTAGGTAAACCCCAAATGGGAAGACTTGATGTTAACTGCTGACTCTAGGACAAAAACAAAACCAAAAAGACAAACAAACAAACAAACAAAAAACCTCTGTAAAGGCCATTTTGATATTATTGTAATGTTACCCAAGCAATCCTAGAACCCGGGATTGGATTTCTTCCAGTAAGAAGTTTTGTTATGCATGTAGCATAAGGTGTTAATAACAACCGGGGAAAATCTTGGGCTTCTAAGTTTGTGTATGCAATAATCTTATAAGACAGGGACTCTTATTATCCCCATTGTTCAGGTGACAAAACTGAAGCTTAGTAATAACAACCAGCATTTATTAATTCTAAGCACTTTTTCTCCCACACATTTGCATCTAAAATTTCTTTTCTTTTTTGTATCTAAAATTTAACACTCTACAAATATGAATTCATTTGAACCTCACTAATACCACATGAAATAAGTATTAGTATAATCTTGTTATAGTTATTTTTACTTTTCTTGAAAAATTTCCACAATTTTGAAATTATTTCAAAATAAAAGATTAAACATTTTCGTTATTAACATATAGAAGTAAAACACACATTTGAAATTTTAAGATGTAACAGATTCATGTGACTGTGACACTGTGAGATCTATTAATTTGTCTTCAGTTTTCTTGAACTATTAGAATTTTTGACACTTTATTATCTTTATTACTAACAAAAGTTATATATATTTGTAAAGTATTTCATTAGGATTGCAGGCTTTCTGATTCTCACTTGCAATTCATTATTCATTTATACATTTGATCAATAAATATTTAAATAATATTTATTTTGATAACTGAGAAAGTCGATAATAAAAAAGTGAATTCATGATAATAACTACAATTTACATTTATTTTCTTACAGATATTAACATTAACTTGCTGTATTTTTATAGAAATGTGGTGAACTACTAAAGCTAAGAAAACTGAGGTACAGAATGGTTAAATGACTTGCTCACAAAAAAATTAGCACATGAGAGATTTGGGGACAGAATTCCCTCTCCTGTTGAAGCTTTATTCCTTGTGTTTATAAAAGAAGTGAGCTTCCAAGAAATACTAAAAACCAAAAACATAGAAAAATCTCAAAATTATTTTGATAAGGTCAATTTCTATGAGAAATGTGGTAAAGCCAGATAAATGGCTAGTAAATTCTGCAGGTGTTAGTTGTTCTTTGTTTTAAACAAACATGAAGATTGTTCAGACAAGGTTTGGTCTATATAGTATTCTTCTCATATAGCCTATATCACCGAGAATTTTACACAGTGATAGAAAATTAGCACTTTGAGACTACACAATGAAATTTCTTTGCCCAGCCAGTGAAGAAGCACCACACCAATCAAATATGACTATTGATTTCACCCCTAAATGCATGCCCGCTTCTTGTACTCTCCACCTTTTTCCCGTTGGTGTCATTAGCGAGCTGTTTACTGACCCCAAATGGATTTCCTGACCGGCTGATTTTAACATCCTCCTACTACATCCTGCTTTGTGCTTTTATGTGTGCTCAGTTAGAAACAAGAGGCACCCAAACGTCATAAGAACCAAGATGGAAAGTATATTTATTGATGGACTCTTTTGTGATGCAGCCCAAGTTTAGGAAAGGGTCAGAATATACAAGACTTATTTAAAAACCCTCTTTGCACAAAGACTCTTCCTGTGTCATTGGTAAAAATGACAGCATGGTGTACGTATGTATGCCTGTGTGCACATCACATGTGTACTTTTATTAATCATCTTTTCTGGGACAGCATAACTAATATATAAGTGAGATCATTAGAACACTTAAATTCTGTGTCCTAGGATTTTAAAAAATAATACTTCTCTTTGCCTTTTTGCTAAGCACTACAGGGGAATGGAATTCTAGGGGGCATTTATTTTTAATTTGAATATTCATTTTTTTAAAGATTTTATTTATTTATTTGACAGAGAGAGATCACAAGTAGGCAGAGAGGCAGGCAGAGAGAGAGAGGGGAGGAAGCAGGCTCCCTGCCGAGCAGAGAGCCCGATGCGGGACTCGATCCCAGGACCCTGAGATCATGACCCGAGCCGAAGGCAGCGGCTTAACCCACTTAGCCACCCAGGCGTCCCTGAATATTCATTTTTGAAACAAGTTCATTTGAGATGATTGAGTGATTATCCCTTTACTTGCTCAAAAACAGAAATTTACTGAGCTTCTACCGTATTTCTATTTTGATTTATTGGATATTTTTATTTGGATAAACTAAACCACTTCATAGAAGGTTGAATTTAAATGTTAACAAATCATGTCATATGCTACAAAATTAAGCAAAAACTTACTAATATTTATTGTGATAGATACAAGTACAAGTTAAGTTTCTTGTACTCAAAAAACTGTAACATATTGGGGAATACAAAATAGAGGAATAAAATACAAATGAAAAATATTAGGCTAAAAAATTAGAAAATATGAGACGCTGGTGGAAGATCTGCTTTTAAGGAAATCTGGAGGATGCCAAAGAGGATAATTGCTGGAGGTGGAACACTGAGAGGGATCAAGTTGCAAGTGTGGGATTAATTTATATAGGATGAAATCAGCAGGAAAAGTGGATTAATGGAGTTCAGATGCCGGTACATAGGTGGTTATGGCCGGAGGGGGCACCTTGTGGATATTCATTCTGCTGACTTTAAGTTTTGCAATGAAATAGGAAGCAAGATCACCGGCTGAGTAAGAGAGTGGGGGAGGGGGGAAGATGTTACAGTTTTAAGGCAAGAGTGAAGGGATAAAATTCTCACCTAAAATAGTAGAAATACAAGTGGACCTGAGATCCTGAACAGCAATAAAAATCCACCTAATCTTGCTAGTCTTGAAATTAGGTATGAAGAGTCAATACATCTAAGTGTTTTTCTCCAGCCACATTCATCTGCCTTACTGCTAAGGTGTTAGATTTAACCAGTATTTAAACTTTACCAGGAAGGAAGAGAGGCCTTGGTAGTTGACAGTTTGTACAGGGGACATATTATAATATGAGGCACAACATCTAACCTGCATCAAAAGGAAAACGTGTACATGACGGGGGTCAGGAACAGAGAAGTGATGACAGTTTGTAGATTGTAGGTCTTTGTGGGGTTGAATTACTGAGACTGAGGCACTAATATTCTAATATTTGCTCCTTCTAAAAACAAAAATTTCAAGTGAGATAATGCAGCTTCCTTTTGATAATTGAAAACACATACAAAGAAGATCCAGCCGTTGTGATTATCTACATAACAGGCATACAAAAAGTTTAGGAGTCAAGAAGACGTAGAGAACATAATAAACACAAAGAATTATCACTGTAGGATGTGGTATTGAATTTGAGGATTTAAAAAACCCAAACTGCATGTCAAGACTAATACAACAGTTTTTAAAAGTACAGTTAGGGAAATACCTACTTAGCTAGGATTTATCTTGGCATCTACACTAGTTGCTGTATTTTTAAAATAAAAACTATAATTCTTCCTCAGTCTACGTCATCAATTACAGCTTTATTGCAGTTTCAAGGTAGAAACAAGACGGGTAGAAAGAGGCCCCATGAGTTTCTGATCAAATTACTGGCAGCATGTTGTGCCAAAAAGGCAATTAGTCAGATGTTTCAGCATAAATACTGTTTATAGGTCAGTAACAAATGTAAAATGTTAATGCTAAAAAGTATTCTACCTGCCACTAAATATTTTTAAATTGTGTTATTTATGAGACAATGCAAATACCATTTTACATGAATGCTGACACTGACTCTCAAAATGCCACACTTAAATTATGAAATGAGACGTTAAAATATCAACTTAGAAGACACAGCCAACAGTGTTTGATAGGAACAATGAAATAAATTGAAATATACCAGTCAGAAGGGATTATCAAATATAAACTCAATGGAATACCAACATAGAACTTAACTCTGATGGTCACCTCATCATTGTTCTACCTCTAGTTGGAAGATAAGATAGTACTCTACTCCCTGAGTTAATGAGTAATTTATGTAATCCTCAATTTTCAGATAAAACTTAAAATTCTCCTTCAATTCTTTTTGCTGATGCATATCAAGTTAAAAAACTGAATACTATAGCAGCTATTCTTTTTTTTTAATAGCAGTTATTCTTATAATGATTTTATATTGCCCCTTATTGATTATTGAAAAGAAAACCCAAATAGAATACATTTTTTATATTGGAAAATTCATCTAACCAAATAAGTTTACCTTGTTGAAGATTCACAGATAATATGACTGTTAAAACTTTAGAAGGACTATAATGGTGATCAAAAATGCATTTTCAAGACTGTGAAGTCTAGTGATTAATTTTGTCATGTACTTCAACAAAAATTTGCTCCTAATATTCCTGATCTTCATCTCAACTCCAATTCTTTTAGCTTGCAAATTATATAAGGTTTAAAAGAGCAAGACTTAATGCTGCTTACATTTAAATTTTTCTAGGGTTATGACCATGGTCTCTTTATACTCCTCTTCCCTTTCACCAACTTTCCCTTTTATTAGGTAAAAATGGAGAGGCTACAGGTCTTTTGAGGATCTAAGGGGAAATTAAAGTTGAAATACATTTATTTTGGTTCAGTGGGTTATGTTTTGCAATAAGTTACGTATTTAAATCATTACAACTTTTCCTGATGTAGGTATGATTTTGAAGAATGTTGCTACCTCTGGGCCCACTGACCTGGTGCCCAATCTCGTGACAGGAAGTGCAGGGCCAGCAGTTAGATCACTGTGGGAAAACTGCCTGACACTAGAAGTGTGCAGCTACGGTGGTAGTTTGTGGAGAAACAAGGTTTGAAATGCATGAAGCTAGAAGGTAATCTGTAAAAAATGTTTTCCATTATTGAAGCCTATACTTAAAAGAAACTAGAAAGAGTTTTTCTCCTATTTGACAATAATCCTAAATATGTATATGACAGTATCAGTAATGAATTGTGAAGATGAAAAGTATTTTCTAAACTATCAATAATAGGGGCACCTGGATGGCTCAGTGGGTTAAGCCTCTGCCTTCGGCTCAGGTCATGATCTCAGGGTCCTGGGATCGAGCCCCAGGACTCTGGGGCTCTCTGCTAGGCAGGGAGCCTGCTTCCCTCTCTCTCTCTGACTGCCTCACTGCCTACTTGTGACCTCTGTCTCTCTGTCTCTCTCTCTCTGCCAAATAAATAAATAAGATCTTTTAAACTATCAATAATAAAAGATAAGTTTCAACCAACCAAGAGAGGAGACTACATTTTCTTTCAGTTTTCTCTGTTTGTAATAATATTACAGTCATTGTCATACAAAGACATGTTCAAAGCATAAGCAGCCAAAAACATAGTTAAAGGAACATTATATTAATTAATAAAAGAATTTATTTTTCAGGATGTTATGATTCTGTGGTAATTTTTTCAATTTGAGATTTGTTGTACTTTTTTTTTTCAAAGAGTTGACTTACTTTTTTTTTATTAAGACTTTACTTTTTTGGAGCAATTTTAGGTTTACAGCAAAATCAAGGGGAAGGAACCAAGATGTCCTTTACTCCCCCTGTCCCCACACATGCATAGCTTCCCCCATTATCAACATCCCCCACCAGAGTGGTAAATTTTTTACAGTTGATGAACAGACATTTATACATCAGGATCTCCACAGTTTATAATATTATAGTTTATTCTTGGTGTTATACATCCTATGGGTTTGGACGTGTTAATCATCACTGTAGTATCACACAGAGTATTTTTACTGCCCTACAAATCCTCTGCCCTCCCCCTATTTATCCTTACCCACCTCATGTAATTTATTTTTATTCTAAATAAATAATTTGCTTTCATTATGAATGTCATATTTGTGATTTTGCCTAAAGAAGGTCTCCCAAATGTTATAAGGTTAGGGCCCAGCAAACCTAAGTGTGTCCTGTCCATAACATTTTACATGCCCATAGCAAAAACAGTCTACGGGGCCAACCAAAATCTTAGAGTAGACTATTTAACATTTCTCGAAGAAATGTGCTCTTGCAATTCGAATGTTTGTTTCTACCCCCAAATTCATATATTGAAATCTTCATGCTCAATGTGATGGTATTTGAAGGTGGAGCCTTTGGGAAATGATTAGGTCATGAAGGCAGAGCCTTCATAATTGGATCAGAGCCCGTATGAAAGAAGCCCCAGAGAGATCCCACTCCCTTTGTGCCATGCGAGGTTGTGCTAGAAGGCAGGGTCTGCGAACCAGGAAGCACACTCCACCAGACACCAAATCTGCTGGTGACTTGATCTTAAATTCTGCAGCCTCTAGAACTGTGAGAAATAAATTTCTGTTGTTTATAAGCCGCCAAATCCATGGTACTTCATTGTAACAGCCTGAAAGATGAAGCCATGTGCCTACAGTTCTGTTTAAAGAAGGGTATGGACTTTAAGAAACTCATTTTGTACCCGTGAACATATATGAATCTAGCATACCTAGCCAAAATTTCTGGTTCGGACATGGAGTTTAGAGCCAGACATGTTCACTGTGACTCCATCCGAGATAAAGTCCTAATGAACAATGTGCTGAATAAGTTAAGGAGCTATCCATTCAAATCTAAACATAAAATCACTTAGCCACCTTCTAGCAGCAGATTCTCTGCTTGAAAGCATTGATAAATTATAAATAGTGCCTCCAAGGTAACAAAAAATTACATAAACTTTGGATGGGAAGAAAACTAAAGAGTTCATTTCATCTAATGTTCACCAAATGAAGACATTCTGTGTAAAACGCAACATCTCTAAGAGAAACTCATCAACCAGCTTTTGTTTAAAACTTATCAGTAACCAATTGCTTACCCATTCACGAGGAAGATAACCATTAATGAATGGCCCTGACTCTAATAAAGTTCTTTCTAAATTGAGCCAAAATCCAACTCCCATTAATTCTATGAAGTTCTCTGAACCCAGACTGAGTAAGTTTACTCACAGCTGTCTTCAAATATTTGAAGATCTCTTCCATCTCCCTGAAAATGCAACCTCCTTCCAAACTAAACATCCCTAGCTCTCATTCAATAACCGTTCCCTTCCTATGTATATTATCAAATATAATTATGAGTTGACAGACAACTCATTTATCTAGTCAGAATCCATATACAGAATGGAAAAAAATCCTCTGTCAGGCCAATTTAATTTTAAATTGAAAATGTCTAACTCAAAGTTCAGCTTATAGCAGTTAATTACCAAATCTGGCACAATGTCATTAGTCTCTACCCCATTTGCTCTAACCCATTGTGTAATACACACACACAATTTTGGCTGCTGGAGATGTGAAACTTGGTAATTATTTCCCAGGCTCCCCAGCTCTGCTTTATATTAGATGCACAATAAGTACTTTGTAAAGCACTAAAAGCACTGTGCTTGTCAGCAGCAATTTTCAAAAGGAAAGAAAAAGCATATTGTGCATTTCCACAAATAGCAAATGGCTTACTGAATTTTTAGCTAGAAATTAGCTAGAAAGACTTTTAATCATTGAACCAATACCCTCATTTTATTTAGACATAAGGAAGTTGATGCCTAAAGAAAACAATTAACTTATCCAAAATCATACAGCATATTTGTGACCCAGATTCTATAAAATTTTATCTCATGTTCTAAAGAAACATTGAAATATACAGTTTAATCTCAGCATTGTTAATCACTAAGGTTTGCCTGAAGGAATCAAAACCATCTTACCAAAAGGATACTATTTACAAAAAATAATACTAGCATCATAGAAAAAATTATAAAAATTATAGTCCCATGGTGAACAAGAGATACTTATCTCTTGGACAAGATACTAAGAGTTATAGCACAATGTCTCAGGTCATTAAACCATAAAATCATGTGGATATTATCACATCTAGATAGCTTCAGTGAGAATCCTCCAATTGTTAGAAGAAGGACAAAACCAGGTACGTAGTATTTTTTTTTTTTTTTTGAAAACTCTGTCTGAACAGGGCTTATTTCTGTCTCAGTATGCTTTGCATTAAGAAGTGACTTCCCCACCCCAACCGATATGGTGTTCATTTAAGTAAAATAAGTAAGTTGTGAAGTCCCTCATTGCAGCAAAGTTTAACAATGCAAAGTTTAACAACAAAGTGTTTAAAAACACTCTTAGTCCTAACATGTTAATGAATCAGTAGCCAGTAGACATGCAGTTGTCTAAAATCCTCCAGACATAGGAAGAGATATGACTGCCACATTTCTAAATCTCATCCCGTTATAAGAAATAACTGAGGAAGCCTGAGGAGGGCAAATGAGATGGCTTTGTGTTAGTCTTCCAGGAAGCATAATAAATTACCCTGAATTTAATGAGTTAATGTAACATATATTTCTTATCTCAGAGTTGTTGTGGATTAGAAGCCCATGCATAGCCCAGCTGAATTCTTTGTTCAGGGTCTTGAAAGGCTATAGTCAAGGTGTTGACAGGCTGAAGGAACTTTCTGGGTCTTAGGGTTCTCTTCTGAGTTCACATGGTTGTTGGAAGAATTTAGTCTCTGTGGTTATAGAATGGAGGTCCTTATTTCCTTGCTAGCTGTCAGCCAGGGGCTCCTATCAGCTCGAAGAGGCTACTTCTAAGCCACAGATTCATGGCCCACTTATAGTATGGTGGCTTACTTTCTCAAAGCCAGGAGAAAACTTTCACATTCAGTCTCACAAGAGAGAGTCTTATAACAGCACCTAATCTAGGAAGTGATTATCGCATCACTCTTGCCATATTTTATTGTCTAGAATATTATCTGTTCTGTCTGCACCCAGAAGGAGGGAGCTATACAAGGATTTGACTCATTAGAGGTTACTAAGTGTATGTTCACCACAGTTTACCACAGTTCACCCTGTTATAGACTGAATGTATCCTCCCAAAATTTGTATACTGAACCCTATTCCCTAATGTGATGGTACTAGGAAGTGGGGTCTTTGGGAGGTGATTAGGATTAGATGAGATCTTAGGGGTGGAGCCCTCCTAAATAGAATTTTTTAAGAGTCTGAAAAAGACTCTGAAAAAGGCTGAAGAGAACTTGCTTCCTCTTTCACCATGTGATGACACAGTGAGAAGATAGTCATCTAGGCTCCAACTAAGAGGCAGGCTTTCACCATGAGAAAACCTGACAATGCAGTCAACCTGATCTTGGGCTTTCAGTCTCTAGAACTATGAGAAATAAATTTATGTTGTCTATAAACTGCTCAGTTTATGTTAGTTTGTAACAGCAGCCCGAGCTGACCAAGACAAACCTCAAGGTAAAAGGTTTTAGTAGTGAATTTAGTTATCCAGATCTTCTTGTTCATCAATGAGCTCTCACTTCATTCTAGATCAATTATACTTTCTGACATGGAAAAAAGACAAAGAAAAGCTATCCATCTGGATTTTAATTGTTCCATGAGAGGGAAAAAAAACTCAGTTATGAACGTATAACAAATAAACCATTAAGAAAGTAATATAAATTTCATCCTTTTGATGATCTATATGTTATAGCTAGATTTCCTGCCTTACTTTTTTGTTTTAGGACTCTAAATTAGGTCACTACCTTGAAGCACAAAAAATGGACCCAAATCTCAATACATTTTCCCAAAATTGGCAACTCAGGTGCTCCTGGAGAATCCATATCCATTCCTGCCTTTTGGAGCACAGGATAGGTCAATCCTAAAGTAGTCATACTTTCCATTTTAGTTAACAAAAATGTAAGAGATTTCATCACTTAAATATTAACTAATACAATAAAGGACATATGTGTTATCATTTTTATAGTTATTTCCCTGAATAGCATTGTTTCTGTAAAATTATTTGTAGAATTTTATTTTCTTGGGTGTAAAAAAAAATAGAAAAAATATTGCTAGTTTCACTATATTTGAGGGGAAAATCCATTTTTTTCACAATTTTTTGGGTCAGAATAAAAGAGGGTAACGTGCAGGAATTAACCATCTACTATATACCCAAAGATATTGCTGGACACTTTTTATGCTCCTGTATTGATACTGAAAACAAGGTTCAGATATTATAAGTAACCTACCTAAGTCACTTAGCTACTTTATATGCTGATGGCATTGTGCCAACCCAGTCAGATTTTAAGTCAAGGTTTCTTTATTGTTTGGTCTTTAACTTCAAAAAGAAGGGAATCTCAGGGATGCCTGGGTGGCTCAGTTGGTTAAGCAGCTGCCTTCGGCTCAGGTCACGATCCCGGCGTCCTGGGATCGAGTCCCACATCGGGCTCCTTGCTCTGCAGGGAGCCTGCTTCTCCCTCTGCCTCTGCCTGCCATTCTGTCTGCCTGTGCTTGCTTGCTCTCCCTCTCTCTCTTAAAAAAAAAAAAAAAAAGAAAGGAATCTCAGGCTGATGATAAGATTAATTCAGATAATAATGCTAAAGAAATACATGAACTTGAAGGGAGTAATTTTTAATAAGCACCAAAAGTCTATGGAAAATGCAAAGTAAACATGTGATGAACATAACCAGCCCACAAATGTAGATTTTTGCCTACAGAATGTTAAAATAACTAAAATTTTAATATTAGATTTCACACAAACACACACACATGTGCTTAGCAAATATACATACATCCTGCTTCTCTGAAAAAAATCTGAAGATCTGACAACAGTCTCGAGTTTCTGGCAATAGCCAGAACTACCCACTGTAGGCAAATTAATAATGGGCAATGTTTATTCAGGACTCAGTCCCTCCACAGATAAAAAGCAAATAAAAGGTTAAGAAAGAATGAATATTAAAGTTTCACTATCTACACTCTATATACCCAGGTAGCTTCATGCATCAGTAACTGTTTGAGGAAAGAGAGGTCAGCTAGTTCCCCAGAGATCTGGGAATGATGAACTATGAGATCCAGAGCAATTAATTTATCCCAGAGTCTAGTGCCCCTCCCTTTTGAAAAACTGGGATATTTCTGGCCATATTGACTTTCAGATACCCTCAGGATGAAGTCCATCTCTCAAAGGCCATGTGACAACTCTCAAGCAAGGCCTTCAGGGAGGAACATCAACTGTGAAGGTTACACCTCTGTCTCTACCAGATCGCTACCAAGTTCTACAAACAGTAAAAACAGAAACAAAATGCTTAAAGAAAGCTGGCATACTTTTTTTCCTGGCAGAATACTGTTTTGCATATACAGCTATACTAAAAGAAGGTTGGTCAAACTCAAAGTAGCATTTTAATGAATACATTATACCTAGAGAAAATTTGAAAGCAGTTCATGGTCCTGAAAACTTTATGTTTCAAATATCAAATATTCTTATTTTCCATACCTCTTAATGAATAAATTATAATCCAGTGTATTTTTTAAAGCAGTGCTTTAGAAAACTCATGATTACTGGAGTTAGACAATAGGAGTTTAAAAATCTCATCCTTGCCAATTTCAAATTATGTAATTTTGGTGATTTGGGGGGAGGAGCTTGAAAATGACCTCTCTAAAGCCTTAATTATCTCATTTATAAAACTCATAGTAATAACAATTTTCCAGACTCTTGTGATGATTAAATGAGCATAGGTACATATAGCATCTAGCAGTGTGGCACTTTGTAGGTTCTCCATGATTGTTAGCGTTGGTTATGGGAATCTACATCATTTAAGACAATGTCTTAATACATGCTGTGTGCTGTCCTATCAATACAAGACAGTGGCTCTGAAACTTGAGTGAGCATCTGAATCACCCAGAGAGCTGGTTAAAAAATACATTGTTGAACTTGGGCCCCAGGGTTTCTGAGTTTCTGCCTCTGGGGTGAGAGGCATAAATTTGCATTTCAATCAAATTCCCAGGAAAGTCTGATGCTGTTGCTACAGCCAAGGAACCATGCTTTGAGAACTACTAAGGAAGACTATGCATTTAATTTAAAGGCAGCTGACCTGATTATGAACCTCGGATGTATCTGGTATAGGGCACCGAAAATTTTTAAATGCAATACTAAAAAGAGCAATGGATTGAAAGTCAAAGCTTCTAATATGAATAACTCATATGACAACTGTCAAACATTCTCAGTTTGGACCCCAGTATTCTGTCTGTAAAATAGGCAATAAGATTACATTTGTATTCTTTTCTATAATACTTTAAACTATACGACCAACTTCAAATATTTTGGATAGCTATCAAAGAGAAGATGAAAGAAATGTAACAATAACTTTTATCCTGAAAACATTCAGAGCTAGATTAAAAGCCCTACTCCTGGTTCTCTCTCTGTCCCCAGTAGTGTGATTTGCAGAGTTAAACAAAAGTAAAATAAGAGGGAAAAAAGAATGTAAGTCAGAGCCACTACCATAACATATGGCATTCATTTGTTCATTATTCATTCAACAAAGATTTTTTTCAGTACCACTTGTGTTCCAGACAGTGTGAAAGATTTTGGGAAAACAGGCTGAAAGAGACAGACAGGACGATTGCATCAGACTAGCAGGACACTAATCCATTTACTTATTGTATAACTTATGTTACCTTGTGGCATTTCCTGAGAATCAGTTGGCCCTAATCCACATAATGCAGCTGTCTGGGACATAGCTAAGGACCAGAGGGATCAAGAACTACAAACTAAAAACTGACTTGAGGAAGGACCCACAAAGCAAAGTCTGATGAACAAGAAAAGGGACTGGGTATCAGTTATCAGATCCAGATACAGAA
Source organism: Mustela putorius furo (assembly GCF_011764305.1). Lineage (NCBI taxonomy): Eukaryota > Metazoa > Chordata > Mammalia > Carnivora > Mustelidae > Mustela > Mustela putorius. Next base: position 5,078,285 of record NW_025421367.1, on the reverse strand, counting down.
AACTTACTATTTCAGAAACTTCAGTTTTTCCAAAATCCATCCTCTTCCTCTTCATAGTTATAAGAACCTCCCCAGTTTAGATAGGCATATGGCGGTCAGCAGAAAACGTATTTCCCAGCATCCCTTAGAGCCAGATGTAACCTTGTGATTAAGTTCAGGATAATGGATGAAAGCAGAAATGTTCAACTTCTGGGTCATATGCTTACAGATAGGTTGCTTGCTTCCCACTTACTATTTATCTCTTCCCACAAATTGGAATGTGACCCTAGTGACTTTGGCATGTAGGCAAGAATAACTTTAGCAAGATGCCTGTATTTCTGAGTCACCTTGCAAAGCAAAATTGCCATATCCCCTGGAACTATGCAGCAACTCGGACTTTAATGGGGAAGAGAAGTGTTTAAGCCACTGTACTTTGCGTATCTTTGTTAGGGGTATATCATATTTCACACAGATATCTATAACTGGATCCTATTTACTAGACAAAAATTTAGAAAGAGAGGGAGAACCCCATCTACTTTTGTTCGTAACAGTAGTTTCAGGTTCTAGCATGGTGCCTAAAACTTATTAGTTGATAAATAAATTACAAATTCAATGGCATAGAGTGAAGTTAATGTGGGTCCTGACTTCAAGGCAAATCATTACACTATGAGGAAACAGACATTCATATCTTTAAGATTCTTTATTGGCATGCATTTTGATAACCAAGGAAAATGTTTTTCAGGTGCTAAGCTCTTCAGAGATAGGATGAAAATAGCATTGAATCTCAACTCTATTGTTTGTGCTATTATTGTGTTCCAAATGAAGTTGGTATTAAATATTCTTTGAGTGCATACAATGGGAATTAGCAAGGTTTCTGTAGAAGAGGTACTGAATTACTGGTCCCTTTCCTATTAGTGTGTTTAAAAGGGTTATTTTATGTACACAGAAAAAGTATGTATATATAGTCACACCATATGTACTTATGAATTGATTTAATTAAAATATTAAAAGATCTTGCATTCTAGTTAAATGAAAGTTGTTAAAAACAAAATGCTTTTATGACACAACCATTATTTTAAAATTATTTTTAAACAACCATTTTACAAGGTTATTTGATTCCAGAAATGTTATTACTTTGTAAGGATGGAATTTTATATTATTCATGTAAATAATGGTATATACCTTATAGAGGTATTTTAAAGTTTCTGCACCATAAGGGCTTCCTGAGCAAAGAAAACTGGAACGCAGCTAAAGAACAAATCTTGGGGGTGCCTGGGTGGCTCAGTCATTTAAGCATCTGCCTTCAGCTCAGGTCAAGATCCTGGGGTTCTGGGATCCAGTCCCTTGTTGGGCTTCCTGCTCAGTGGGGAGCCTGCTTCTCCTTCTCCCTTTGCTCCCTCCCCTCATGCTCTCTTTCCCTCTCTCTTGCTCTCTCAAATAAATAAAATCTTAAAAAAAATAGATAAAGGACAAATCTTGGACTTAAACAATGAATAAATAGAGACTTCCAGAGAGAAATGTGTTTATTTCAAAGCAGATGAATCCCAGAACCATCTGTTTACCTTCCAAGGGATTATAAAAGAAGGATCTTTCCTTTCTTTTCCCAGAAAGATCTATTCATTCTGGGGATATTTGATCTCTCTCTTTCTCTCTCTCTCTCTCTCTCTCTCTCTCAATCTCTCAGAAAGAGAAGTTGGCAGCTGTGTAGCAGTTTCTATACAAACTGATTCATAATTTCTTCTTGGTAGTGCAAAACCCCCCTTGCATATACATGTAACATCTGACCTTGATAACATAGCCCTGAAAGGGGAGAAGGGTCATAGGTAACCAATGCAGTTACTGCTGTAACAATATTCTGTCTCTGATCTAGAAACATCATGTTTGCTTTGGGGACAAAAGAAATGAAAGTAGATATTAAACCAATAATGAGCTATAAAAGATACAAAGATCTATGAACACCATTAGGTAAGGTGTACACTACGGACATAGTGGCTGAGTCTACATTTCTACTCCCTACCTGTTACCATATTGACCGAAAGAAAAGGTATCAATGAAAAGGTATCAATGATAATGATAACTTCGACTGATGAGTTTCATCCTCCTCAAAGTAGAAAGACACAGAAGTGGCAATTTTGTAAGATTTGCTCTGTGACTAATGCTCTTCTCTAACATTCATTTACTTTTTCCTTTCAATTGTCTTTTCATATGTAGCTGCATAGTCAAAAGACTTCTTTTTCCATTCAAATTTCCACCACTATTTGAGAGTAAAGCACGATCAGTGAAGAAATGTTATATCAAACACAGTTCATTGTAAACAAAAGAAAAGAGGTTTTCTCAATTTTGCTCTTCCATGGAGAATTATTGCCTCTTTTCAAAGCTAATCCCATTAGGATCTTCCTACTTTCTCAGAAATTGTTCTCTAACAAATATGCTTTCCTTTTCTGATATCTTCTGTCTCTCTGTCTCCCTCTGTTTTTCTCTGGGTGTCTGTCAACTCCCTGCTCTGTCCTTGTGTATCTCTAACTCCTCTCTTCCTCTTCTTTTTGTGTATCTGTCATCTGTTTCTTGTTGTTCCTCTGTGTTCCTGTACCTCTGTCTCCATCTCCTGTCTTACTCTCCAGCATCCGCATTTCCTCTCTGCTGGGGTACCTGGGCTTTCCTGTCTTTTAAAAAATATCCCTCTCCTTTACCCATGACAATGCAATCACTTAACAACCAAGACCTCAACTTTGAAAGCCAACTTCACAGAAAGGAATCTGCACAAGAACTGAAAAAGTAAAACTGAAAAATTCAGAGGCAAAACCTAAAGAAAAGAGTATCAAAGTGAAGTAGCAAGTGACAAATCAAATAAGATGGAGACAAATGAGTCCTTGATAGCTCTGGCATTTGGTTACTGGTAACAACGAGGGCCATCCTACAGTGGTGTGCACAGAAGTGGAAGCCAGTGTGAGCTGGGAGTGAACAAGAGATGAAGAGTTTACAGCAATAAATATTAAGTGCCTGCTCTGTGCCAGGAGCTTTGTTAACCTGTAGAAATAAAATTGGGGGCAAGCCTCACAGTCTCTGCTTGTAAGGAGTATATATCTAGTAGGAAATAAAACAATGTAAAGCTAGTGTGATGATGATTTCACAAAGAAAGTACAGGGTGAGGTGGGAACATATCAGACGGGCACTGACCTTGGATTTGGGGGAATGATGAACATTTACATAGGACAAAGACTCCAAACCCGAGTCCTCCTCCTCTTCTTGGCCACACAGCTAGATGACATTTCCAGCCTCCTATACAACTAGAAGTGGCCATATAACGAAGTTCTAGCCAGTGGAATGTGAGCAGACAGGAAACACACCACTTCCAGGCCCGCCCAATAAAGGTCCCTCCATGATTTTATAGTCATCTGCTGTTTGAAGACCTTGGATGCCACAGGTGGCAGTCTTCATCAGCCTGGCTCCTCACATCACTGAATGGTGTAGACACCTTCCCATCACCCAGTCATTTACCTCTCCCCAACCTGAAGAAAAAGAAATAAACTTCTACTGGATCCCCTATTGGATTTTTTGGTCAATTTATTATAGGCACCAGAATTATTCTAATGTATAGGAATTGAAGGATGTGAAGGAGTTAGCCCAAGAAAAGCAATGGCATTAATATGTTTATATATCCGCCTCTTGACTGGATAGGTGGCAGGATCATTGACCCTGTCTATTCGGTTTTATATCCTTATGACATAGCACAATGCCTACTGTGAATCAGTCACTCAATAAATATTCATTGAATGAAAATGAATTAATGAGTGACTACAGGGATGAGATCACATTTTTTTTTGTTTTCCTTCATTTTTCTGTATTTCAGGTTTATAAGCAATGAATCTAAACAACTACCATATTTTACATCTTCTTCACTTTATGAAGCCTAGTCATTCTCCCCTTATTCCAGTAATGTTTCTCACATGAACAGTACTGATAAACATATCCCCAATATTGGCGTTAGCTGTATCAGTGGCATTCATGTCTGATTTTCCAACCTTATAACCCTAAATACTTTCTGTATGATTGCCTTAAATATTAATTTAAGGTGACTATGTTATCTCTTTCACATTCAGACATGAAAAAATGGAAGAATATTTTTAGTGACTTTTCATCAAGTCCTTGAATTGTGCTTTTAATGATTCTTTTAGAACTTGCCATTTGTCTTATTCAATATTATCAGATCAAATACAAGTTGGTATAGCATTTAGTAAATGATTTGAAAAATCAATTGTGGTATTGCTAGCTCATTCTTTAGATTAGCTCAAGGCATAATTATTAGGGAAAGTAAAATTATTCTAATTATTGCATTAATAGTTGCATTTGTATTTCATAGAGTTGATGATAGTCTCTATTTGAAGTATTCTGATTATATCTGGTTTAATCTTGAAATTAGAAGGACATACTATTTAATAACAGTAGATAGACTGATAGACAGATGGACAGACAGACATAGATATACACATTAGAGTATTGATGGATTGAATATGCAACATCCACTATTTAAGGTGTTTCCATTATGTGTCTTGAGACTGAAAGGATGAATTAGCCAGGATTTTTATCTCAAGGAGATTCATGATCCAACAACAGATGTAGACTTAAATAGCAATAAAAATATGAATAGTGCCAAAAGAGATGTAAATATAGTATGTTATGTCAATGCAGATAAAGAGAGTAATTACATTTGCTAAGCAGTAGGAGAGGCTAGTTAAGGTTTCACAAACTTGGTAAACTTACAGCTGAAAACTGAAATAAGCAGCATTTTCCCATGTAGAATGACAAACAGGTCAAGACCATCTCAGGTGGGGGAAAATATCTTCACATATATACCAGAAGCAAAAAAGCGGCCAGCACATTTGGGAACATTGACCAGTATGCCATTCTAAAATATTTGAATTTCAGGGGGGCCTGGGTAGCTCAGTCATTAAGCCTCTACCTTCAGCTTGGGTCCTGATCCCAGGGTCCTGGGATCGAGCCCTGCATTGGGCTCCCTGCTCAGCAGGGAGCCTCCCTCTCCCTCTCCCACTCCCCCCTGCTCCTGTTCCCTCTCTCACTGTGTCTTTCTCTGTCAAATAAATAGGTAAAATCTTTAAGAAAAAAACAAAAATTCTGAATTTTATTCCATGAACAACTTTATTCTATAAACAATGTCTTAGATTTTTTGTTTGTCTTAGATTCATTGTTCCCAAACTTCTTCTACTTTGATCCAGTTCTCTCCTGGTTCTTGAAATCTGCTTCCATCTCTCACTTCAAATCTCCCTCTAAATAGAGTTTGGAAGTAGTACCTTCCTCTTTAGCTCATTTTGCTCTGGCTCTTGATTCCAGCCTTGCCTTCAGGAGATTTGGATTAGATTATTTCATTGTCTTTCTGCACATTGAACTATAAAAAATTTTTCTCTATGTAACCAATCTCTTAGAAACTGGCCATGACTCAGGTTAGGTAACACTAATGAAAACCAACATGTATTGACTATTTACTCAAGCCAAGCATAATATTAACCCATTTAGAGTGTTTTAACAACCTTGTAAGTACATATTTCTACCAGACTTCTCTTCAGGTGAAATAACTGAGATCACACACTGATAAGATTGAGCCAGGATCCTAGCCAGGGATAGAGTCTACATTCTACTCTAGTTTCAGAGTCTACATTCTTAACCACCATGTCATGCTGTGTTTTATGCACTGAGCAGTTAATCCAATTCCAAACAAAGGGCAGATTTTGAAAATTTCCAGCTTGAAAATCAAGGGCAGACAGACATTCAAGAAGAATTTGATGATATTGAATATTTCCCAACTTACAGAGAAGTAGAAAATAGGAGCTGAAAAAGGAATTAATCAATGGATTAATGATTTAGGGGGTCACGATAGCCTTTTCCATAGCATCCTACTCCACTCAAGGAATTATGGTGATAGAACTGGGGCACGGTCCATGAAGTGAAAATGGCAATAGTATGTAGAGACACTAAATTCAGACTACTGTATTCAGAATTTTGATGATGCCGGAGACTCGGAGAGCTAATTTGAGGGGCAGGAACATCCTAAATAACTTTTCTTTTTACATGAGAATTCATTGGAAGGACTTTGGTAAGCAGGGGAGAAGATACTGGAAGACAGGAGGCAGGTGATACAAGATAAAGAGCAACTCATAGGTCCCAGGGGGAGAGGATGGAATTGAGAACACAGCTGGCGCCCAGCCTCCTCCGGGAGCTCCTCGTGGAGAAGCAGAGAAGACCACAGATGACAGAGCTAGGAGGTAGAAGAGGAAATTGGGAGCTCACAGGCCTAAGGACATCTGTTTTCTCCAGGAAGTAGGAGGTAAAGCCTTCTGCAAAAATTGGGGCGGGAGAAGTGGAATTGGGAGCTGGCGATGATGGTTGTAAAAGGACTATAACAGCCACCATGGGAAATGAGATAGGGAGCTGATGAGACACATAAGTAAAAGGATTGCTAAGCAGCAACCAGGGCCCAGCTGAGGATGAAGCTCATAAAGTTATAATGGAGGAAATCAGCATGATTATGCGATTTCACAAGCTGAGCTCTGCCTTCCAGCAGCACAGAAAACAGCCAGTTGGACTGATCTGAATGGAGGTTTAGAAAACAGGGAGCTTCAGAGGACAAAGAGGGAAGAACACAGAGAGCATCTGAGACTGTCTCTGAAAATCATTTTCCCCGTTCCAAGCTAAAGAGGAAAAAGTAATCTAACAGGAGAATGCCAGGCTCAGAGAACAGGGAGGCCCTGAAAGATTCCTGCCCTTAAGGAGATGCAGGGAGAAAAAGGAGGTAGAAGAAGGGACTATGTTAAGGTGACAATTTGGCTTACAGTTTTCCTCTGCTCCCTGATTTTTTCCATTTTCTTAGGCACCTTAAACCTCTGTGACAGTCAATTATTTGATATTCTAGGTTTGCTACATTTTTGCAATAATAGTTATTCTCTAACTTATATTTTTGCTAGCTTATTTGAGTTTCTCTCATTGACCACCTGGAAATCTAAAATTCATTTATTCTGGATCAGCCACTAGACCCGTGATTGGTGTGAAACTAAGAAAAGGCCGCTCCTCTGGGTAAAGGGTGGAGGGTGGCCCCCACATGCTCCTTCATCCACATGTCCTTGTTTAGAGCACTTGTTCCCCGACCATATTTTCCAATCCTAGGTGAACCCAAAGGAAAACAAATTTTAAATGTTATTGGCATTTTATCTCCCTGGTTTAGGAGTAAAATCTTGATTTTTATGAATGGACATATTAAAATCTTTTGTGGAAAATATTTTATTTTAGATTTTATTTTTTATTTGTCAGAGAAAGAGCATGCACAGGCAGTAGAAGCAGACTCCCTGCTGAGCAGGGAGCCAGATGCAGGGCTCAGTCCCAGGATCCTGGGATGACCTGAGCTGAAGGGAAATACTTAATTGACTGAGCCACCCAGGCATCCCGGAAATATTTTAATGATAAAAAATAAAGGTGAATAAAGATGAGGAAGATCATAGCTAAGAGAATTTTAAAGTATGTGTCTTTAAATTAAAAAAAACCCATGTCCAAATGAAGTGGCTAAATTCCCTCTCTGATAGTGATTTAGATTCCCCCATCATAGAGAGAAGCTTAAACTGCAACTGTTCAAGTCTCGATTCATAACTTTGGACATGTAAAATGAAACTCACTTGACAAGTCAAATATTTTAAATAAATTTAACTAACCCAAACCAAAAGATGTCTTCCTTTGTCCTCAGCTCCCGCAGTCAAAGCCATGATTAGTAAGACAACTCAGACTCTATAAACAGAATGTGAGGCTGAAATGGGCCAGGAGCATGACTGTAGAGAAAGGGGCCAATTACCTTCCTTCTGAGCTTTATAAAAAGTTCCTCGAATCCTTAGTATTTTTAGTTATAATATTTATAACATCTACCTGCTCTTCTGTTGGTTTTTTGTTTGTTTGTTTTTAGCTGTCTTTCCTACAGATAGAATAGAGCAGTAAAAGAGAATGATTTCTGGAATCTGAGGAAAAGCAATTGCCATCTGCTATTTTAGCATAATTTAACTGAAGACTTGGCTTCCTTTTTATAAGGAACATTGGCTCTTTAAGATGCACTGGATAGTGCAGGAATAAGCCTTTAGGTATTTATATTTAAATTATGGTTGTTGTTTTTTTTTAAATATAACCATGGATGCACTTTAATCCTAACAATTAACCAGGATTTACGCATCTAGAGATGCATGAATAGAAGATGGGCCATAAACCAATTTTATTTTTGCAATGAAAATAATCTACTGAAGCCCTAGAAGAATAGGTCCTTAAGAGAATTAAGAATCAGTCTTACTTAGTCATTTAATCTTTGGGATTAAAGTAGAAACTGAAAAATAAATAAATAAATGTGTTTGCTAATTACTTTTCCTGATCGTTTATATCAACACATGATTTACAGAGAAGACTGAATCATCTGTAAGTAAATAATTGTCTATGGAAATTTAAATGACTATTTTGCCCCTCTACCAGGAAAAATGCTTCTGGGCTACAAACCCTTGCTATCAGTTTTTTTACTACAGGTATATAAATTAATTACAAATTTACTGAAAAATGACAGATTCGGAATAAATGTCCATACTATATTCTAAAAACCAAATATAATTTTTAAGATTTTAAACTACCAAACCCTTCAGTTTTGATTATTACACGGGCCATTATATATTTACAAATATGAACACATACATACTTAATGGCTAATATGCAGAAATATGGATCTTACATAATTTTTTTTCTGTAAGCATTCTGCAATTGAACTTCTACTCATATTTTCTGAAAATACCACATTTTCTCTATGAAGGAAAAAAAATTCATAAATATTAACCATCAATTAAGAAATACAGGAAGTATGTACAGGATCGTGAAATGCAAAAGGACCCAAAGGCAAAATTGGGGGTAAAAAATACCGTTTCTGTCCTATTGCACAGACCACTGCAGCTTCATGCCTCTTACCAATATAAAGGCAATATTTGAAGCTCACTGCTCCTTATATTGAGAAGGTTGCAATTAAGGGTCTAAATTGTAAAATTAATGGAAAAAAACAGGGATACAAAATGTGATGCTATTCCAGATGTGGATCAAAGCAGTCATCTCCATTGGTCAGGGGCTAATTGGAAATGTGTGACTAAAACCACATCATTTAGCAAAATGGTTTTTTAGGATCTCTAAGAAATGTACAATAGGACTGTGAGTGATGTGTCCAGAAACCATATAAAATCATCATTCAGGACCCACTGATCCCATATCTTTTGTGTTACACAGGAAGTCTGATACTTCAGGAAATTCTCTGGATGATTTTACCCATTTTTCTTCACACCTTCAACCTCATAATCACAAAACTCTTCTATCCGAAGTCTGATTAAAGATGGTTAGCTGGGTCTCTGCAGTCATGTTACAAATTTAAAAACTAATATTTAAAACTTGTAAAGATATTATAAATAATCTCGGTTAACTGGAGCTCAGAATGCAAGATAGGAACAAAAATGTTCAGATGTTTCTTTGCTAGACTCACTTATGGAGTACTAGTAAAGTAATTTTTTAAATCCCATGTTCTCAACTATAATGTGAATATAATATGCACATTTTGATAATAATGTAGCTGGTACAATCAGCCATCTTCCTGGATTATGTAAATTGACCTTTTGCAATCTTCCACTGGTTAAAAAAAGTAACAGTAAGTCTACCATCCTTGAATCTATTAAAAGTCACAGCAAGGGGTGCCTGGGTGGCTCAGTCTGTTAAGTGTCTGCCTTCTGCTCAGGTCATGATCTCAGAGTCCTGGGATCCAGCCCTGAGTGGGGCTCCCTGCTCAGTGGGAGTCTGCCTCTCCCTCTCCTTCCACCCTTCCCTCTGCTCATGCTGCTCTCACTCTCTCTGCCCCTCTCTCTCTCACTCTCTCTCAAATAAATAAATAAAACCTTGAAAAAATAAATTTAAAAAATTAAGGTCATGATAATATCAGATTTAAGATAATTTCTTATACTTAATTTTATCTTTTTGAGTCCTGTAAGATAAATATTATCCCCATTTTACAGACGCATAAACCAAGGTCTTAGAGATAAATTTAAATACAATCATTGACGAAATACAATGGTAAATCCAATTATCTTGAAGTGTAAGTATATTTATAACTATAAAGACAAAACATGACAATATAAGATATCTTAAAGTATCTATAGTTGAATTGATAATATTTAAATGTGCAAATATTTTATAGAATTCAAATAATTTATGTAATTAATTTCCTCCCTAATCATAATCAGCAATAAACAGATATAGATTATCTTGTGCCCTAATATTACTAAGTTTCTATCTCTTTTTTTTTCTGGTACTATTTACAAATATTCCCTAAACTTCACAAGCCATTTAAAAAAAAAACAAAAAGAAAAACTGTGCTATTAGTTCAAAGATGATTAAATCAGTGTATAGAAGGAATAGCTCCAATTCATCACCAAGACTAGAAAAGCTGTTAAAAGTGTCAGTGACTCAAGAGTGTCTTTTTCTTTAATAAAAATGAATACATTAAAAAGAGAGGGCCTACAATAAGCCAATTTTCCAGTACTTAGAGGCTATTATTATTTGAAGAAGTTTCCATGGACAGCAATTGCTTTACTAATATGACTTGACTTGGCATTATTACCAGAAATTTTTTTGCGCTTCTGAAAAATTCAAAGATTTTTTTGTTTGTTTGTTTCGTGCTTGATTCTGCCGCTTCATTGTATCCAGTTTAGTTTTTGATGAGTTCTCTGACTTACCCACAGTGATTCTACCTACTAGTACTATGTAGAAGTAGAAAGTCAAAGAAGATGACAAGGAGAACAAGTCCAAGAACAGAAAGAATATGGTTTTAATTCTTGTCATTTAAACTGTACAATCAGCTCTTTTTAGTTAAAGAGCCAACCAACCTTGGCAAGTCTACTTTACTTAAAATCTTGGTTGCTGGCTTTTGCCACCATTTTCATTGTCAGTTTGAATCATCTTTGGAGAAAGAAATAAAGAAAACAGAAATGTTTCTTGGCTTGACAAGCAACAGCAGGATGGAAGTGATAGAAGACAGTAAACTCTCTGCTGATTTGTTCCTATGTTCTTTTTTTGTTCTGGCATGAGTAGTAGAAACAACCCTAATGAAATCCTCTTCTGATGATTAGAAAAATGTTCTGAAATATTTGCTCATCTAGCATTGGACCACTGTTGTTAAAAAAGCATCTTCTAGATTATAATATTACACCTAGGAAGGTACAGAGGACTTCTTTGTTCACATGGAGAAGCAGAATCATTGCTTCTTCTTTTTTTAAATTTATTCAGGTATTGTTGACATACAATATTATGTTAGTTTCAAGTGTACAACATATTGATTTGACATTTATGTACATTGCAAAATGGTCATCACAATAAGTTCAGTTACCATCTGTCACATTACAAAGTTAATACAGTGTTATTGATTATATTCACCATGTTGTATATTACATTCCCATGACTTACTTATTTTATAACTGGAAGTCTGTACTTCTTAATCCCCCTCACCCATTTTGCCCATCCCCCAAACCTTCTTTCTTCTGGTGAACACCAATCTGTTCTCTGCATCAGTGAGTCCAGGTTTTATTTCCACATACAAGTGAAGTCATGAAGCATTTGTCTATCTCTGTTTGAATTGAGTTTGCTAATATTTTGTTGGGATTTTTCCATCTATGTTCATCAAGGATATTGGCCTGTAACTTTCTTTTTTTGTGATGTTCTACTCCGGTTTGGGTATCAGGGTAATACTGTCCATGTAAAATGAATTTGAAAGATTTCCAACCTCTTCAATTTTTTGAAAGAGTTTGAAAGGATAGGTATTACATCTTTAACTATTTGGTAGTATTAACCCAATGAAGCTCTCCTGTCCCAGATTTTTGTGTGTTGGAGGGTTTATTTGAGATTTCTTTCATGTCTTTAGGTGAATACTGTGAACTTTCCTCTTGCAACTGTTTTTGCCGCATCATCTAGATTTTGGTATATCTTATTTGTTTTCTTTTATCTCTAGGTATTTTTTATTTATTTTTTAACTTCTTCTATGACCCCTACAGTTGTTCAGTAACATATTGTTTTATCTCTTCATATTTGCTGTTTTTCCGGTTGTCTTCTTGTAATTGACAATTAGTTTCATATTACTGTGGTCATAAAATATGCTTGATATGATTTTAATTTTCTTGAACTTTTTGGAACTCGTTTTATCACCTAATATGTCATCTATTCTCAAGAATGAGCCACATGGACTTGAGAAGAATATGTATCCTGCTGCTTTGGGGTGGGATGTTTTATAAATAAGTCAAGTCTATTTGGTTTAATATGTCATTTAAGGCTGATGCTTCCTTATTGATTTTCCGTCTGGTTGATCCATCCTCTGAGAAAAGTTGAGTGTTAAAATCCCCCATTATTATTGTATTGCTGTCAGTTTCTCCCTTTAGGTCCGTTGGTATGTTTTACATATTTAGTGCTCCAATATTGGGTGCATATATATTTATACCTGTTTTATCTTATTGGACTGACCCCTTTTTCATTATATAATGTCCTTCTTCATCTTTTATTATGGTCTATTTTAAAGTCTATTTTGTCTAGAAGTGTATAGCTACTCCAGCTTTCATTTTGTTTCCATTTGCATGAAACATCATTTTCTATCCCTTCATTTTCAGTTTGTGTACCCTTACATCTGAAGTGAGACTCTTATTGACAGCATATAAATTGTATCATTTTAAAAAATGATTTTATTTATTTATTTGACACAGAGAGAAAGAGCACAAGCAGGTAGGTGGGGAGAAGCAGGCTCCCCAATGAACAGAGAGCTTAAGGTGGGGCTTGATCCCAGGACCCTGGGATTATGACCTGAGTTTAAGGCAGACTCTTAAATGACTGAGCCACCCAGGTGCATTCAAATATGTCCTTTTTTAAGAACCATTCAGCCACTCTTTGTCTTTTGATTGCAGAATTCAGTCCATCTACATTTGCAATAATTCCTGATAGGTATATACTTACTTATTGCCATTTTGTTCATTGTTTTCTGACCATTTTTGCAGTTCTTCTCTTTCTTTCTTCTTTTTCTCTTTTCCCTGTGGCTTGATGAATTTCTTTAGTGTTATGTTTAGATTCCTTTCTTATTTTCTTTTTTGTATTTACGTTATGTTTTCTGGGAAGTCACACTGAGATACAGTAAAGTCAAGGGAGTGTACAAGCATGGTGTCTCCCTGGTTTTGCTCCTAGACCTCTAAATGTGTAAAAAAAAAAAAAAAAAAAAAAAAAACAGAAGCATGTTCTTCAGGCTGAAGCTACAGGCTAAGTAAATAGGCCTTTTTCATAGGAAGACAGGAGCTGTGTTTCAGTCTGCTGTCTGCATACTTCCCTGTGGGCAGTGGCCTGCCAAGAGCTGTCTTTCTCGTTGTTACAGTCCCGTGGAGCTCTGGAATGCCAGTCCTCTTGGCCATCATGGTCAGGTGATCAAGACCCCTGTGTATATTGCACATGCCCCTGGCTCTAGCAAGGCAACTGAAGAATTTAGTAGGCAGAGTATGCCTGCCTGCTTCAGAAAGACAGAAAGATAATGTCTTGCTTATGCATGCTTGCAGGCTTCAGTGATACAGCAAGAGAGAACTCTGTCAGTGCATGCACTGTCTTTAGGCAGAGTGTGGAAAGATGCCATGACTGCTTGTTCTTGTCTTCCCCAGTCATGGAACATGGGGGAGTTGCAATTGTCTCTGCTCTCTAGTTTCAGCAAGTGCTGTAAGTTCTTACCCCAACTTGTCCCAGCCATGATTCCATGTCCAAGCTTACCTGCTTATAGTAGCAATTTGTGTGGAGAATATAACAATGGCATCTGTCAGTGCCTCTGTCTCCGGGGAGAATCTCAGTTGCCCCCCACCCCTCAACCCAATGATCTCAGATCAACAAATGAATCTCCCTCACCAATATTCTAAGTATTTTTCAAATTGCTATTTATTCACTGGACCTTAGGGAGAGCATGACCACACATGAGATTTCCAAGAGGGGAATTTCAGTTTCCTATGGCATTTGGGATCCCCAGACATCAGCCTTATTGGTTTTCCAAACCAGACATTCTGGGGTTTCATTTTTCTGGTGCACAACTCCCAGGCCAGGATGCCTGATGTGGGACACCAACCCTTTGCTCCTCTGGGAGATATGCTTATCGGATGAGATCCCTCCCAATTGTGTGTTGCTGCACTGTGGGTAGGGTTTTTGCAAGATTTTTTCTCTGTCTCATCTACCATTCTTTTTTTTTTTTTAAGATTTTATTTATTTGACAGACGGAGATTACAAGTAGGCAGAGAAGCAGGCAGAGAGAGGGGAGGAAGCAGGCTCCCTGCTGAGCAGAGAGCACGATGGGGGCTCGATCCCAGGTGCCTGGGATCATGACCTAAGCCAAAGGCAGAGGCTTTAACCCACGAACCACCCAGGCGCAACTCATCTACCATTCTTGATGTGGTCATTTTATCCTTTATTGCAGAGAAAAGTTCATCTAGTTTTCAGATCTTTTCCAGAGGGAAATGATCCTTATGTAGGTATAGACTTGGAAGTTCATGGGAGGAAGTGAGTTCACAACCTTCCTACACTGCCATCTTGGACCCTGCTCAATCATTGTCTCTTTCTGTTATAATAGATAATCTTAATTTTTTTTTTTTCTCAGAAGTAGGAAGGGGCACTTGGGTGGCTCAGTGGGTTAAGCCTCTGCCTTCAGCTCAGTTCATGATCTCTGGGTCCTGGGATAGAGCCCCACATGGGCTCTTTGCTCAGTGGGGAAACTGCTTCCCCCTTTCTCTCTGCCTGTCTCTCTGCCTACTTATGATCTCTCTCTGTCAAATAAATAAATAAATAAAATCTTTAAAAAAAAAAAAGGAAATAGGGAGAAAATTTTCATTGATTCCAAAATATTTCCCATCATATTTTATTTAATGATTTTCAATAATGACGTTTTTGGTCCATTATCCATGGTGAATGAAAAAATAGCATAGTAGTGATAATTTCCTTTTGAAGATATTTTAGTATTGCCTGTTTGTTCTTCTGATAGTAAGTAAGCAGTGAAGCAATCCAAAGAGAGGAAAGAAAGTATAAGAACTCAATAATAAATTTAAGGTAACTGAAACAGTAGAAATGAGATTCCACTTCAAGCGTAAGTACCAATATGTCAACATTTGCACTTGAAAAGCAAAATCCTTATTATACAAACACAAAATTTTGTAGTGGCACATAAAAAACAATAATTGATGATAAATATTTCTTTTGGAATTGGTTCCTCCATGTTTTATTCCTGTTCTAAAGAAAATAAGCCAAAATAAATGAATTATCTATTTCAGATTGTCTGCTTCCCATGCCCAAGGTTCCCAGATACTCCTAATTCCCAAATCTCCCAATCACTATACTCAGGATTATATGGGGCATTCAAAATACACAAATTTGAGTGCTCATGAACAGGGGAATGGTCTGTAGATTTTAGGAACATGTCTAAAAGTGGATGTGCATTTGATGTAGGAGAGGTGGATAAACTCACCAATGACAAAAGGCAATAAAAAGGAAATTAAATTAAAGGCTGCAGATAGAGAGGAAAAAATAATAAAAGAATAGATCTTCAAGAGAAATAGTATACTATTAACCTAAGTCATGATAAATAAACAAAGTCATCTCAAACTATGTTGAGAAAGAGAGACAACTATATTCATGTTGGGAAAGGAATGTGCTGGAATTGTGGTGTCTATGCACAAAGTAGAGTAGCAAGCTAGAAGATAAGGAAAAGGAATATGCCATACTATTTTTATCCTTTCTTCTTGGTCTTTGCTAACTCTATTTCCCTCAGCTATAAACCAAAAGACTAATAATAATCCCAGGAAACTCCAAGGCTAACATTTTGGAATTCAGGTGTCCTTACTGACAAACCTGCTGATAAACTTGTTGTAAAACTGGATTAAAAATTTTACTCAAGGACATTTTATTTATTAAAATCTATTTCAGTTAGTATACCTAAGACCTAAGGTGATTTCTGCCCTATACAAGGAGAAATAGAAGACATAAATGTCCCAAAAATACTCCACAAAATTTTTAGTAGATTTTCAGATGTTTCTGGGACAGTCTGCTAACTTCTTGAGAAAAATGTTGCGTTGGGTCTATTTTTCAATCATTTCAATCATTAAAAATCTATTAGCTTACTTTCATTAGTGTCCTCATTTTCTGTGACAGTTTTGTTAAAAGGAAAATAAAACAATCCCAATGAGTATGAACTGAGAAATGTAACAAAACTTTCCTATGTTCTACAATTTTCCTTTGAAGAAAGATAACCAGAAATCCCTCTGCTTTCTCCATTTTCTGTCTCTTCTTCAAAAAAATTTTTTTGTCTTATCTTCTATTACATTTTGAAAGTTGTTCATAAATCATAAATGCAGTGATTTCCTAAATGGGTTTCCCACTCCCCAGGTAGTATATAAGACATCCAGTGGAATGCAGAAAATATAAACATATATTGTAATGTAGAAAGTAAATTAAAATTATTAATATTTAATAAACAAATTAATACTGGTCCCTCCCAAACACATATTATCCCCCTCTAGCAGTTGGTCTCATATTACCTAGGGTAAAAAATTTTTGAAAGGAAAAAAGAAATTCCATAGTTTGAGGGAGATTGACAGTGGCACCATAAATTCCTTCCTCTGAAAACATTATAGTTCAGTGTGCCTGCTCTAGGAGGTTTACAGCATTTAAATTAATAGTAGAATCTTTATTATACTGTCTGTATTAGTACTGCTGCACAAGAAACCTCTACAAACTTAACTGCTTAAACAACATGAATTTATTATCTGACAGTTCTGCAGGTCCAAAGTCCTTATGTGGGCCTAGGCTAAAGTCAGGATGTTAGCAGACTGATTCCTTTCTGGAGGTGCTAGAGGAGAATCTGTTTCCATATTCATTTGGGTTTGTTGGGAGATTCCAATTCCCTGTGGTTACATCACTCTAATGCAGTCTGTGTATTCTTGTTGGTTGGCAGTTGATAGCCATTCCCAGCTTCTGGAAGCCACCCCATTCTTTGACTCATGACTTTCATCCTCTATCTTCAAAACCATCAACAATAAAGCAAGTCTTTCTCATGTTTTAAATTTCATCTCTCCTTTCCCATTGCATTTCTCTGACCCCCTCTTCTGCCTTTCTTTTCCACTTTTTAAGAACTCATCTAGATTGTTATCTCCTGAAAGCTCAGGATGAACTCCCCATATTAATGCCCTTAACCTTAATCACATCCACAGTGTCCCTCTTGCCACATAAAATAACATAGTTAAGGATTCTGGGGGATTAGAGTCTGGGCATCTTTGGCGGGACCATTATTCTGCCTTCCATGTCAAGAAATTATTTTGTGTCACAAAGAGGTCCACCTCATACCCTCACCATAACTAATAAATAAATAAAAACTAATAATAAGAATTTCTTTACCTAAATATCTTTGAAATAAAAGTTTTGATCCATTTTTGAAAATATTAAACTATTCCAGTTTTTAATAGCAAAAACACCTACTGATTGACATAAATTTCAATAAAAGCCTTGGTATATTTGATAAATCAGGTTTAAATGCTAGTAAATTATTTAGAAATGCACCAACCATGCACTGTTGCCATTTTCACTAAGCACTAAGAGTAAACTTAAAACCTGTTATCAAAATGAAGTGCAACTTTAAAATTTATGTCCACACAAAAACCTATATATGGATATTTAAAGCAGCTTTATTTATAATTACCAAAACCTGGAACAAACCAAGATGTCTTAAAGTGGGTGAAGAGATAAACTATGGCATACCCAGACAATGAAATATTCAGTGACAAAAAGAAATGAGTTATCAACCTATGAAAAGACATGAAAGAACCTGATGTACATATTACTAAGTGAAAGAAGCCAATCTAAAAAGTCTATATTCTATTCGATTCCAACTATATGACATCCTGGAAAAGGCAAATTTATGGAAATAATAAAGAGGTGCCAGGGTGGCTCACTTGGTTAAGCGTCTGCCTTTGGCTCAGGTCATGATCTCAGTGTCCTGCAATGGAGCCCTGCTTCACGCTCCCTGGTAAGCAGGGAGTCTGCCTCTCCCTCTCCTTCTGCTCCTCCCCACTGCATTTGGTTTCTCTCTCTCAAACAAATAAATAAATAATCTTTAAAATCTATGGAAACAGTAAAAAGATCAATGGTTGCCAGGAGTTCAGAGTAAAAGGAGGGATGAACATGTGGAGTATAAAGAATTTTTAAGGCAGTGGAAATAGTCTGTATGATACCATAATAATGAATACATATCATTTTACATTTGTTTAAATCCATAGAAATTACAACACCTGGAATAAACCCTAATGTTTACTATGGGCTTTAGTAATTATGATGTATCAATGTATCAACTGTAGTAAATGTACCACTTTTGTGGGGGAATGTTGATGATGGGAGAGGTTATGCATGTGTAGAGGTAGGAGGAATATAGAGGAATATGGAAAATCTCTGTACCTTTCTCTCAATTTTACTGTGAACCATTTTTCTTTAAAAAAAAAAAAGCCTTAAAAAAATAAAAAAGGAAGTGAACCAGATTTTAAAATTGTTTATGAAATATAAAATGAAAGGTTAAAAAATAATGAGCACTTCCACTACCACATTGCTATCATCAAAATTACATTGTATCAAATGAGTGAAAAAAAAGTTATACATAAAATGTGTTTTGGTTTTGTTTTTTTTTTAAAGATTATCTATTTATTTATTTGACAGAGATCACAAGTAGGCAGAGAGGCAGGCAGAGAGAGAGGAGGAAGCAGGCTCCCTGCCTTGCAGAGAGCCCGATGCGGAGCTCGATCCCAGGACCCTGGGATCATGACCTGAGCCAAAGGCAGAGGCTTTAATCCAGTGAACCACCCAAGTGCCCCAAAATAGACTTTTAAACAATGTTTATTTCATCTTTAGCTCATCCTTTAAAAGTGTTCATGTTTCCAAATGGACATCACTAATGTAAGAGTAATTTATATAACAAATAAGTGTACTAATCTAAGTAAATATCTTCTCAAAAATAAATATACATATTTATGGTATATGTGTTAAATTTTTACTTATAAGTATGAGCTATCAAGTTGAAAATTACTATGTTAATAAGTTCATACTAAATACATTTGATGGCTACACTGCAAGTTAAAACTGCATAAAATAAATGCTTATCAATTTGGTATCATCACTTTTGTAAGAATTTTATAACAAGTAATCAAGCTTTGATTTGTCATCATTTTAGATTGCCACTCAAAAATGTCATAAGAGAATGGTTACTAAGGGAGCCCAGAATTTTTCCATTTTGGAAATGTACAACAGACATTTTTAAATACCACCTTTTCTAATAGGTAACTGAATTTTAAATATTGAACTCTAAATGTGACAGGAACACTTGATACATCATTTATACTTTCTTAGAGTGCAGCAAATTTTATTTTCTTGTTATCTTAACACATAGCCCCTCATTTCTTACCTTCATAAACATCCAAATAAAATTTTCTAAATGTATTAGCAACAGATAGAAAACCTCTGGCTTTCTTTGTTTCTCCATGGTTGTTGTGTAATGGACATTTTTGGTGAGTAGAAAGACTAGTGACAAGCAAAGTTGTACATACTTTTAGTAAATGGGTAATGAATTACAAATCATGCTTGTAATTCTCAAATTATGTTATTTATTTATGTTTGTGTGTGTATTTGTGGCTAGTTGACAATCACAGCATTAGTGCCTTTAAAAAGACAAGTTAAGTGAAATAAGTCAGACAGAGAAAGATAAATACCATCCTACTCACATGTGGAATCTAAAAAGCAAAACAAAGAGACAAACAGCAACCAAAAACCAGATTATTAAATAGAGAGAACAAACTGGTGGTTGTCAGAGGGGAGCTTGGCAGGGGGATGGGTGAAACAGATAAAGGGGATTAAAAGCACAAACTTCCAGTTATAAAATAAAGAAGTCACAGAGATGAAAAGTACAACATAGAAAATATGGTGAATAAGATTGTAATAATATTTGGTGACAGATGGTGACAGCATTTATCATGATGAGCAGAGTAATGTATAGAAGTGTTGAATACGTTGTACACCTGAAACTAACAAAACACATTAACATTAACAAATGTTAATTATACTTCAATAAATAAATAAATAGATAAATAAGTATATATATTCCACTCACCAAACTATTCCCTGAGCCCCAGAGCCAATAGGCTTCAAATTCTGGTAGCGCTTGAGAACTGTGAAGGTTGAGTCTCCCACTTCCACACTGTAGAACTGGTTGTCAACTTTGCTTTTGCTCATGTTGTAATGTTTGGCAATATATGACACATCCACTTGTTTATCGAATCCCTGTGAAAAGAACAACAAAAACATGAGAAAATAAACAATCAGAATGATAGCAAGATATAGAAAAGCATGTTCTTTTAATATACTAATTCATAGCCTTCTATCATCATGACATAAACCTGTATTTCATATAAAAAATATGTATTCATCTATGTAAGATAACCTGGAGTAAATGAACTCAGAAAAATACATAGAAAAATTTGTTTTCAATATTAAAACTATTAATAATAAAATAATCTTACATTAGATCTATACAATCTTTTCTGAAATGTTTCATTAAAACCATTTAATTATTTATGAAGCAAACATGTACTAAATATACTGGGTCCATTGACTAGGCTAAATTTCAGAGGTGATTCCTAATCATCCATTATAAAATCATAGGAGAAAAGATAAGAGATTGTATCTATATCCACTTCTCAGAAAGGAATGAGATACAAGATAATGTGCAGTTTTATTTTTTAATTAGGTAAATTTGAATTAAATAGTGTTAACTGCATTTGTTCTCAATAACACCAAAAATGCTATTATCTTACATTAAACATTGAACAGTTTTAGTCCAAATTAACATCATTCTAAAATGCCACATGACATCTATTTATTTTTTGCAAGCTTAGATTTAAATATCTTGATTTTGTATCTTTTGTTTATCTTTAAGAGTTCTCCTCCTTATTATATTTACCAATTGAAGAGTATGTCCTTAAAATTTTGAATCATGATTTATGAATATACTTAATGTGAATTTTCATTATGCATGATTATTGTTTACACATAAATAAACTTATATTACATTTTGTAACATTAAATAGTTCCAACTTTATAGATAGAAAGAACCTTATACGATATTGTCTAGCTTGTTTCTTGTGGCACACACTAGTGGATGCCTACCCAATAGTCATCCTTTCTCCTTTTTGCCAATTTTGCTCAGGTTTTGAGGATTCATGTTCTGTGGGTTCCTTCCCAATCCCAAAAATTGAAAGTGGAAAAGTTCAAATCAATGGTTCTCTTTAGAAGTGGCATTAACCTTTCCTGGGCATTTGGGAAATTGTGGGCATGTTTTGGTATACCATGTGGTGGGAGATGTGCCTTGTATTTAGTCAGCTTATCAAACAACACGGGTTGTCCTGCAATGAGTGGGACATTCTTATATATATATCTTATATACCTCATGACTTTTGAGTTATGCCAAAGCTTTAATTAGTAAATGAAAACAAAGCTTTAATTAGTAAATGAAAACAAAAACCCTGCCTTTAGTGTTCTGAGTCCAGAATCTAAACTAGAAAGATCTTTGTATGGTTTTAATATGCATTGACTTAATATGTGATTCTTAACATAATTTGAAAGAAGATTTAGACCTCCTCAGGCTCTGAACCTCTGGTTGGTCATAAAAACATTGTCCTTAGAAATTTTTTGGCATTTCATTTCTAAATAAAAAGACTGAAATAGAAGTACAAAGTAACGTGTCCCTACATGCTCTAGGAAAGGGAGCCAGATGGCACCAAATTATATAAACAAGGAAAGTACAGTGGGGACTATAAGGACTGAGTGGCAAAACTTACCAATCTAGTGCACAGACCTTACAACCCCAGACAGACTTCAAGCAAAATGCTCGTGACCGGCACCAGCCCATGACTGGAAGACACATGGTGGCAGCCAATCCAGTACAAATACACACAGACTTCAAAGAACAGAATGGACTAAAGATGAGGAAATCTAGGTTGTTTGGACAAAAGACTGAAAATTCCGGTGATTTATGAGTACAATAAGGAGAGGACTGAAATCCAGGAGATAAGTCTGGGAAGCACGGAACAGGAAATTAAACAAGGCTATTAAAAAACAGGGGCGCCTGGGTGGCTCAGAGAGTTAAAGCCTCTGCCTTCGGCTCAGGTCATGATCCCAGGGTTCTGGGATCAAGCCCTGCATGGGGCTCTCTGCTCAGCGAGGAGCCTGCTTCCTCCTCTCTTTCTTTCTCTCAGCCTGCTTGTGATCTCTCCCTCTCTGTCAAATAAATAAATAAATAAATAAATCTTTTTTTTTTTTTTAAAGACTATTAAAAAACAGGATTGGGGTGCCTGGATGACAGAGCTGGTTGAACATTGGATTCTTGGTTTCTGCTGAGGTCCTGATCTTAGGGTAGAGAGACAGAGATCGGCCTAGGCTCCACGATCAGCAGAGTCCACTTCAGACTCTCTTAGCCCCCTACTCCACCATGCGCATGCTCTTTCTCTCTCAAAATAAATCTTAAAAACAGAAACAAAAAACCAGGCAACTGTAAATCTGTTCAGGGAGGCTGCAATTTGTAATTTGGAATGGATGAAATGCCTGACTTCATTTGCCATGTTCTAATCCTTTTTTATATCCCTTAATGATCTTATTTCTGACCACCCACAAAATTCTTATCACACACTAGCTTCATCAAACCTACATAATCCACTTTTTGTCCCCCTACTTATTCTCTGCACCTCAAAAATATCATTGTTCCAACTGCATTTATATGCTGAACATGTAATGTTTTATGTTCCAGACCCCTGTTGTCATGCTGTATCTCGGTACCACCTTACTCCTTCACACTTGCCTGTTGCTTTTCTAGCCTTGGTCTCAGTCTTCACATTATACTTGAATCCACTGTGCTGGCCCTTCTCTTCCTACATTTTAATGTATATTCAAAAAATCAAGGGAATTTAACAATTCACACATCTTTTTCGGACCAACCCGAAGAGATATTCTACTCAACATTTACAATAATTTACTCTAACAAATACTGATAATATACATATTAGGTGCCAGATGCTGGGTTTGGCCCTGGAGATACAACAAAAAGATAAGGTGTCTGTCTACATGGAGGCAGTCAAGTAAACAAGTAGCTGAAATATGGATGATATATTCTATAGTAGAATAAAGAAAAGGTGCTGGAAACAAAAAGGAATAGGAACTGATTGCTTGCATTCATTCATTTTCATTAATTCATTTACTATATATAAAACAACTACTAGATGCCAATCCATGGGTATAATATTGGCAATGTTTGAGAGGAGACATGATCAGTTTTCTCTGGTTAACAGTATCCCTGGCCTTCCCCTAGAACTGCTTCTCAAATGAAGATGTATACCTGGAACACCTAAGGAGCTTGACAAAAGGCAAGTCATTATCACACTGCCCTGGAGATTTGGATTTAGGTCATCATCTTAGGTCCTGATGATCTGAAGATACCTAGGCAATCCAGGAGGTTCTGACTGAAGATTTGAGAATCTGACTGAGAAAGTCAGATTAAAGCAATCGTTCTCCTGGTGTCCCTTCTGGGGCATCAGCATCAGCATGCCCTGGAAACCTGTTAGAAATGCTTATGCTCACTCCCATCCCATACCTATTGAGTCAGAAACTCTGTAGGTAAGGCCCAATAATCTGTTCCAGTAAGCCCTCTAAGTATGCTGATGAATGTTGAGAATGGTACATTATAGGGGAAGGATCACTGGAAGACTGTGAAACAGAACTTATACCTCTGACTGACATATGTGAAAAGTAAAATGATTATTTCTGCATCTATACCAGGAACACATTTTGTGTCTTTTTGGATTGCCAAATTCCATCATTCACAGTGCACCCAAAGTGGAAATCAGAGTCCTAGTTAGCACAAGGATTACTTCTCACACCAGATTCAAGTATTTGAAAGAGTCCCACCGCACCAGACTCAAGGACTTACAAAATCTCAGTATTGAGACAGGTTAACAGTTGGCCAGGTGCTTTAATGGAGTAAGTGTATCATTGCATCTCAGCAATTGTTCACACTGCTGAGAAGTGTCCAGTAGTTTTTGTCAGTGCATCCCTATAACAGAACTTTTCATACAATGGGGAAAGCTATATTTGGACTTAGTAGTTTGATGGAATTGGTTAAAACAATCCTAGAGTTTATACCAGAAGGAAACTCTCAGTAAGAGAATTCCCAGTCAAAAAGTGACCAAATGTATTCAAATGAAATATCTAATGACTTGACACATTTTCTAAAATAAAAATTACTTAGTGATCTTTTATTTATTTTTTATTTTTTATTTTTTATTTTTTATAAACATATAATGTATTTTTATCCCCAGGGGTACAGGTCTGTGAATCACCAGGTTTACACACTTCACAGCACTCACCATAGCACATACCCTCCCCAATGTCCATAACCCCACCCCCCTCTCCCAGACCCCCTCCCCCCAGCAACCCTCAGTTTGTTTTGTGAGATTAAGAGTCACTTATGGTTTGTCTGCCTCCCAATCCCATCTTGTTTCATTCATTCTTCTCCTACCCCCTTAACCCCCATGTTGCATCTCTACTTCCTCATATCAGGGAGATTATATGATAGTTGTCTTTCTCCGATTGACTTATTTTGCTAAGCATGATACCCTCTAGTTCCATCCTACTTAGTGATCTTTTATCTCCATTTTAATTTCTCATAATAACAATGAAAATTATCATTATAAAGTTTGTGAATTCACACTTATGCACACACACACACAAATTTCAAGTATCCTTTTAATACCTAGCTTTGAATTAAACTTTACATAAAATCTAAAAGTTTGAAAATATCCTTCATAGTACCTCCCATAATTGGGAAAGGTTATTTTTTTTTAATTTGTTTAATTGTTGTTGGGGGGTGGGCAGAGAGCATGAGTGGGGTGGGGAGAGGCAGAGGGAAAGGGAGAGAGAGAATCCTAAGCAGTCTCCATGCCAGGTGAAGCCTGATGCAGACTTGATCTCATGACCCTGAGATCAGGACCTGAGCCAAAATCAAGAGCTAGATGCTTAACTGACTGAGCCACCTAGGCATCCCATAGGAAAAGGTATTTTAATTATTAAACAGTAAGACACAGAGAAAACAGCATTGGAAATTTTCTTGGATTAATGTTGTAACCAAAAATTTGATGGCAAATATGTTGTGTTGAAAAGCTTCCCTCAGATCTCATCTGTGCCCCAAGCTTACAAATACAAATTGAATTTCAAAAAGCTCAGAACATATTTACTACAGGCTATTTTATTCTCAATTTCCATGTAGTCTTCCTTGTCATGACTATAAAGTTCCAATATAAACTTCCCCCTGTAATATGTTCCTACGAAAGTATGCCATTAAGTACACTATAAAAAAGTTATCAGTGCTAGAAAGATTTTTCTCCAGTTATGTGTTTTAGCATATTCTTAGTTCAGGTCACAGAACTGTTGAGCTAAACCCAAAAAGGGAAGAATCAAGCCCTCACAATGGGAAGGAATGACTGGCCTATAGTGTGAGGTACTGATCCTGAAGGTTTTTTTTTATTGTTGTTTGTTTGTTTAAGATTTTATTTATTTATTTCACAGACAGAAATCACAAGTAGGCAGAGAGGCAGGCAGAGAGAGAGGGAGAGGCAGGCCCCTGCTGAGCAGAGAGCCCCATGTGGGGCTCGATCCCAGGACCCTGGGATCATGACCTGAGTCGAAGGCAGAGGCTTTAACCCACTGAGCCACCCAGGTGCCCTCAGATTCTGAAGTTTTAAAATGGATCAGAACTACCTGAGGAGCTTGTAAAAAAGTAGATTGGTAGCTCCACTGAAAAGTTTCTGATTCAGCAGGATTAAGGTAAGGCCAAGTTTCATATTGCTAACAAGTTCTACACTTAGAAAACTACTATTTTAGAAAATAGTAGATGTAAAAGACATGAGACATCATCATGTAAAGAGAGCTAGTTGGAGAGACAAAAACTGGAAGTAAATGCAGGTCAAACCAAGCAAACAAAAGATATAGAATCAAAAATTTCACGGTGACTCTCTTTGTTATCAGCACCCCATTAGCTGGCCCAGACGTCATATTCCCAGGGGAGTGTTTCCCTCTCTCACAGGTGTAATATAGTATCCAACTAATGTTCTCTCAATTAATTCATGAAAGTAAACATTCCATCATCAATTTATATTGAATTTATATTAAAACCCAAAGGTATTCATAAATGCTCACCAAAGGAAACTCTCTTTCCAGAGAAGAAATTAATTATGATAATTAATTATGTTAATTATAATAAGACATATTATATTAAAAAATTATAAATCACCACAGTGGTAACTTATGAAAATCAATATCAAAATAATTATAGGTTTGGAATAGTCTCTTCTATTATTGATTCACATTATTTTTTAAAATAACTCATTACTCTACTGAATATTAATCTTGTGTTGAAATTAATCAATAATTATTTCTGTGTGGATATAAGAGAATTGTTTTTGCAAAAATTCAAAGCAAATCAATTTCCCCCAGCTGCCAAAATTTTTAAAGCTAAATTAAAGGAAGCTGTTATTGCTGCTGGCTGGTAGGTAGTTTATTAGAGAGGAAGTCTAAATATAATCTGTTCTGTGAAAAGACTCTATGTTCTATAGACCAGTAAGAAAGTGCTTTGTGCAATGAGTCCCCATAACCAGTTATATGTTAGCCTATAGCTATGAAGTTCTGAGAATAAAAAAATCCTACATTACTGATCTTATCCTGCAGGTGTCCAAAACCTTGACTGCATTATTCTCAAACTTAATAACCTGTATGCCACAAGTACTCCCTCCCCATTTTCATTTGTTCATGATTACTCTATATTACTGTTAGTTAGTTCCCGAGCAGGAGACATTAAGGTTTAGAAATTTTTAGAGGTTAAGCTTCATTAGTTCCTCTTGAATGATATAGCTGAAAATAGCACCACATCTGGATTAGTTCTGTACTTAACAGCTGTGAAACCTTGAGTAAGTCATTTTTTCTTTCATTCATTTATTATTTATATTCTGA
Organism: Mustela putorius furo; assembly: GCF_011764305.1. Classification (NCBI taxonomy): domain Eukaryota; kingdom Metazoa; phylum Chordata; class Mammalia; order Carnivora; family Mustelidae; genus Mustela; species Mustela putorius. Next base: position 5,051,114 of record NW_025421367.1, on the reverse strand, counting down.
TTTGTGCAGAACATCATCAAAGATAGGGGAACAATGAAACCATTAAATCCAGGTTTAGGAACAGATCTCAAACAAAGCAGACTAGGAGATGACAGTTTTACCAGAAGGCTTAAGTTGCAAATATCTATTGCCTTGAGCACAAAAGTGTCATTCTTCCACCAAGCCAAAAGAAAAAAAAAATGACAACAACAACAAAACACAATGAGTGGCAAGTTTTGATTCATTAATCCCATAGAATATATCATACCAGTTCACAGGAAAGATAAAATTTCTCTAGCACTTAACTTCAGGAAGAATATATTCAATAGTTCTTTATATAACTCTGGGAATCAAACATCAAGCAGTAGATATATTTTTAATCAAAGACATAAAAATATATTTCATATGATTTATATGAAATCAATTCTCAACAATTCAAGGGGAGAAAGAAAGGTGAAGCAGTCTTAATTGCTTACCTACTAAAGGAGAACTTTATATTCTGTTAAATACTATATTTAACACTGATGACATATGAGGAAAGTGGCATACAGAGCTGTTAGTTGGCTCACAGTCTTGGAACTATTAATTAGTGATGTCAAGTTCATTCAACTCCAAAACACGGGCTCTCTTTTTTTTTTTTTTTTAACTGAACCATTCACTAGGTCACCTAAAATAATTTAGAACAATGATGTGATTTTCTTACGATAAGGTGAGCTATAGCATTAGGGCTTAGAGGGCGGCTAGTGGGTTAAGCTGCTGACTTTGGCTCAGGTCATGATCTCAGGGTCCTGGAATCGAGCCCTGCATCGGGCTCTCTGCCCAGAAGGGAGCCTGCTTCCCCCTCTCTCTCTGCCTGCTGCTCTGCCTACTTGTGATCTCTCTCTCTCTCTCTGTGTCAAATAAATAAATAAAATCTAAAAAAAAAAAAGAAAAAGGAAAAGGAAAGAGCTTAGAAAAATCAACTAAATGAAATAATAGCATCCCCTTCTCTTATATTTATCAGTTGATTTAGCCCAGAGTCTGAATTTAACTGAACATTACATAGTTCAGCATTGAAGTAGATAGTATTGGTGAGGGAAAGCCAGACTTTCAGAACTGCCTAGAAATTTAAAAGGTCTGATTTCATTCATCTGCTAAGTATATATTGATCACCTACTGTTTGCCAAGCACTATCAAAGATGTTATGGATATAACACTAATCTATCTCAACAGAATAGCCAAGATGCTACAAAATGCATCTCCAGAAAATTAACTGGTCAGTCTGTTGGATATTATTTTAGTATTGTCATTTGGATACCGAGTGTATCTGCCAAAAAGTGATGATTGTGCTTTTGGCACAAATGATATTGAGCTATTCGTTCTCATAGTTATGACCAGCATATTGATTTGTTTCATGATGCTACTCCAACTGTTGTAGAAAGTCAGCAGAAACCATGCCTTTTATTTCATTTATATGGCAAAGAAGCATGTATTTAATCTGAAAGACCCGTGGATCCCCTTACCCAAGAATTCAACACTGCCACAGGATGCAAACAGCAAGAGGTTCTTTATTGTTACGCAGGCGCCTGCGGGTGGTCAGCAGCTCCTGCTAGCTGAGCACACCTGGCTGGGGTGGTGCAGGATTTTTATAGACAGGTACAAACAAGTCCCGGATGGGACGGGGCCGATTGGCTGACAATTTGAACATTTGAAAAAAGGCATACTTGGTGTTAGCGGATTGGCTTTGGAAGACCCCCTCGCGCGGGAAGGGGAAACGAAGAGGGGAAGTTTGACCTTATTACTCAGCAGAAAGACATCCTGCCTACGTGACTATGCAGCCCCCTGTCTACGTGACCTACGTGACCCTGCAGCCCCCTTGCCTGCGTGACCTTGCCTTGGCTATTAGGAGAAGGTATCTTGTTCAAACAGGAGACAAGTGTCATGCCCTAAAAGCCAAGCAGTTACAGAAAGGCAAAAGAGCAGTTACATTGAATTCAACCCTGGGGGAAGGGTCTTTTCACTGCAAGGGGAGGAGGGGTACTCTTACACAACAAAAGAGCAGTTAATTATTTAAAGACTGGGGGGGGGGGGTCTTTCAAATCTCCTTTTGAATCTGAATCAAATTATTTACATTTGAGTTTTAAAGGAGGAGATTTGAGACACAATACTTAAGGATATTTAGGACTCAGTTTTGTTCTGTCAAGAGCATATTTTCTCCACTCTGTTTCCTAAAGCGTTACTCTCTGAGGATGACCAAAGCCTGAAATGTATATGACTTTTATATTCGTTGCCCAGAGATGGATACTCTGTGGAATCAATGGTGTATAACAAATCAATAATAAAGTAAAACTTTAAGACTTAAATTATGTTTAACCATTATTTTCAATGACGTGAAAAAGCACAGAACAGTAATCAATAATAGAGCAGGCATGGCTTCTGCCTCCTGTTATCTGTATGTGAATGAAGAAAACTAATACTGCTTCAATGCCTGCTAGGCACCAAACTGGTGTCAGGACCAGACACTGTGCTGGGTTATAATAAAACACTTCACATAAGACTTAATATTCTCATTTTGCAATCGAGAAATCCTAGACTAAGAACTTCAGGAAGGATAAAAATCTAGCCTTTATCTTAAAATCCTGACTATCAGGTGTTGGTTAAACTTTTTAAAATCTTACGGTCAGTGTACTTTTTTATGGAATGACAGCAATATTCTACTTTTCATTAGTGAGAAGGTTAAATGAGATAGTGTATGTAAAGTTCTCAGTGTGGTATAAACTTATAAAAAACAACCCTCAACAAAGTTGATTATTAATATCATTACTACTATTACTATAATTATTATTGAGAAGTTATATAACGTTTAAAAACATGTAGCTAATTAGCAATTTAAGAATGTTATTAACAAAAGTTGGCTTGAACTGCAGGGCCATCCAAAGACACTATGATATTACTATATAATTAATGTTTAACCAACAGGGTTCAGAATGGTCAGGTAATAAAATGTTTTCTGTATTTTTGTTTGTGGGAAAAAATCATATTCCATGAATATTCATGGGCTACACCACATTTCCCAGCCTTGCCCTGCAGATCTATTAGGGCCATGTGATGAGTTCTGCCCCATGAACCACAGTAGAAATGGCAGGTGTTAGCCAATGCAGGGGCATTTAGGGCATGTGCCACCACAATCCATCTCTTTCCACACTCTGGTGTCTTAGTTGGCCCAGCATGAGATGGCAAGAACCTAAATTCCTGAGTCACAAGGTGTCAGAAACCAAAATTCCTAAGTCACCCTCACTAACCTCACTAACCTGTACTATAGTTTGTATTAGAAGAAATAATCACTGAGACTTGAGGTCTACCTATTACTGGGGTATGTTTTTCATTCAGCAAATATTTATTTTGGTCTTACAATTGTGCCAGGCAATGCTCCAGGCACCAAGTATAGAAAGTTCCTGCCTTCAGAGACCTTAATATTAAATTCTTCCTTATAGGATCAAACCTAGAATGCTGACTTCATTATCACAATGATCTAACCTACAGAACAAATCACACTGAATTCTACCTTTCTTATTTACATATTTCCGGTTTGTCTACAAAAAAAAAAAATTCTAAAATAGGCAATAATAAGTGGTATTATAGAATCAAGACAGGAAAAATTTTCCGGGCTAATAAATAATAGTTCATTTTTTAAAAAATTCTTTCTCAGGGTAGGAGTAAGAGGCTATATCCCCTCATAAGGAAGTAAAAGGTCACTTAGGAATCAAAATGTTCACAAGTTATCTAAATTTCACTGATTTATCTATAAAACAATTTTTTCATTTTTTAGAAGAGGAAATTAGAACTTATCAAATGTTACATTTTAAAATGGACACTAGAACTTTGTTTTCATATGTACAACAAAGAGCAGTGTTCTTTTTTTTTTATCCTTTTCTTTTTAAATTTAAATTCAATAATTAACATATAATGTATTATTTGTTTCAGGGGTACAAGTCTGTGATTCATTAGTCTTATATAATACCCAGTGCAAAGAGCAGTATTCTTAAATCCAAATGATATTGATTCTGTCATTGCACAAATATAAAAAAGATCTAATCAGTACCTAAGTTTAGCAGTTCTGTGTTCTCCAAAGTCTGGGTTTTCATCTCTTTGGATATGCACTTTTATAATTACCTTAATATTTTTAAGAATAATTTAGAGATGTATAGAATATATAACCAAATAAATATTCACCTTTAGAGAAGATGAACAGAAGAGCTGAATAACACATTCCAAATTTGGAACTGGTTTTAGAACTCATTATCTAAGTTAACATTATTCTTCTTAACCTACTGAAAAATTCAGCCTTTGTTTATCATGTACCCCAATCTCAGATAATACCTGTACCAAAAAGCAAAATTACCACTTAAAGCATTTTCCAAAGTCTCACATATAATTAAAATAGTGCATTTATGGAATTAGTGATTACTTAAGAATACTATATAGATCAAAATAGAAACCACATATTAAGCATGATTTACCATTCACTGAAAACCACAGATAATTCTGTGATATTTTACAGCATAAATATTTTTAAAGATGTAGGCAATAACTTCATTTAAATTTGATTAATACCTCAACCATAACTGAACTTGTAGTACTAAGCTACATTTTTATTTGTACTAAGATCGTTCAAAAAGAAGTCCGCTCAACCTCCTTTGTGCCTCAAGAAAACCAAAGACATACCCACAATCAAACAATACAGAAAAGTTCATCATTACAGAACCAAATCTGAAGACCTTTACATTCGTTGTTAATCTTTGTAGCATAACTGAATCTACTCATTAACTCAAATAGTTATTTAATAAATCATTAGGGGGAAAAACCTGCCCAAGGTATAAGATACAAATACAACATTGAATTTACTCTTTTGAAATTCGCTGCAGCCACTGTCATGTGTGGGCATATGAAAAAAACTATTTTCAAACATCATGAAACATTCATTCATAAAAATAGAATGGTTAGTTATCCTGATAGTGTAGATATCTTAGTGATTTATTTTGTGATTCAAGATGTACCATATTTTTACAATAATGTTTGCTATGTCTTTAATAATTTACCCGGACAGTCCATGCACTAAAGCATATGTATTGGGTTTTTTTTTTAAGGTATGCAAAATTAAATGCAATGTATAAAAGCAGATACAGAAGAAAGTCAGAGTTGAGCTTCCTTGAATAACACTCAGGAGAAGAAACCCCTTAAAAGAAGAAACTAAGGGATGCCTGGGTGGCTCAGTCAGTTAAACAGCTGCCTTCACCTCAGGTCATGATCCCAAGGTCTTGAGATCAAGTCCCACATTGGGAACCAGATTCTCCCTCTCCCTCAGCCTGCCACTCCAACTGCTTGTACTCTTGCTCACTCTCTCTAGTAAATAAATAAAAAATCTTTTTAAAAAGGAAAAACTAAGGTAAATATTTTTTCCCTATTACATGAAAAACTAATATAATAAAGGGAAGGTTTATCAGTTTATACCTCAAAATCATAGCTATTCATTTACGAAATGCTCAGAACGTCAAATATATCCAGGTTCAATCTACTGATTCCCTTAAGCCATATTTATAGGAAGTCGGTGTCTAAGTTGGTGTTTTGAGGCGGCAGACAATCCCCCCAAAATCTAAAATATACAAACAATGCTTTTCACAGACCAGCAAAAGTGGTCTTCAGTTTCCCTGTTACATTACACAGGTTTTCCTTTGCCTTGCCTCGTCAGAATATATTTTCCTTTGTTGCTCTTTTCCTCTAATGTTGGTATAAACGTCTTCCCATCTAAGATAGCCATCCAATTTTTAGTTTAAAAATTTTGACCAGATTGTTTCATTGTCTTTGAAGCAGAAACCCATAGACCCATCAAATGAGATAAAGTTGAGCAAATCAAGTTACGTTAAATTCAGTATGTTTTAAAAGCAAAGAAAATATTTTTTAAACCATCTAACCCTGGCATCATGTATTTTAAAGGTCCTAGGTACTGTGATCTGAACGTATCACTTAAAACTAAACCATTCTATGGGCATTCTAGAATACCTATCTTTAGGAGTTCCCTGGTTTATTTATTTCCAAGTCTATAAAAACCTCTAAAAAGTGAATACAGCCCATAAAATATTTGCTAAAATCCTGAAATTTCTAAAGATCAAAAGAGGAAAACATCAGAACACTAAAAAATAATAAATCAGAAGTGATCGGCAAATTTGTTCTAAGAGTAAGTTTTCATCTATTTAGAACAGCCATCATCAGTGGCTAAGGAAATTATTCCATGTATACACATAGCGCTTTGTTGTCCAAACATTTGAGTAATAAAATCAAATTCAATCAACTAAGCAAGTCATCTGTAATGTTTTATGTCTATTTTAAAAAGAACACTATCTTGACTAGGAAAAAATTCAACATGGTCAGTCTTAGCTATCTTACCGCATAACGGTTAAACTAAAAAATAGTAAGAACTCTAAAGACACTGAAGAATGATTTGACAATAACTTCAAAATAAGACTATTTTTGTCATATCTCAGTAATATTTTAGACTTTATATATCACAAACATGCTTTGGAATTCATATAAGAGTGTTTTTTTTTTTTTTTTCCTACTGGGTTCCAATAGATCTTGGGCTTTTCTGCATTTAATCATAGTGTGTAAGTTCTCATTATATTTTACTGCTACTTGCTTCTGTTAAAACACTGTACACCAGTAAATTTCAAAAAGTTCATAACGAGACCAGGATAAGACCTTCTAGTAAAATAGTTGAGATTTCCACTCCAGAATAAAACATAATTGGATTATGCCTTTGATAATAGTGATGTGAAGATTAAATGAGGTAAAATAAACTCTTCTTTGGTAACTATTCCAACTCATTGTTTAACACATAGCTGTTGCTGCGTTCTTTAACTCAAAGAGGAATAGGTTCTCAAGATTAGAAGCTCAGCCACTCTCTGTCATGCTTTAGACACTGTGTTCTTTGTATCCCTAGTTTTTACAAGATGCAGCTTTATATTATAGGTACTTAGTAAAGATGTATTGAATACATAAGTGGTGGAATCAATCTGTCAACACATAGCTATCTCCTTTTATAGAAAATGTATGGATGCAGAAAGAGTTTCTGTTTCATAGCCAAAAAGAACCTCAATGGGCTCAATCTCTTTATTTTTAGTTCTACTTATATTTATAATTCTTGATTCATTGATTTGGGCCCTCTGTGAAAAATCAGAAATTAAGAAATCATTTTAAATTATTCATAACCAACTCAAACATCAATAAACATTTAGAAAGGACAACAAGTTAATAATGTTTAGATAATTGTTAGGTTAACACTGATTTGTAATAGCAAAATAACCAAAATACAATTAAGTCCATTAATGTACACTTATAAAATGTTAAGATGTTGAGAAATTGACTTGATTTTGAAAAGCAAAGAAACAAATGTCTACTAGGGAAGTGGTGTTTCTCTATTAAATTTTTATTTACCCTCTTTTATTCAAAAGGTATTCATTGCACATTAATGGAATTAAGGTAGATTTCTGGACTTGGAAATCAAAGATGAGGATGTCCTGGCCCTGCCCCTGAGGTAGTCAGTCCCCATGGAGAGGGAAAAACACAACCTGCACACCTAATGGTAATGCATGTCAGGATGCGATAAATGCTGTATGTGTACCCATGGACATGCATGGGGTTTCTAACAAGCATTTCTGTGTGTATGTATTCCTTGGCTAAAATCTTGACTCATCTGTTCAGTACCACAGAGTTCCAAAAGTAGCCTTTTAAAGAGATTTTTTTTTCAATGTGGGAAAGTGAAATTAAACAGCTCTGCAATTATCTGTTCAACTGAGAAAAGAAAGCTAAGAAGGCTCACCTGTTTCTCAGGGGGACTGAGAGAGTGTGTGCACTTTTCAATTCCCTGTCAGTTTATATTTTTGTAAAAGATTCATATGAGTCCAAACTAAAGATTATTCCTTTACTGTCTAATATTACAAAGACAAATTTCTCCCCAGAATATAATGAGAGACCTCTTCCTTGTCAATCTGCCTATTGGAATATTTTTTAAAAATTTAATAGGAGTAGCAAAAAAATTCAATGACTCCTGTGTTCTTCAAGTAATTCAACTAAAAAATAAGGTCAACACCATTACAAATAATACACATATTTCCTTTTGATAAAAAACTACCTGTGAAAGTTTGTTCTCTATATTTTCTATAACTTTTTATTGATAAGAACTGAAAAAATTAGAAATATGACATAATATAAAAAGCCATAGATTAAGACTCAAGAGAGTTGGAATCTGAGTATACTTGATCATATATCTTTGTGCATTGTCTGTCTGGCAAGAAGCTGGGAGCAACCTAACTCTGCTGGTCATCAGGGTAAACACTATAGCATACCAAGAACATGCGAGATGTCTCATGAAATAAGAAGTTTCTGAAAAACATAGCTTGAAAGTGAAACCCAGTAGAAATTTCTGCCTCCAAAAATGAATACATTCTTTTCTCTAAATTGCTAGAACAGTAAATCAGGCACAGAGCTACAGAAGAGAAAATAAATAAATAAACATTATCAAATAAAAATTTTACATAGAAAGTATATAAAATGCTCTTAGTCATGACCAACAACACTCTGCTTACTGTAATATTTTTAGATTTTTTTAAGTTATTGAATTTGCATGTATCTAGATACCAAAGCTCATAGTAAGCAAAAAAAAAAAAAAAAAAAATCAGTTACTAATAAAGTTCATGCTTCACTTCTCTTTATTTCCTTGCTTTCAAAGAAGCCTTTCTAGAAATAGACGTTCGGCATCTGTACCCAAATGTTGGGAGCTGATTTTAAAAAATAACCAACCTACAAAAAGACTCTGGATTAAAAATATAGCATAAGTTTTAAGAACTTTTTGTTGATAATTTTTGAAGTTCAGATTTAAACTTGAGGTATATAAAACATGAATTAGTTTTTTGTTTCGTTGTGTTTTGTTTTTAAGTATTAATGCCCTCAGTAAATGGATAGGCTTGTGGCAGCTAATGAAATAGCACACAGTCACATTGCTTGCAAGTGGTAGGGCCCAGAGAGTTTACCCAGAAATTCAGTCCTGCTCCTTTCAACCAAACCACAGTCACAGGTGTAACTGATTACCTAAATCACACATATACCTTCATTGATTCATTAGGTAAACATCCAGTGATAGTCTACACCATGCCACGTGCAAAATTCCAACAATGTGCTGGGCAAATGTTCAACATTTGGAGGGAGGAGACTTACCACAGTAATTGTTTATTTACATAATATACACGCTCTTATAATAACAGATTTCCATCTACCAACCTCACATCACTGAACTTTTCAGTTGGGGAGAGAGGTGCACAATCAACTCTTGTGAGCCTGTGTGAGCTGGTGCCTGCGCATGTGAAAAATGCATTGGAGTAGAGAGAGAGAAGCAACATACCAGTCACATATATGGTATATCAGCTACCAAAAAGTGTTATGGAGGGGGAAAAAAAAGAAAGGTTGGGAAGTTGGGCAGGCAGTGTAGGCTGGAAGGGGCAATTTTAAATAGGCTAGTCAAGAAAGATTCCCTTAAAAAATTACATTTGAAGAAAGCCCTGACAGTGGTGGAGTAGGCAAAGAGGACAACAAAGGAAGAGCATTTCAGGTAGGGGGCCTCTAGGTGGCTAAGCGGTAAAGGCTAGCATATTTATTTCAGGAATTTTGATTTTTACTGTAAGTGAAATGGAAGACATCGAAAGGTTTTTCTGTTTTGCTTCGGTTATAGCCAAGGAGTGACATGATCTCACTTATACTTTTCAAAATATTATTCTTCTTGATGTTTGAGAGTAAAGCATTTGGGAATGAGCAAATGTGGAAACTCTGGTGATAATCCAGGCAAGAGGTTAAGTAAATTGGATCAAAGTGGTAGTGGAGAGAATGTTGGGAAATGGCAAGATTTCAGATATGTTTTGAATGTATAAACAATAGTATTTCCTGACAAATTGAATGTGAAGTGCTGCCCCAAAGATGATTCCAAAGATTTTGTTCTAAGCAACTGGGAAAGGTGAATTTAGCATTTACTGAATTAGAACAGAGTAATTATGGAGGAAAGATCAGGAATTTGGTTTGGTGTATGCAGAATTTGATTTGCCTATTAACATCTAAGCAAAGACACAGAACAAATAGTTGGGCATGGTTCAGTTCTGGGAGAGATTTGGGTTGGAGAGAAAACTATGGAAGTAGTCAAGATACTGATAATACTTAAAACAGGGACTCTATTGGGGCACCAGAAGAATGAAGGTAAATTTATTTAAAATCTATTCAGCTATTTAATAAACATATTCCAGCACTGTTCTCATTGGTCTGCAAGTATTAACTCATTTAATTCTCATAACCTAGAAGGTAATACTTTTCTTTCCCTCTTTTTACAAATTTAGAAACTAAAACACAGAGTGGTTAAATAACTTGCCCAAGGTCATAAGTAAATGGCTATAAATGATAGAGTTTCTAACCAAGGCTGTCCGGTTCCAGAATTCTTATTACAGAAGAGAAATTATCTAAATGCCTGAGGCTTCTAGCACTATGACATTTAGAGGTCAAGGAGTTGAGGCAGATCAGATCAGTAAATCCTATTCATAGCCTGTAACACATTTTACTTGCCTATAGAGATTCTACTTACGCTAAGAGGGAATAGATTTGCCAATGTTTGTTTCCCTTTATACTTTTTTCACACTTTCTGTAACAAGCACATATTACTTTCAGAAAGAGAAAAGATTGTTTTAAAGTAATAGAAGGTGCAGAGTTATTTTTTAGACCTTGTTTCAAAGGATGCATGTCACTCCCTGTTTACAGCACCGCTCAATGAGAGGATAACAATGAAAATCAGTACAGAAAAACTGAATTGCTTTTTGCTTGGATCATGAATAAAGTTACTATAATTTATTATCCAAAGAATAATCCTGAGAGTAAAAGGAAACACTACTAATTAATACCATAAAAACAGATTAAAGTTAAGATTACCCTAAAAACACCTGTAGTAGGAATAAATACCCCAAGTAGCCTCTTTCTTAAGAATGGAATATGTATGAATACAGGAGAGCAGACTCTTTTCTGCTCCATGCATACTACCTTCTATACCTTTATTCACTGTTCTTCCTGTTTACCCTTTTACTCAACTGATAATACCTGGGATGTTATTATCTGTGGGCATTGGAAATCTGCTACAGAGGGCTCATCAGTTCTTACAATGAAAAATAATAATACAGACTTTCACTATTTTGATGATTCAAGCCATATTTCAAGTATTAGAAAAGACATTACTGTCATTAATTATAAATAAAATCTAGTAAGAAATCACTTTAGCCAGTGATTAATTTATAACCGTTAAAAAGAATTATTTTCATTCTCATTCTCTCTTAAGTGAACTGAGAAAGAAAAAAACATGTAACTATCCACTTCTAATTCCCAAGTTATTTTTAATGCTGCATAAGCACTAATTTGATGTGGCACATATGCAAGCTAAAATGGCAAATGGAAATACAAGGGAATATACTGTACCTTGTTTTACCTGTAAGGAACACACACCTGACAAAAGGCAATTTTCACATCCAAGGTTGGTTCACTGCAGTAGTACAATAAATGGAGGCTCATAAATACCTATAGAAAAAGGGGGGGGCATGAATTTCCAAATCACCTAATTGTTCATTAATAGTATAAACTTTAATGTAATTTGAATTAAACACAAGGTGTCATGCATTACATATATTTAGCATAATCTGTATCCTGACTAGTGCTAGGTACCTTTCATAAATTATAAACACTAAATGATAAAATAAGGTAGAATATCTTATTTTTATAATGATTAATACCACCACAATCATAAAGATTAGATATAAGGAACTGGATATATACTTAATAAGTTAAAATTTAGAACATCCTATTATATAGCACTTTCTGTTTCAGGCATCTAACTTTAAAAATCCCAAACACATGCTCAAGAGCATATATGTAAGAATTTTATCATAGAATAAAGGGACTTTTAAATAAACTATAATGGATAATAGAATTATATACAGGATGTGGAATAATTGAATTTGAGCTTAATGTATCAGCATAGATAAATTTTTCAAACATGATGTTTACTGCAGAAAAAGCAAGTTCCAAAGGGGTATGAAGATCACTGTATTATTATTATAAAAATTTTTAAATATACAAAATTATGTACATTGTTTTGTTATACAATCATAAAACCAGGACTGAAAAGGATGGGCACTATGTAAACATCAATTTAGTCTTGGTAGTTAAGAACAAAGACTTCCATTATATTATTTTTGAAATATTTTTTAATTTTGCAAAGGAGAGGATAAAATCAATATTTTTTAAGGAGAGAATAAAATCATGTAATGATGGTAATACCAAATTAGGTATTAAGTCATCTGAGTATGATGAAGCAGCATCAGAGAAAACCAACTGAAACCTTTTTCAGTTCAATTAGGCACACTTTACTGAATGTTTATTGTGTGCAAGACACAATTCTGTGAGTTAAACAATTTTAAAACCACACTGACACAAGACTTCTGTGTCTGACAAGAGGAATTGTTAGGTATCCTGAAAACCACTTTCAGTGTAAGCTCCTAAAAAAGTTAGATGAAATATACAAAATATATTTTTAATGCATAACTAAACTGCCAAAAGAAAGAAAGAAAGAAAGAAAGAAAGAAAGAAAGAAAGAAAGAAAGAAAGAAAGGGGAAAAATTCTAAGAGGTTGAAAACAATGTGAAAGATTTCGTGCAGAGAAGTAAATGAGCTAAAGCTGCCACTTGGCCCCCAGCAATCTACTGGTATCTGAAGATGAGAACTTTATAAAGAGTAGAGTGTAGAGTTCAGGAAAGAAAGCTTAGAACCTATCTATGCTGGGAAGTCACATTGAAGACACCCACACTGAGCTTAGTAGAGGAAGTTTATTTGTTTGTTTTATTTGATGAGGTATAGTCACAGCGGTTGCAGCTTTTTTTTTGTTATTATTATTTAAAATCAAGTTAGTTAACATCTAGTGTAGTATTGGTTTCAGGAGTAGAATTTAGTGATTCATCACTTACATATAACACCCAGTGCTCATCCCAACAAGTGCCCGCCTTAATGCCCAACACCCAGCTAGCCCATCCCCCCCATCCACCTCCCTCCAGCAACTCTCAGTTTGTTCAACAGAGGAAGTTTTAAACAAACTATAGCAGAGCTAGCATTACAATTTCAGAAGGAAGGTCTGCACTGCAAGAAAAAATATATAGGAATATGGCAGATTTTTTAAATTTAAGAAAGAATGAAAGGGCAAGAACATATAAGACATTCCCGAAGAAGAACAAAGTAGATGTTTGTGGAGGTTAAAAAGGTAGAAAGCTAAAGTAAATGTATGTGGGACTGATGCAAAGATAGGCTTATAAATTAATAAAGAACCCAAAATAAACACATATATACATGGAAGCCTAATTATGTTTAAGTATACATTTCAGATGTTTGGGGAAAGAAGAACCTATGCATTAAATTATGCTGAAGCATGCATCATAAATATGCAGGACAGAGAGTGGGGAGGAAACACACCTCTGTTGAAAGACAATTCTTTAATCAGGTCTTTCACATTTCTGCATGTCTTGAAAACAGAAGCATTGACTGTTTTTATTCCAGACTATCTTCTCAAGGATAATTATACAGCAGTCTTGGAAGAGAGAGATAGTATCTCCCTGTGGAGAAAAGGGCAGGTTTGATTACTCAAACCTTGTCCCTCTGGGGCAAGCTACGCTAACTGCCAATTATAAGGATTTGGGTTCCTTACGCTTCCAGTTCCTCTTCTATAATGTAACCCACTGTATATGCAGTAGTCACCTGACTTTGTTTGAATCATCCTGTGGGGTTGGGACCTAAGAAATTGAAATGAATGTTGATATTGTATCTACTGCTATTAATGTGAGTGATAAAGTTCAAGGATTCATGTCTACTTCTTCAATTTGCATGTTTGTTTCATTATTACTTTTTAAAGCCTACATATATGAAATACTATTTGATATGTCAAATATTTTATAATAGACAAAAATTCAAGTGACACAAAGAACTAGTGGTTGTTTATTCTTTTGCTGAGCATTGCTTTGTAGGCACAAATGCCTGGAACCAAAACATTCATAATAACCATTAATGGGAAATGATCTTGAAGAGAAATGCCAAGGGATAAAGCAGGAAGATAGAAGAAACTGTGTTTGATGATAACATTAAACTACCAAATTGAGAAATTCTGGAACTTTTGGTCTTCTAGACTTTCTGTAATGTAGTACTCCAGTATCATTCCATTTCGTTAACTGAGCTTTATAAGTTCTTCAAATTAGGTAAGTCCTCCAAATTTTTTTCTTCTTTTTATTTGGGAGACCCTTTTAGGTCTTTGCCTTTCCACATGAACTTTAAAATCAGCCTGACATTTCAAACAAAAATTTTTTTTAACTTCTGGAATTTGATTGAGAAGATATCTTAACAATATTCGGTGTTTTTATCCATAATTATTATATTTTTTCCATTTATTTTAGTTCTAATTTATCTCAGGAATGTTTTATCATTTGCAGTGTAAAAACCTTGTATGTTTCTCTTTGTTTATGCTTTAGCATTTATAGTTTTATGCTAATGTAAATGGTATATTTTTAATTTCCTTTTCCTAATTACTTATTTTTAAAAATAATGTTAACTTTTGTAAGTAACCTTGCATTCTATCATACTGCTAAATTCATTTATTAAATCCAGTAAATATTTTATAGGTTGTTTAGGATTTTCCTTATACACAGAAAAGTCTGCAAGTGAAGATAGTTTTTCCTTTTTCCTCTCTAATCTGTTTTCCCTTGCTTACTCCAATTACTTAGTAATTGCTTACTCCAGTACAATGTTGAAAAGAAGTGAAGAGATGCTGATAATCTTTGTCATTTAATAGATGTATTTAGTCCATTCACATTTAAAGTAAATATGGATATTGCTGAGATCAAGCATACCACTCTACTCCTTGTTTAGTATTTTACCCCTGTATTCTTTATTCTATTTTTCCTCCTTCTCAGTCTTTTTTGGGAAGAATTATCTTTTTCTTGTCCATTATATTTTGTCTAAAAGCTTACTAGTAGGGCATGTGGGTGGCTCAGTGGGTTAAGCTCTGCCTTCGGCTCAGGGCCCAGGATTGAGCCCTATACCCTCTCTCTTCGCCTGCCTCTCTGCCTACTTGTGATCTATGTCTGTCAAATATATAAATAAAGTCTTTAAATAAATAAAAGCTTACTAGTTATACTTTTTTTAGTGGGTGGTTTAGAGTTTATAACCTGCATTTTTAAGTCATCTAGCTTCAAATAATATTATTCTATTTCACATACAGTTTAAGAAACTTATAATAGTATATTTCAATTTTCTCCTCCGGTCCCTTGAACAATTATTGTCATATATTTCATTTATACATATTTCATAAACCCCATAAAAGATTGCTATTATTTTTGCTTTAAATAAGCAATTCTATTTGAAAGAAATTAATAAATTACAAAGAAAGGTATTTTACATTTGCTACATATTTTCTCTGTATAATTCTTTCACACCTTTCTTTAAGGTTATTGAAAATGGTGTTTTTATTTTATTTTCATTTTCTAGATGCTCATTTCCAGCATTTAAAATATATTGTTCCATTCATTATTGTCTCATTATCACACAGCATGCATTAAGTGAGGAAATATTCTCTCAGCCACTCTTCAATTTTTCCTTCAGTCTTCTCACAACACTTTGTACTTTTATTATGAGTATCTTATAATATTGTAACTGTTTGTTCATATGTCTATTCCATACTACATTATGACCTCCTCAGGGAAAGTGACTATGTTTTATTCATGTTCACAACCCCAGGGCCCACACTATTCTTAGTATATAGCTAATGCCAAGTAAATGTTTATTGAATAAAAGGAAAACCAAATGAAAAAACATCTTTCCTTCTCTAGCACAAATCTAAGTATTTTCATTATCTTTGCATATTGATATCTGTAAGTTTTCAATACTTTTGATGCTAACAAATTAGGATTTAATAGTAGTGAAAGTATGAAAGAGTCCAACACAGATGACCTCAGAAATGTTACCCAGCAAGGCTGTTTTAGTTCTGTACTGCTGAATTGGACATATGGGTAATAATAACATCCAGCCCACCACCTGAAATGAAAAATGTATTTTAATTTTTAATGAGTAAATAATCTTACTGTGGAAAGCAAGCA
Source organism: Mustela putorius furo (assembly GCF_011764305.1). NCBI lineage: Eukaryota > Metazoa > Chordata > Mammalia > Carnivora > Mustelidae > Mustela > Mustela putorius. Next base: position 5,034,894 of record NW_025421367.1, on the reverse strand, counting down.
CCCTGACCTTTCCTGGTTGCATTATAAAGATTCCAAATGTAGCACCATGACTAAATCACCAGGTCACTGCAGAAACTTCTTGTGCCACAAAGGGACATTAAAAGAAAAAGAATGTTCAGTATGATAATCTCAATGAATTAAAGAAAACTAGTTTGATAATTTTATTTCCTGAGAGCATGGCAGAGAGAATTTGGCACCATTACATGGAAACAACATAAATGGCCAGGACATTATCTTGATATTATTCTAAAACGGAATTAGTGGCAACATCTTGATGCAATATAGGTAGGACCCATGAGTAGCTTGAAAAGGGAGGGGATGATAATTCGGGCAATTTAGTACTTTCAATTACTGGTTGTTCTCCTGGGAAAAATCTCCGTACGTACACTCCTTGCTATGTACTATACTGTGTTTCTCTTCATTACATGCTTATATGAGTTAATAGTTACTCTGAGCAAAGCAGTAGGCCAAGTTGTATGAAAGAGATAGACTTACAAATTTATTAGGTTGAAATGGTGCAGAGTAGTTGCTATAAAAGAATGCAACTATGATGTATTTTAATAGCTTAGATCAATACTTAAATTCTTTTATATTTGAGATGTGCCAACTAAACCACAGGAGGTTTGAGAAGCTTCATAGATGCAAAAAATCAAATTGTTCTGGGCAGGTTCAGACTCCCATGGTTTGTCACTGAAATGTAATACTTGCAAGAGAAAACTAAATGAACAACTGATTACAAAAAGTGTTTTGAGACCCAGCACTTTCCAAGTTTAATTAATATAAACTAAACTCATCTGTAAATAGTTTTTGTATTTATAACATATCGAACTTACTAACAAATGACTGTCTCTCTCTCTCTCTTTTTTTTTTTTTAGTATATGTGCTGCCAAAGCACAACAAATGACTCTCTTAACAGCCTGTAAGCATCTGTACAATATTAGAATACAAAGTCATAGTTACACACACACACACACACACACACACACACACCACACAAACTCTGTCCCTTCTATGTCCAAAAGAATTGTCCCAGCTATGTATTAAAAATGTACATATTTAAAAAATGAAAAGTAAATATACCATGAAATAAGTAATTATCTCTTTAGTGCTGATACAAAAGGAGAATTAAATTTAATTTTATTTAAAAACTGTGCATTTTGATTACTTTAAGATATTATTAAATAATAATAAGATAAATTAAATCTTTTGGTCCATGGACTATCATTTAAAGCAGAAGTCAGCAAACTGTGGTGGATGGACCAAATTCAACTCACCACCCATTTTTGTAAATAAAGCTTTATTGAAACATAGCCACCCATTAGTTTACATATTGTCTAAGGCTGCTTTCACACTATAATAGTAGATTTTTGTACCTAGTCACAGAAACTGTATGGCCTGCAAAGATTAAAATATTTACCATATAACCCTTTTTAGGAAAGATTGCCAGGGGCACCTGGCTGGCTCTCAGTAAAGCATGTAGCTCTTGGTCTCAGGGTTGTGAGTTCAAGCCCCATATTGGGAATAGAGCTTATCTAAAAATTAAAACATTTTTTGAAGGAAATATTGGTAATAGGCAAGATGGCAGAGAAGTAGAAGACCCTGATTCAGTTGGTCCCCTAATGTGAGCTAAATATCTACCAGAATACTCCATTCTAACTGGTGTAAGGTGATATCTCAATGTGGTTTTAATTTGAATCTCCCTGAGGGCTAGTGATGATGAACACTTTTTCATGTGTCTGATAGCCATTTGTATGTCTTCATTGGAGAAGTGTCTGTTCATATCTTCTGCCCATTTTTTGATATGCTTGTCTGTTTTGTGTGTGTTGAGTTTGAGGAGTTCTTTGTAGATCCTGGATATCAACCTTTTGTCTGTACTGTCATTTACAAATATCTTCTCCCATTCCATGGGTTGCCTCTTTGTTTTGTTGACTGTTTCCTTTGCTGTGCAGAAGCTTTTGATTTTGATGAAGTCCCAAAAGTTTATTTTCGCTTTTGTTTCCTTTGCCTTTGGAGACATATCTTGAAAGAAGTTGCTGAGCTACAGCCTTTTGTGTTGTGTGAGCACTGTACCGAATAGGGTCTGAACCACACTCCCTGCCTGCACCTGAAAGAACTCTGCATGGGTGCTAGCTAGCGGTCTCTAGGACCAGTGGAGGGTCTGGATGCTCCTAGGCTGTGCCTGAAGGAACTCAGCACAATCTCTGGTCGGGATTGCTCAGGGGTGACCTGTGCAACCGTGAGGTCTGGACCCCAGACAGCAGTCCTGGCAAAGGCAGCCACCGGAAGCGGGCTCACTGGACCAATATCACTCATGGCTTTCGTTGCTAGGAGGTGCAGAAACAAGTGAGCACTTTGGACGACCCCTGAGATGGTGTCTGGGGGCATGCACTGCCTGTGGGAGGTTGCATAGTTCAGCAGAATTTACAGAGTTCATTGCTGAGCAATGGTACAGAGGGAAGCAGACTGAGGTTTCTCTCTGAGGTGGAGGTCTGGGTGCAGTATGCTTTCCACTAAACCTCTAAAAAGCTGCAAACAGCTGCCAAATAACAAAAACCTCTAGAGAACAAAAGCCTGAAAAACTGGTTTCCACAGTGCCCAGCCTCTTGATAGGGTGGGCAGGAGGACTCAACCCAATCAAGACTGAATGAAAAACAACATGGTAGTCCCCTCCCCCAAAAAGCAAACCAAAAGAACAAGAGGACAACCACCACAGAATCCCCACAAAACTGTAAAACCCCAATATCAGGAGAAAAGAAGATATTAAGCTCCTGGTATTGCCCTAAAACCTGTATATTTCATAGATACAACTTTCATTTTTAATTTGTTCTCACTATTCTTGTTCTTTTTTAATTTTTTAACCTACTTACCATTACAACTAGAGGTTTAATACAACATATTCCATAATAACCTTTTAACTTGAACTTTTTTCATACATATACCTGTTTTCCTTTTTCTTTTCTATTTTTTTAATATACATATAGATATAAGCTTCAAGGTAATCCTCTTTCCCTAATCAATACTACCCCTTAAGATTAAAACCAGTTTTAATCTCCCTTTATCTCTGGAAAGTTGAGTCCTTTAACAAAGATATCAAGATAACCCAGGAAGAATCAAAATAAACTTCCTCTCCCACATCAAGGATTTATAACCACCCTCTCATCTTTCCTCTGTCAGTGTTTCTGTGTATTTGGTTTTTTTGTTCTGGTATTATATTTATCTTATCCCTGGGGTTCATTTTGGCTATTTTTTTTTCTTGTCATTTACTTTTGTCCGTCTTTTTGTTTGTCCATTTTTGTTCATATACCTTATAAATCTTACATTTGGGAGCTCGTTCTGGTTGGGTCTTCTTTTTTTCCTCTTTCTCTTTTTTCATTTTTCTTTTTGGTGCTGACTTCCAATTGCTCTGAAGCCTTCCAGGGTGCATCTTGCCTGGAATGTGGTTGATATATTCAGCTATACATCCCCTCAAACACCTCTTACCACAATTACTAGGAGGGGGAACACCAACAGAAAAAAAATCCAGAGACTGTACCCTCTCCATCAAAATTATTGGATACGGACATAAACAGTATGTTGGAAAGGGAATTCAGGGTAACAATTATCCAGGCAATGGGTAGGTTGGAGAAAACGATTAGTGACAACCTAGAAACTCTAAGGGCAGAAGTGAAAGCCACCTGGAAAGAAGTTAAAAATGCTAACAATAAGATCCAATCTAATCTAAATTCTCTAACAGCTAGGATAACTGATGCAGAAGATAGAATTAGTGATCTAGAGGACAAACTGATAAAGAAAAAGGATCAAGAGGAGGCATGGAAGAAATAGCTTAACAGCCATGAGAATAGAATTAGGGAAATAAATGATGCCATGAAATGTTCCAACATCAGAATTATTCAGATCCCTGAGGGGTGGAGAAAGAGAGAAGACTAGAAGATATAGTTGAAAAAATTCTGGATGAAAATTTTCCCAATCTGGGAATTGGAACCAGCATTCATGTCCTAGAGGTAGAAAGAAACCCCCCAAGATCAACAAATCTCAAAAGACCTCGAGGCACTTGATTGTGAGACTGACAAATCATAATTTTAGACAAGAGCTTCTGAGGGCAGCAAGGGGGAACAGACTCCTTATGTACAGAGGAATGACCATCAGAATAACATCAGACCTGTCTACAGAAACCTGGAAAGCCAGAAAGGGTTGGCAAGACATATTCAGGCCACTAAATGAGAAGAATATGCAGCCAAGAATACTTTATCCAGCAAGGTTGACATTCAAAATGGATGGAGAGATAAAGAGCTTCCAAGATGGGCAAGGTTTAAAGAGTATTTGACCACCAAGCTAGCACTGCAAGAAATATTAAAGGGGGTTCTATAAAAGAAGAAAGAACCCAAGAGTGACATAGGACAGAAATTTACAGAGACAATCTATAGAAACAAGGACTTCACAGGCAACATGATGTCAATAAAAACAAATCTTTTAATAATCACTTTCAATGTGAATGGCCTAAATGCTCCCATAAAATGGTGCAGGCTCACAGATTAGATAAAACAATAGGACCCATCCATATGCTGTCTACAAGAGAATAGTTGGAACCTAAAGATACATCCAGACTTAAAGTAAAGGGATGGAGAAGCATCTTTCATGCCAATGGACCTCAAAAGAAAGCTGGGGTAGTAATCTCATATCAGGTAAATTAGATTTTAAACTAAAGACTGTAGTCAGAGATAAAGAAGGACACTACATCATTCTTAAAGAGTCTATCCACCCAGAAGGTCTAACAATTGTAAATATTTATGCCCCCAATACAGGAGCAGCCAACTATATAAGACAAATGTTAATCATGATAAAGAGTCATATTGATATGAATACATTAATAGCAATAGATATTAACATGACAGTCTCAGTAATAGACAGATCATCCAAGCAGAAAACCAATGAAGAAACAAGACCATTGAATGACACATTGGACCAGATGGACCTCACAGACATACAGAACATTCCACCCTAAAACAACAGAATACTCATTCTTCTCGAACACACATGGAAATTTCTCTAGAATAGACCACATACGGGGTCAAAAATCAGGGCTCAACTGATACCAAAAGATTGAGATTATTCCCTGCATATTTCTCAGACCACAATGCTTTGAAACTGGAACCCAACCATAAGAAAAAGTTTGGAAGGAATTCAAACACTTGGAAGCTAAAGACCACCCTGCTTAAGAATGTTTGGATCAACCATGAAATCAAAGAAGAGCTTAAACAATTCAATAAGAAGAAGACACATTGGTACAAAACCTATGGGATATGGCAAAGGTGGTCCTCAGGGGGAAGTACATAGCCATCCAAGCCTCACTCAAAAAAATTGAAAAATCCAGAATACACCAGCTCTCTTTATATCTTAAAGTACTGGAAAATCAACAACAAATTATGCCAACCCCATGCACAAGGAGGCAAATAATGAAGATGAGAGCAGAGATCTATGAGATAGAAACTAGAGATACAGTTGAACACATCAACAAAACTAGAAACTGTTTTTTTGAAAGAATCAATAATATTGATAAACCACTGGCCATACTAATCGAAAAGAAGAGAGAGAGGACCCAAATTAATAGAATTATGAATGAAAAGGGAGAGATCATGACCAACACCAAAGAAATAGAAAAAATCATCAGAAATTATTATCAACAACTGTATGCCAATAAATTAAACAATGTACACGAAATGGATGTATTCCTGGAAACTGGAAACTTCCAAAACTGAATCAGGAAGAAATTAACGACCTGAACAGACCAATATCTAGTGATGAGATTGAAGTAATGATTAAAAACCTCCCAAAAAATAAGAGCCCAGGACCTGACAGATTCCCTGGGGCATTCTACCAAACATTCAAAGAAATAATACCTATTCCACTGAAGCTGCTTCAAAAAATAGAAACAAAAGGAGAACTTCCACACTCTTTCTATGAAGGCAGCATTACCCTGATCCCCCAACCAGGCAAAAAACCCACCGAAAAGGAGAATTTCAGACCAATGTCCCTGATGAATATGGATGCTAAGATTCTCAACAAAAGATCCTAGCTAATAGGATCCAACAGTACATTAAAAAGATTATCCACCATGACCAGGTAGGATTATCCCTGGGATGCAAAGGTGGTTCAATGTATGCAAATCAATCAATGTGATAGAACAAATCAATAAGAGAAGAGAGGAGAACCACATGGTCCTCTCAATTGATGGAGAAAAAGCATTTGACAAGATACAGCATCTGTTCCTGATTAAAACCCTTTAAAGTACAGGGATAGAGGGAACATTCCTCAACATCATAAAATCTATCTATAAAAAACCCACAGCGAATATCATCTTTAATGGGAAAAAGCTGACAGTCTTCCCTTTGAGATCAGGAACACAATAAGGATGTCCACACTCACCACTGTTGTTCAAAATAGTATCAGAAGTGATTGCAACAGCAATCAAACAACAAAAAGAAATAAAAATATTCAAATTGGCAAAGAAGAAGTCAAACTCTCTCTCTCTTCACAGATGACATGATACTTTATATGGAAAACCCAAAAGACTCCACCCCCAAACTACTGGAACTCATACAGCAATTCAGTAACGTGGCAGGATACAAAATCAATTTACAGAAATCAGCTGCTTTCTTATACACTAACAATGAAAATATAGAAACAGAAATGAGAGAATTGATTCCATTTACTATAGCAGCAAAAACCATAAGATACCTGGGAATAAACCTAACCAAAGAGATAAAGGATCTGTACTTGAGGAACTACAGAACACTCATATGAAAGAAATTGAAGAAGACACAAAAAGATGGAGTAGCATTCCATGCTCATGGATCGTAAGAATAAACATTGTTAAAATGTCTATACTGCCTAGAGCAATCTATACGTTCAATGCCATCCCAATCAAAATTCCACTGGTATTTTTCAAAGAGCTGGAACAAACAATCCTAAAATTTGTATGGAACCAAAAGAGACTCCGAATTTCTAAGGAAATATTGAAAAAGAAAAACAAAACTGGGGATATCACGTTGCCTGATTTCAAGCTTTACTACAAAGCTGTGATCACCAAGACAGCATGGTACTGGCACAAAAACAGACACATAAACCAGTGGAACAGAATAGGGAGCCCAGATATAGACCCATAAGTCGATGGTCAAATAATCTTCGACAAAGCAGAAAAAACACACAGTGGAAAAAAAGACAGCCTCTTCAATAAATGGTGCTGGGAAAACTGGACAGCTATGTATAGAAGAATGAAACTCAATTATTCTTTTACACAACACACAAAGAAAACTCAAAATGGATAAAAGACCTCAATGTGAGGCAGGAATCTATCAAAATCCTAGAGGAGAACATAGGGAGTAACCTCTTCGACAGCAGCCACAACAACTTCTTTCAAGACATGTCTCCAAAGGCAAAGGAAACAGAAGTGAAAATGAACTTTCAGGACTTCATCAAGATCAAAAGCTTCTGCACAGCAAAGGAAACAGTCAACAAAACAAAAAGGAAACCCATGGAATGGGAGAAGATATTCACAAATGACACTACAGACAAAGGGTTGATATCCAAGATCTATAAAGAACTCTTCAAAATCAACACACACAAAACAGATAATCACATCAAAAAATGGGCAGAAGACATGAATGGACACTGCTCCAAAAATGACATACAAATGGTTAACCAGACACATGAAAAAATGTTCATCATCATTAGCCATCAGGGAGATTCAAATCAAAATCACACTGAGATACTACCTTATACCAGTTAGAATGGCCAAAATCAACAAGATATTAAATAACAAGTGTTGGAGAGGATGTGGAGAAAGGGGAATCCTCTTACACTGTTGGTGGGAATGCAAGTTTGGAAAAAAGTGTGGAGATTCCTTAAGAAATTAAAAATAGAGCTACCCTACGACCCTACAATTGCACTACTGGGTATTTACCCTAAAGATACAGATGTAGTGAAAAGAAAGGCCATCTGTACCCCAATGTTCATAGCAGCAATGGCCACAGTTGCCAAACTGTGGAAAGAGCCAAGATGCCCCTCAACAGATGGATAAAGAAGATATGGTCCATATAGACAATGGAGTGTTATGCCTCCATCAAAAAGGAATGAACACCGAACATTTTTTAATCAAACCAGACAGGACTGGAGGAGATTATGCTTAGTGAAATAAGTCAAGAGACAAAGTCAATGTCATATTGTTTCACTTACTTGTGGAGCATAAGGAATAACATGGAGGACATTGGGAGATGGAGAGAAGTGAGTTGGGAAAAATCGGAGGGGGAGACAAACCCTGAGAGACTGTGGACACTGAGAAACAAATTCAGGGTTTTGAAGGTTAGGGAGTTTGGGATTGGGTGAGCCTGGTGGTGGTATTAAGGAGGGCACTTATTACATGGAGCACTGGGTATGGTGCATAAACAATGACTCTTGGAACACTGAAAATAAAAATTAAATTAAATTTAAAAAGTTTAAAAAATAAAAATATATTATATTAAAAATTATTATATTTATTTATTATTTATATTTATTAAAATTATTATATTTTATAAGAAATAAAAAAATTTTAAATTAAAATAAATTTTAAGGGAGGGGTCAAGATGGTGGAGAAGTAGCAGGCTGAGATGACATCAGGTAGCAGGAGATCAGCTAGATAGCTTATCAAACCATTCTGAACACCTACAAATTCAACAGGAGATTGAACAGAGGAAGACCTGCAATTCTAGAAGCAAAAAATTGACCACTTTCTGAAAGGTAGGACCAGCGGAGAAGTGAATCCAAAGCAACAGGAAGATAGACCGTGGGGGTGGGGGGCGGGGGGCAGCTCTGAGCAAGTGGTGGAGCATCAGAGCACAAAATCAGAACTTTTGAAAGTCTGCTCCACAGAGGGACATCGCTCCAGAGGCTAAACCAGGGTGAAGCCCACGTGGCGTCAGCGTGGCTCGAGGTTCCCGCAGGGTCACAGAAGGATCAGGGCCATCAGAGAGCTCACAGGTATTAAAGCAGGGAAGCTGACTACAGAGACGGAGCCCAAGAGTGACCTCTGAACTTGGGGTTACCTTAAATCATGATCCATGGCACAGGCCACTGCTGTGTGTGTGGGGACCCCACAAGATCCAGGGAGACACCCCTGGAAGAGTGCAGGGATCTTGGGGTTCAGAGACTCCAGGCAGGGCTGTGTGCCAGAGACAGAGACGCTTGGTCACAGGCGGGGTGAGTTCAGAGTGCACCTGAAGACCAGGAAGATGGGAGTTATTGAGCACTTTTCTCTGAGGGCACACTGAGGAGTGGGGCCCCGAGCTCTCAGCTCCTCCAGGCCAGAGATTGGGAGGCTGCCATTTTCATTTCTGTCCTCCAGAACTCTACGGAAAGCATTCAGGGAACAAAAGATCCCGAAAGTGAACCCAAGCAGATTACTTAGCCTGGCCCCTGGTAAGGGTGGTGCTATTCCACATGGGCAAAGACACTTGAGAATCACTACAGCAGACCCTTCCCCAAGAAGATCAGCAAGAAATCCAGCCATGGCCAAGTTCACTTACCAAGGAGAACAGTGAAATTCCAGAGAAGGAGAAAGCAAAGCATGGAATTCATGGCTTTCTCCCCATGATTCTTGTCTTGCAAAGTTAATTAATTTTTTTAATTTTATTTTTTCTTCTGCTAAATATTTTTTAACTTTTACCCTTTCCTCTCTTAACATTTTTTAATTAGTTTATCTTAACAATACCTTTCATTAAAAAATAATTTTTTGAACCTTTTTTTGAACCTTTTTTTGAACCTTCATTATTATAGTCATATTTTAAATATTTTATCCTCTATTGTATCTAACTTTATTTTCTGTATACACATAGGGTTTTTTCTTCTAAAAAAATTTGGGATACAACTTCTTCTAATAGATCAAAATACACCCTAAATCTAGCACAGGGCTTTGTTCTAGTCTCCAGCCTGAGCAAATTCTCTCCACTTTCTTTTTCTTTATTCTCCCAACCAACTTATCTTAACAACTCCTTTTTTAGAAATATTTTAAAATTTTTCATCTTTATAGTCATATTCCATACCTTCATTGTGTTTATCCTTATGTATGTTTTTCATTCTTATAATTTGGGGAGATAGGGACGTCCAGGTGGCTCAGTTGGTTAAGCAGCTGCTTTCAGTCATGATTCCAGCATCCTGGGATTGAGTCCCACATCAGCCTCCTTGCTCGGCAGGGAGATTGCTTCTCCCTCTGCCTCTGCGTGCCACTCTGTCTGCCTGTGCTTGCTCTCTCTCTCTCTCTCAAATAAATAAATAAATAATCATTAAAAATAAAATAAAATAAAATAAAATTTTGGGAGGTAGTTTCCACTAACAGACCAAAATACTCCCAAAATTAAGTGGATGGCCCTGTTCTAGTCACCAGTCTAATATATATATATATATATATATACACATACATTTGTTTTTAATTTTTTCTTTATTTGTTTTCTTTTTCTTTTTTATTTTTTTTCCCTAAACTTCTTTTTGCCCCCTCTTTCCCCCTATGATTTGGGGTCTCTTCTGATTTGGTTAAAGCACATTTTCCTGGGGTTGTTGCCACCCGTTTAGTATTTTATTTGCTCCTTCATATATTCTTATCTGGATAAAATGACACAGCAGAAAAACTCACCACAAAAGAAAAGAACAAGAGGCAGTACCGAAGGCTAGGGACCTACTCAATACGGACATTGGTAATAGGTCAGATCTACAGTTCAGAATGACGATGCTCAAGGTGCTAGCCGGGCTCGAAAAAGACATGGAATATATTAAAGAAGCTGTGTCTGGAGAAATAAAAGCCCTTTCTGGAGAAATAAAAGAACTAAAATCTAACCAAGTTGAAATTAAAAAAAAAAAAAACTATCAATGAGGTGCAATAAAAAATGGAGGCTCTTACTGCTAGGATAAATGAGCAGAAGAGAAAATTAGTGATATGGGAGACCAAATGATGGAGAATAAAGAAGCTGAGCAAAAGAGAGACAAACAACTACTGGACCACGAGGGACGAATTCAAGAGATAGAGATAAGTGATAGCATAAGAGGATATTAGAATAATTGGGATTCCAGAAGAAGAAAGAGAGAGGGGTGTAGAAGGTATATTGGGAGAATTATTGTAGAGAATTTCCCTAATATGGCAAAGGAACAAGCAACATGCAGAGAAACCCCCTCAAAATCAATAAGAATAGGTCCACACCCCATCATCTAATAGTAAAATTTACAAGTTTTAGTGACAAAGAGAAAATCCTAAAAGCAGACCTGGACAAGAAGTCTGTAACATACAATGGTAAAAATATTAGATTGGCAGCAGATTTATCCACAGAGACCTGGCAGGCCAGAAAGAACTGGCATGATATATTCAGAGCACTAAATGAGAGAAACATGCAGCCAAGAATACCATATCCAGCTAGCCTATCATTGAAAATAGAAGGAGAAATAAAAAGCTTCCAGGATAAACAAAAATTGAAAGAACAAAAATTGAAAGAACCAGCTCTACAGGAAATATTGAAAGAGGTCCTCTAAGCAAAGAGCAAAGAGAGAACCTAAAAGTAGTAGACCAGAAAGGAACAGAGACAATATACAGTAATAGTCACCTTACAGGCAATACAATGGCACTAAATTCATATCTCTCAATAATTACCCTCAATGTAAATGGGCTAAATGCCCCCAATCAAGACACAGGGTATCAGAATGGATAAAATAAAAAACCCATCAATATGCTGGGTGTCAATGAAATAGAAACAAAAAAAAACCAATAGAACAAATCAACAAAACTAGTACTTGTTCTTTGAAAAGAAACCTGCAGGATTGCTGCCTACAAGAAACTCATTTTAGACCCAAAGACACCTCCAGATTCAAAGTGAGGGGATGGAAAACCATTTACCATGCTAATGGACATCAAAAGAAAGCTGGGGTGGCAATCCTTATATCAGATCAATTGGATTTTAAGCCAAAGACTATAATAAAAAATAAGGAAGGACACTATATCATACTCAAAGTGTCTGTCCAACAAGAAGGTCTAACAATTTTAAATATCTATGGCCCTAACTTAGGAGCAGCCAACTATATAAACCAATTAATAACAAAATCAAAGAAACACATCGACAATTATACAATGATACTCTCTACACTGAAATGGACAGATCATCCAAGCAAAAGATCAACAAGGAAATATATGCCTTAAATGACACACTGGACCAGATGGACATCACAAATATATTCAGAACATTTCATCCCAAAGCAACACAATACACATTCTTCTCTAGTGCACATGGAACATTCTCCAGAATAGATCACATTCTGGGTCCTAAATCAGGTCTCAACCAGTATCAAAAGATTGGGATCATTCCCTGCATATTTTCAGACCACAATGCTCTGAAGCTAGAACTCAATCACAAGAGGAAATTTGAAAAGAATCCAAATACATGGAGACTAAAGACCATCCTTCTAAAGAATGAATGGGTCAACCAGAGAGTTAAAGAAGAATTGAAAAAATTCATGGAAACAAATGATAATGAAAACACAACAGTTCAAAATCTGTGGGACACAGCAAAGCAGTCCTGAGAGAAAAATAAACAGTGAAACAAGCCTTCCTCAAGAAATGAGAAAGGTCTCAAATACACAAGCTAACTCTACACTTAAAGGAGCTGGAGAAAGAACAACAAAGAAAGCCTAAATCCAGCAGAAGAAGAGAAATCATAAAGATAAGAGCAGAAATCAATGAAATAGAAACAAACAAACAAAAAAAACCAATAGAACAAATCAACAAAACTAGTACTTGTTCTTTGAAAGAATTAATAGGATTGATAAACCCCTGGCCAGACTTATCAAAAAGAAAAGAGAAAGGACCCAAATAAATAAAATCATGAATGAAAGAGGAGAGATCACAACCAACACCAAGGAAATACAAACAATTTTAAGAACATATTATGAGCAACTCTAGGCCAGCAAATTTGACAATTGGGAAAAAAAGGATGCATTCCTAGAGACAAATAAACTACCACAACTGAACCAGGAAGAAATAGAAAACCTGAACAGACCCATAACCAGTAAGGAGATTGAAGCAGTTATCAAAAAATCTTTAACAAACAAGAGCCCAGGGCCAGACGGCTTCCCAAGGGAATTTACCAAACATCGCAGGAAGAATTAATTCCAATTCTCATGAAACTGTTCCAAAAAATAGAAGTGGAAGGAAAACTTCCAAACTCATTTTATGAGGCCAGCTTCACCTTGATCCCAAAACCAGACAAAGATCCCATCAAAAAAGAGAATTACAGAGCAATATCCTTGATGAACACAGATGCAAAAATTCTCACCAGAATACTAGCCAATAGGATCCAACAGTACATTAAAAGGATTATTCACCACAACAAGTAGGATTTATTCCAGGGCTACAAGGTTGGTTCAACATCCGCAAATCAATCAATGTGATACAACACATTAATAAAAGAAAGAACAAACCATTTACTTACACCACACATGAAACTAGACTCAAAACAGATGTAAGACCTCAATGTGAGAAAGGAATCCATCAAAATCCTTGAGGAGAACACAGGCAGCAACCTCTTCAACCTCAACCACAGCAACTTCTTCCTAGGAACATCACCAAAGGCAAGGGAAGCAAGGGCAAAAATGAACTATTGGGACTTCATCAAGATCAAAAGCTTTTGCACAGCAAAGGAAACATTTAACAAAACCAAAAGACAACTGACAGAATGGGAGAAGATATTTGCAAGTGACATATCAGATAAAGGGCTAGTATTCAAAATCTCTAAGGAGCTTATCAAACTCAACACCCAAAGAACAAATAATCCAATCAAGAAATGGGCAGAGGACATGAACAGACATTTCTGCAAAGAAGACATCCAGATGGCCAACAGACACATGAAAAAATGCTCCACATCTTAGCTTTCTATGTTAGCTTAGCCAGGCTTAGCTAACATAGAAACTCTTACATGACAAAACTACAGATGAGCTGGGTAAACTGTAACAAAAAGTAGTTACTGCACAGTTGAATTTACATTAGAGGAGGAAAATTGCCAGTGGTGTTCTGAAGTTGGCTCCCACAATCAGCACAGCTTTTCCCAACTCCAAGCTTGAAGACACCACTTCAGTAGTTTAGAATTGGCTTTGGTGAGAATATTTATACCATAGAAACTGGCAAATGCTACAAACCAACAAGCTTTCTTCAGTGACCTGGTGATTAAACATCTACCAGAACACTACTGGAAGTAACCAGGTACCAGAAATGAAAGAAGAAATCAAAAGATAAATCACTAATGTCCAGAAATATCACAAGGAAAGCAAATACCACAAGGGAGAATCATCAGATACTATAAAAGAAGTATTACCACACAAGAACTTTATATGATGAAAAACAATTGGAAAGACCATAAGTAGAAGTAAGCGAAATAATTAAAGAATCAGAATAGGAGACAAGTGCCATAAGAAATGGACTACCACTATGATAAAAAGAAAAATTGACAGATATAAAATGAACTAAACAGAAGTTGTGGGAAAAGAAGTTTTTATAATTAAAAGCCTAATGGGCTGTACAGGCTAAAGAGAAACAGTCGAGCTAATCAACTAGAAAGAAATTTATAAGAATTTATCACATACTAATAAAGAGATGGAAAATATAAAAGATTGGGAGATATAGGCAATAGAATAACAAGGTCCAGAATAAATACAACAGGGGTTTCAGAAGCAATAAAGCAAATTAAACAGAATGGGCAAGGGACAATGTTTGAATTGATAATGACAATTAAATCTCCTAAATAGCTGAAAACCATAATGAAGTTCTTAGCAGGATAGATAAGAATAAATCCACACCTAAAAATATTACAAAGAGCAACCAACACAGTGATAAAATCTTAAAAGCAACTAGAGATAAGTGTCAGAATCCCCATAAAAGAACAATTGAACTGAGTATAAAAGTATTAAAGTAGGAAAAGTGGCACATTAGAAATGCACTTTAAAACACAAAACAGAACCATAAAAAAAAAGAAAACACAGAACAGAGCGAACACAAGAACAATAAAAGAGAACACTAAAGCATTAAAAAAAATCAGCTTATTACCAATATATAATGGAAAGTAAAGTCATCTAATTTTGATAGCAAAAACATCCTATGATTTGAAACCAAATGGAGAAGTAATTAACATTACCGTTCACTTTCTCCCTTCATCAAAGAGGGACAAGAAGCCAAGCAAGGTAGTCAACAGAACAAAATAGTCCCAATACAAAACTGCCATCAAAGTAACTTTAAAAATTTTTTTTTCCTGCTTAATAGCAAAGAAATAAAAGAACAAAATATTGCTCTACTTCTCAAATTCTTGAAGTATCTTGATGACTAATATTCAATGCAGAACAGACCAACCCTGCTCTTCTCTTCCCAGACCTCTATTTCTCTCAATACCTCACTTCATTCATGTCTGTCCAATATAAAATAGGGACCAAATAAACATTTCTTGAATTATTAGATGTTGCAAATTAAAATTGATACAAACTTTGGAGGTAGTATGATAACAAGATATTCAATTGCTTAAAAATGCCTAATATTTAAAGAATCCCATACCTAAGAACTTATGCTAAAGATAAAATCAAGTATCTATACAGATTAATATATAAGAATGTCAACTATAGCATTATTCATAGTAAAATAACTGAAAAACTAAATGTTTAATAAAAATGGATTAACAAAAGTAATTTTGTTTTAAGAGGGGCAGAGCAGGCAGGGACAGGGGGAGAGGGGGAGAGAAAGAATCTTAAGCAGGCTCCACACCCAGTGCAGAGCCCAACATGGGGCTCAATTTAAGGACTTGGGATCATGAAACCAAGAGTTTGACTTAACTGACTGAGCCACTCAGGTTCCTCTAATAAAAGTATTTTTAAAAATAACGTAATTCGGGGCACCTGGGTGGCTCAGTGGGTTGAAGCCTCTGCCTTTGGCTCAGGTCATGATCCCAGTGTCATGGAATCAAGCCCCGAATCAGGTTCTCTGCTCATCAAGGACCCTGCTTCCTCCTCTCTCTCTGCCTGCCTCTCTGCCTACTTGTGATCTCTGTCTATCAAATAAATAAAAATCTTAAAAAAAAAAAATTCCACTTATCCATTTATAAATCATAATATGTATAAATATTCACAATACATTGTCAAGTGAAAAAACATAACAAAAATGTGTACAATATGTCCCCCAATCTTTTTTTTAAAATAAGGTATGAATATAGTTCTATAGAGATAGAAAAATGTACATACTTAATGTACTTAAATGTACATACTTAAGTATTATATTTAATACTTGTGCTTTTTTATTTAAGATTTTATTTATTTATTTGACAAACAGAGATCACAAGTAGGCAGAGAGGCAGGCCCAGAGAGAGGAGGCCCTGTTGAGCAGAGAGCCCTGTTGAGCAGAGAGCCCGATGCGGGGCTCAATCCCAGGACCCTGGGATCATGACCTGAGCTGAAGGCAGAGGCTTTAACCCACTGAGCCACCCAGGTGCCCCAGTACTTGTGCTTTTATGTATTTTTCAGTTTTATAGTGAAGACTGCATCTTTTTAATTAAAAAATGCTCTTACAGGGTACCTGGGTGGCTCAGTCATTAAGTGTCTGCCTTCAGGTCAGGTCACGATCCCAAAGTTCTGGGACTGAACCCTAAATTGGCTCCTTGCTCTGGGGAAGTCTGCTTCTCCCTTTGCCTACCGCTCCCCTTGCTTGTGCTCTCTCTCTCTCTTTCTCTCTCTGACAAATAAATAAATAAAATCTTATTTTTAAAATGCTATTACAGCATATTGTAAAATAACAGATGCTAAGCTTTCAACTTCCCTTTTTAGTTAAAAGAAAACTTAGCAAATGTCTAAGCAACTTCTTTTCATAGATAAAAAACTTAAGGCCTAATGATAAATGGCTAGGAAATCTTCCAAATTCATACATCATCAGTGCGGCAATAGGATTCAAATCCAAATCTCCCAAATGCTACGCAGTAAACAAAGATTAAATTTCTCAAAAACACTGACCAAGAAACATTTTAAATATATTAGAAATGGCCTCTCAGGAATTGATTTTTTTCCCAAATTGTACCTAAAATTCATACATATAAGGCCTCAACCAAGACACAAATATTTAACTTCTTTTTCTAAAATATCCTGCACAGAATTACATTAATACAGAGAAACATGATTTTTTCAACATCTTTTCATTTGAAAAATTAGTAAAATATTGCTTAAATTGGTTCTAATGGTTTTAACAGATACCACCTGTTTAGATCTCACCATCAAACACAAGTATCTTATCCACGTGAGGTATATTAACCACTATCTCTGCCTAGTTACATCTTTTTCTTCAACATTTCTCAAGGCATTTTGCTATTTAAATATCAAAAAGTATAAAATTCATCCCTTTAGTTACTGTGCAAAACCCTCTGTACCACCATCAGAGTGTCATGTTCAGCCTTTTCATGTTCCAGACATCTGTAATCATTTCTAGGTTTGTGTGTGTTTGTGTATGGATTACACATGCACTTTTCCAAATTGTTGCCAGAGAGAAAAGAAGATATTTTCCTCACTGATTCTACATTAACAAGATAACATTTGTAAAGCATACAGTGCCTTTTGCATAATAAGTGCTATATATGTGTTTCTTATATATACAGCTTGACAGATAAATAACATTTCACGTCATAGAGGTTAAATATATAGAGACTAAAGTCCCAAAGAGTAAAAATAACAATAGTACTACACACAAAAGCATTTTGATTTTTAGTAAGAATTCCTTATAATATGTGAAACCATTTTTAATATTAACCTCATTTCAAAAAATTTCAAATTCTCATCACAGGGACTCAATGAAAAATATACATATAGTTAGTTTCCACTGTATGTCAGATAGCTATATTGGAAAGTCATGTACAATACTAAAGGATTCAAAAACAAAAGGCCAAATTCAGTGCCTTTATAGAACTCCCATAAAATTAAAATATTGTACATATACATGTTTATTTTTAAATCCTCAGGGTTAAAATTTTGCCATTAAAGTAACTTTTTTAATTTTTCTAAGGATGGATGTTTAAAAATATATTTATTTTAACACAGATGGGCATAATAATATGCCTTAAGCAAGAAAAAAGAAATAAAGCCTTGGGCAATTAATTCAAAAGGCAAAATGAAATCTTAATTCCACTAAACAAGTAGCATTATTGCTTTAATCATGCATCCCCAGAATAACGAGGCCAAGGGGGGCTATTCATTAGGTGAAATGTCAACTTGAACACTGGAAGGGTGTTGAACTTACACAATCAACTTGGTCCCTTGAGTGATGTGGAAAAAAATCTAACAATATAATGAGAAGAATGAATTCAGAGGTCACTCTATCTTCCAGTCACTTAGCAACAGAATGGGAGTGAAGAGGGCAAGTGGGAAATGATGTCTAAAAATAATTAACCATAAACTCTGAAGTAGAGATAAGTAAAAGGGAGGATGAAAACGGAGGCAGCTTTCCACAGGGGTTCCAGCTAGCTCTTTTTGCAGGGACGGATTCATCGCCACACACACCCCCGAGACAAGGTGTACAGCCCTTCCTTTTCATCTACACCTCTCTCAGTCCCCTCCACATCCGTCTTCTTCCTGCTACCTGGAGTCTTTCTCATTGTCTCCCTCATGGTTTCTTTCCACCTCCTAGTTTGGGAGGCAGATCTATCCAACTAGCCCTTTCCTTCTGCAGACGTGACTACATGCTATCTTGCACAGTCAAGTCTTTTTAAAGTTTTAATTTAGCCAAAACTTCATCGAATGAAGAAATAAAAAGTGGATATTTGGGACATTGCCAACACTAACTCAGTACAATCCCAATGTTTCAAGCAGAAAGAATAGCCGTAAATTCACATAAAATTAAATGTTCCCTTATTCTTTCAGCCTAAGTACAGAAGATATTTTAAAAGAATATTTCTTGTAGAAATAATATGTCTAATATTTTAAGAAACATAGAAATGTGTCTTACTGTTTTGAGGTTGTTAAAAAAAACTGTAGCAATTTTAATCAAGTAACTAAACCTTTTTAGAGGAATATGATTTAATAACAACCAAATTAATAGATAATTTGAAGTTTTTTTCTTAATGTAATTAAGTATGTCATAGGAAAAAAGGTGTATTCTTTAAGTAGAATATTCATATTCTTATATTGAAATGGTTTTAAGTACCTGCCAATGTAAACCAAAGCAAATTATAGGTTATGGAACGGAGTAAGGAGAAGGAAACATCTATCAAAAACCATCTACAGATGAAGGGTTTTTTTAGTGTTTATAATTAATTGTTTTAGTATTTTCTTTTCCAGAAATATATATATATGAATTACAACATATTACCTAATCTTACAACATAAAACTGCATGTTTCTGCAAAGCTTATGTTTAGAAAATTTACCCATATCCAATCTAAGTAAATTATGATATACTGTGTTGCATTTAAAAGCCCACTTTAAAACATGCCCTACATAAATGTCAGTAATAAAACTACATGTAAAAAGATATATAAGCAGGGACCCCTGGGTGGCTCAGTGGGTTAAAGCCTCTGCCTTCAGCTTGGGTCACACTCTGGGGGTCCTGGGATCAAGCCCCACATTGGGCTCTCTGCTCGGTGGGGAGCCTGCTTCCTCCTCTCTCTCTGCCTGCCTCTCTGCCTACTTGTGATCTGTCTGTCAAATAAACAAATAAATAAATAATATTTAAACAAATCAAAAGTCATTTTAATATGGCCCATGATGAAATAAAATGTTGTGTCATATAAATTTAGTTTGGTTTAATTTCATCCATGACATTTCATGATTGGTTGAAATGTCACAACAACAAATACTAAGTTCAAGTAAAGCCATTAGAAGGCTAACCTGTATTTAGCCGTCACTTACTTATAAAAGCTACTCATGCCAAATGCTTCATTCACAGTAAAAACAAATAAAAGCTAACAGTATACTAGTCTCTGTGTTTTGAATTGAACCTCTGTTCAATTTTGACCTCTATTTTTTTTAACTGAACCATGTGAGAAATATAAAGCTATTAAAGGAGTAAAGGAGTAACATGATTTCAAAATAATGTAAGAATCATAAATCATGTCTGTCTTTTTTTTTGACAGTGGTAGAAGAGCCTTTACATTTTGATAAGTACACAGACTACAGGTAGGAAAGAAGGGCAGTGATGGATGCCATGAATGCCTTAAAAGGAAACATTTACTTTTCTCCTTTTATGTACATTTATTACATAATTAACTGGTTGGCATTTAGAAGGATACATATGAATATGTATACACACACACACACACAACTCCATTTGTGTTTAGAGTTAGAAAAGCTAGTTCAAAATTTTACAAGTATTTCTTAACAATAAACACAGTGTTTAAGGTTTCTTCTAGTGATATACTCAGTTTAATATATTTGTTGTGGTATTTGTATCTAGCATTTTGGCATTTGGATCAGGGCAAACGTCCCTTTTTGTTTATTTAATTAATTTCTGTCCTTATCTCTAGGCTCTCTATAAAATTTAAATATGGTCAGTAGATGCAATGGTGTCTTAAGTTGTCTCACAACATAGGAAATTTTGAAGGAATGACTTGAACATGCCTAAAGATTAACATGGTTTGTTTTTTTTGTTTGTTTGTTTTGTTTTGTTGTATCACTTTCCTCTCCAATGAACGTATTTAGGAAAGCTCTCCCTTTCCTCAAGTTGAAAGCAGACTTCTGCTAGCCCAGCTGGGACAAAGTCCACTTAGTGGAAAGGAACTGGGAAATGTCAATTAATTTCTACAGTCAGGCTTCAAACTCCAAGGAAAAATGTAGAAAAGTGAAAAATCCAGTTTGGAGCCAAACGGGGAAAATTGAAAAGTGTTTATGGGTCAGAATCAAACTAAACAGGAGGAGTACGAAGGTATAAATCCTAAGAAACTGCTATGAGAAAATGCCATTAAGCATGTCACTGGCTTTTACAGGTCAGTGGATTGAAAGGAAAAGCTCAAAGTGTAGGAGGAAAAAGCCATATTGGATGGCACAGTACAGAAATTGCAGTAACCAAGCATATTTATAAGGAATAAAACAGGCACATTTTTCATTTGCAGTGGATGCTGTGTCATTAACTCCAGATTCTCCCTTCAGGACTGAGTCACTCATTTCTCCAGGTGCTTGGAGTTTTGCTTGCCCACAGTACACAGCTGAGCCTCTTCCCACGAATGGCCCACTGTTAAAGGGAGCTTCTGTCCCCAAGGTTACAACCCTTTCCCAGTGAATGTGGAGTACCAACCCCTTAAACTCCCACACACACCTACCCTTTGTCTTAAGACATCTCTGTAGGGTCACTCCAACCTCACAGATAATATACCTGTGGGATTAGCTGAAGCCTCTGTTGCAAATGCATTACAGTCTGGCTTCACCTTCTGCCCAGGCTGATTTTCCTACCTCCTCTAGGTGTTTTTCTAAAAGCACTCCCCAAAGCATCACTCTGGCTCAGAACATGTTTCCCAGGGAATCCATCCTAGTGGGCTTCTGGGAAGCCCACTTTAAGATGCAATTGGGATTTAGATAATTTGGCTGGTAAGGACGATCCCATCACTAGTAATAAGACCTAGCATGTACTAGTGGAACAATTGCTATAACTTCCACAGGTGATGACCTGGAATGCGATGCACTAGCTGGTGCTTAGAAACCTGAAAGCCAGGAGACATATCATAACTGAGAATACTATGAATAAGGGCATGCCAAAGGGACATAAGAGCCAATGTGAAAGAGCCTCCAGTGACCAAATGTGGAACAATTTCAGCAACTACATAAATAATGTAGCACTTTGTTATAACCTAAAGTATAAAATAAATACACAAGTCCATATTGATATAAACAAACAAACAAATAAGTAAGTAAATAAATGACAAATCTCTCTACCAATGTGTTCCAAATAATTTATGTTGATATCCACCCCCTCCGGGAAGGGACACTTAAGTTCTACCTTACCATCTCACCCCCCAACCTCCTAGGGTAAGCTTCCTTAGTGGCTTATATCCAGAGTATAGAAATCTATATTTCGGGGTGCCTGGGTGGCTCAGTGGGTTAAAGCCTCTGCCTTCAACTCAGGTCATGATCTCAGGACCCTGGGATGGAGCCCCATATTGGGCTCTCTGCTCAGCAGGGAGCCTGCTCCCCCCACCCCGCCTACTTGTGATCTCTGTCAAATAAATAAATAAAATCTTTAAAAAATAAATCCATATTTCAATACATGAGCTCAATATTAATATGGCTATTCATATGTTGAAAATTTTTTATTCATTATTCAATGAAAAAGTATTTATTGGGTATTATTTATGTGCCTACCCTTGTGTAGGGCCCTGAGGATGAGCAATTGATCAAGTCTACCATGAATGTACACTTTGTGAAGCTCTAGGCCTAATGCAAGCCAAACTACAAGACTCTATATGATTGATGAAACTACTTTTAAGGAAAAATAGTAACAAAATTTTCTGGCTGTAGCACCCTCTGTAGTCAACTTCTTATCAGTTTTTAGTTGCTAAATTCTGTATGTTGAAGAGTAGCTCTACTTCAGTAAGATTTAGTTTGCCACTGATTCCTCATGACAAGAAATGAAAAGACAAAATACACCAACATATGAGTTTATTTTTACTCTATTTACAATCAATTCCCATATTTTTCATGTGTCATTCCAAAGAGAAAAAATGTGTTTGGTGGGAAAGAAAAATATCTACTGCTCTTACAAAAAATATCTACTGTTCTTAGAAGACGGAAGGCAGCTTCCAGGTTTAATAAGCTTAACTACAGCATTAAAGCCATTAAAAGGGTGAGTTGATAAGGAAAACACAGCATTCAAACACCAAGCTTTAACCAAACAAGGTATGGGTCTTTCTTTGATGCCTAAACAAAAACTACAACTTCATAATAAGGTACAGCTTACACCTATAGCATTAGCAAACCATTAAGAAAAAACTTTTCACACTATGAGGAATCCCAAAATAGGTGGGACTCAGGATCTACCCTTTTCCAACTGCAGTGCATGGAGAAAAGCTATTTCTTTTCTTTGATTCTTATTAGAGAGAATGTGGCCAAAAACCTAAGCACAGTTGATCTGATGTGACTCTCCAAGATTTCTCCTGAGGAAGTAATTCAAAGCTCTAGATCGGCCGGAGAACAGTGCTTGGCAGCAATGAATAATGGGAGAAGGCAGTGGTGGCAGGTATCCAGAAGCACCAGAGTCCAGAATCGTTCCTTTCTTTAGGCTCCTCCCTATGCCTTCTCACCCTTAGCTCTGGACTGGTCTTACAGCCATCCAGAAGATCTGTGAGCCCTTTTACTAAATTCCTTTCTGCTTAACCTACTAAAAGCAAGAAAAAGAGATCTTTGCAGAGTAGAGATTTCACAGAACAAAAACCATGCCATGGGTGGCTCCGTGGGTTAAAGCCTCTGTCTTCGGCTCAGGTCATGATCTCAGGGTCCTGGGATGGAGCCCCACATAGGGCTCTCTGCTTGATGGGGAGCCTGCTTCCCCTCCTCTCTCTCTGCCTGCTGCTCTGCCTACTTGTGATCTCTTTCTCTGTCAAATAAATAAAATCTTAAAAGAAAAAAACAAACACATAGTACCTAGAAAAGGTCCACTTAGAACCCATACAGAAACTTTCCTCAGTTAATTGTTACAGATTAGCACTAGTTTCTTAGTGGGCAAAAACTGAAAATTACCACTGGAACCCATTACTCCCTTATTATTCAACTGTATGTTGATCTCTTAGGGAAACTGGTTTGACATTTTCAAGGAATTCTGTCATCTTCATAACATTCTGAGTTAAAGAAAACTTTAAGGTTTTCTTTTTTAAATGTAGATATCTAGACTGGATAATTAAGACCAATCTTATGTTATTTAGATGGATAAACCTAAAAAAGTACAGGAGAGGATACTCTTTACCTCCCCTGAGAAGATTTTATATTCAATATAGTTAGCCCTGGTGCTAAGGGCTATTAGACTAAGCTACAAATACATAGAAATGTTCAGCAGCAAAGTGCAAACAGAGTAAAACTGTCCCAGAAATGCATTTTATTGCATATCCAGTAGTTAAAGACAACATTAGCCTGACTGGCCAAGCATTTCTAACATATTCCCAGCCTCTTTATTTAAGCCACTATTAATGTCTTTTCAGTTTTGCTTTCTGTTTGTTAAAATCTTTGTGTCAATAAATTCATTTTGGAAAATAAAATATATTTCCAGCTAAGTTTAAAATAACCTCTACTAACATAAACATTATTTTGATTTTGAAATACTTTAAAAATAAAATGGCTTAGGGGCAACTGAATGGCTCAGTTTTGGTTAAGTGTCTGCCTTTGGCTCAGGCCATGATCTTGGGCTCCCTTCTCAGTGGGGAGTCTGCTTGTCCTGCTCCCTCTTCCCCTCCCCACCCATGCTGTCTCTCTTTCTGCAGGAGAGCAGACAAGTCCTAAGCAGGTCCAAAAATGGGTTGAGAAAACAGGTAAAGAAGACTGAGTTTGTATTTTATTGTGGTTAGTGGTGGGGCTGGGATGAGGGTTTCTGTGTACATGGCTCAGGGCATGTCTCTCTTTCTCTCTCAAATAAATAAATAGAATCTTAATAAAATAAAATAACTAGATTATTTCCAAATGCAGGGAAAACATATAAGCCAACACAATTTTTTAAGCAAACCAATTGTATAGATTTCACATCATTGACTAATCCTAAGCAATTTCTATTAATGGAATAGTTACATTGATATTACATGTTATTTTATTGTAGATCTAGGCAATTATTTGAGGTCAGCAGTACATACACCTGGTATTTGTAGATATGTACAGTTCCTTATGTGTTACTAAACTAGATATGTTGGTCCATAGGCCCACCATCTAAGAAGCTACGTTTTATACCTTTTGATCCATACCCCACTCCAACACAACTGATTAGACTGGGCTAACCTAGGACAGAAAGCTATAATCTCTGTGATCTGGCCCAAAATTGTGATCCAGGACATCCTTGTATTTTTCTTGGAAATTTCAAATTAAAAAACTAAGAGACTATAAATTAAGTGAAGGAATAAATTGTGTTTTAAAATGAGACTGTGGAGGTACAAGAAGAAAGCCATGATGAGCACATGTTACTATAATGATACATTTTAGTCATTACTAAAATGTAATAAACGCTAACACTTTTTAAGCACTTACCTATGTGCCCAGGATTATGCTCAATGCTTTACATACATTATCTCATTTAATCTCACAATAACCTTATGAGATAGATACTACTCTTGTTAGTCACATTTTCTAGGTTAAAAAAATTGAGTTACAGAGGAGGTAAGTAACTTGCCCAAAGTCACATATTTACATAAAACTAGAATTCACCCTTCACAATCTGAATCCATACTCCTTATTCTTATCCCCTCCCTCACAGTATTTCCAGTAATATGAAAAAAAAAAAGGAAACTAAGAGAAAGAAGAAGATAATGTAGTTCCCTGAAAAAGAAAGAGAATCTAAAATAAGAATCTTACCTATCTAGTTCCCTAGAAAACTGACTATAATATACATACTGTCATTGGGCTCATATGAAATTTCTATATCCTTAAAATCAAATGTATCAAATAAACATAAATAATATGCATACTTCTATAAGCTTAACAAATTGCTTTGCGTATTATTCCTTCTAGAGATTCCAGTGGATTTCTGTTTCTAATTACTTATCTTAATATATTTAAATTTAAACAAACAACATGGTACTCTGTTCAAGGAACACCAAAATTCTGAAACTGAAATTAGGCTTATAACTTAGCAAAATTATAATTAACTTTTTAATTATCAAAAAGTTAAAAAGTACTTCTTGTCAAGGAACTCAACTACAAATGTTTCTTCAGTAGCTAGTATTACATTGCTCAGAGGGTATAGCAATGAACCAAACAAAAAATTTTTTCTTTCCTTCACTGAATTTACATTCTATCCATTCAGATAATTTTAAAAACAAGTTAAGTGTTGTATAGTGGAAGATCCATGCCAATGGTCAACTTCTGGAAGAATGATACCAAACCACAACTTAAAACTGCAAGGCAAGGGGTGCCTGGGTGGTTCAATCTGTTAAGCTTCTGCCTTCACCTGGGGTCATGATCCCAAGGTCCTGAGATAGAGCCCTGTATTGGGCTCCCTGCTCAGTGGGGAGTCTCCTTCTCCCTCTCCCTCTGCCTGCCCCTCTGCCTACTTATGGTCTCTCTCTCTCTGTGTCAAATAAATAAATAAAATCTTAAAAAAAAAAAAAAAAAACTACAAGGCCAGAGCTGACCAAGCTCAACCCACATAACTGAAATTGAAAAAGAGACCACTTTAATGAGATTTCTCATTAAATGGGCCTAGAGGTTCAGTTTTACATTGGATCTTTTTAAATAACTATTTACATATTGTGGCCATATATAAATCATGAATTGTAATGACTGTCCAAATGAGAAGTTTATTTACTCATGCCTATTCTAGTTGACTGACTTCCTACATGAATTCTGTATGATAACAAAATAAAATTCAGACAGAATTCACAAGTTTGAACTGGACTCATAAAATGGTAATCGAAGTCTGCAAGGCCAATAATTGACTTAGTTAATCAGTATTACAGTAAATCTTTACATCAAATTATGTAATTTGAGAATTTAAAAAGAAAGCAAGAAAGGTTTTCTCAGGCATGGTTTTTAACACATATAAAAGGATCATTTACATAAAATAATATCCCCAACATTTCCTATCAACAGACATATTTTAAACACCAAAATAGGCCTCTCAGAAATATACATGCAGCTCTTTCCCACCCTCTTGTAATATAGAGTCAGATACCATTTTTGTTGTTTGATAGCTGACAGCTTTCTCGCTTTCCCTTTGCCCCTTCCCTTCTGCCCCACACCTGACTGGGGAAGCTGGTTAGAAAGCTCAGATGCTCCCTCTTTTGGTGACATAAAGAAGTTCAAAACCTCTAAGCTGTGAGCCATGTACACAGGAATGCTCATCCAAGCCCCACCACTAACCACAATAAAACACCAACCCAGTCTTCTTCCCTGTTTTCTCAACCCATTTTTGGACCTGCTTAGGAACTTGTCTGCTTTCCCCCCCAGAAAGTCTCATCACATGAATAACTAGCCTTGTCGTACTCTCTTGGTGCATGTATAGTATCAACAGTACCAATATATGAAGTAAAATTTGGGTGGGATACCCATCTCTCCTCTGTAGGGTGACCATAACAATTGGCACAGTAGGCATGTCTAGATGATAACCTACACTGCTGGGTGTCTTTCTTCTCTTGCTTTGGCTTGCTGACTGACTCTTCTGCCTGTTAGAGAGCATGCACTTTGAGCTTCTGCCTGCTGACCTACTTGTGATTTGAGCTGTGCTATTTTGTGCTACATTTGCTGAGTTCTACTAAGCTTCTGTTAGAATTTAACTGACCTATGTTGGAAGTTTCATTATTTGGGATCTAGGGACTGGAGTATGTGGTTGGGGTCTTCCTTAAAGTGGCCCTGGGTCATGTGTCTTGGCCAAGACTTATCTGTGTGTCTCAGATTAAATCATGTGTCTTGATTCCAAAATATACCACCACTGTTGCTAGGCTCAGGATGTATGTTTTAACCAGGAGTTGCCCTTTCTTTAGAGGGTTCAGGACAAAGACTGATATCCTGTGTAACATATAGGTCCATTGGGTGGTGGTCTGTGTGGACCTGCTTAGGAATATGCTGTCCTCTCCCCAGAAAACCTCACTATATGAGTATTAAGTCTTCTCATACATTCTTGGAGCATGATAGCATCACTAGTCTCAGCATCTGAACCAAATTTTAAGTAGGGATCCATTCTTACTCTGTAAAGTGAGCATAACACCCCTCCATATTAAAGACTTAAATATGGCACAAGTTTGTCGTCGTTTGGTCTTGTTTGATCTATGGCTTACTTGCCATTCTATAATATCCCAAATTTCCTATGTAGGAATTAGATCCCTACCTCAATTCTAACGATCCAAGAGGATGAACAAATAAAAATTTCCCAAAGTTTTCATATAATAATCATTTATTTAATATATACAACAGGCCTAGAAGTCTGCTACACACTAAGGCTATAATGGAAATTTCAGTCTAATGTTAAGTACAGACATTAATCAATATCATTTCAATTAATGTCAATTTTTCAACTGTGACATCTTCCAGGGAAGAAAAGTATATGATTCTATGCTGCCTTATTATTATTATAATAGGGTCAATCCTGGTCAGTTAAAAATATTAAAGAAGTAATATATGGGCTGAAACCTGAAGAATAAGTAGAAGCGAGATAGATAAGAGAAGTGCAAAGAATTTCAGACAGAAGGACTGACGTGGGCAAAACACAATAGAACTTGGAGAAACATAAGTGACTGAACAGTATCAGGATAAGCATGATATGATCAGATTTGTGTTTTAAAATGATCACTCCGGGTCACTGTAATGAAAGATTTGAAGGAGATAGAGTGGTTGAAGATCAAATATCAGTAACCCAATATTGGCACAATTGATTTAAATTAAGAACATACGACACTAATGAATCATTGAACACTACATCAAAAACTAATGATGTATTGATTATTACCACCTGGGTGGCTCAGTGGGTTAAGCCTCTGCCTTCGGCTCAGGTCATGATCCCAGGGTCCTGGGATCGAGCTCTGCATCGGGCTTTCTGCTCGGCGGGGAGCCTGCTTCCCCCTCCCACCCTCTGCCTGCCTCTCTGCCTACTTGTGATCTCTCTGTGTATCAAATAAATAAATAAAATATTTTTAAAAAATTGATACACTATACAGCAGCTAATTGAACATAATAAAATAAATAAATAAATAAATAAAAATAATATTACACTGTAAAAAAATAATTTAAAAAATTAAGAACATATGCATTTCTTCCTTCTTTACTTCCCACATTTAGGAAAACAAAATCACTGCATAGGACTATATATACCTCAGTTTGTATTTTCTCCCAAGTTTGAGAAATAAAGTCAGAGAACCTCATATTTTAAATTGAAATTAAATAAAAATTACCAAAAATGAATGAGAGTCACCATATGTAGAAATAACATCTTGGATACAATTTCTCTATTGCAATGAAAATCAACCCTCCTTTATTTTGCAATAATTTAAAATTTATAGACATAAATATTTAGTTGACCCAAAGAAACCTTGAAGTTAACTGCTCTCAATTAGTGTGTAAATTCAACTGCTAAAGCACATTAATACCCTAAGGGAAACAAAAAGTTTTAATACCACCTGAGAATCTAAATAGTTTAATACATTTGGGTTTTGTGTAGTAAAGAGTTAATAGCAGACCAGAGACTGCTATCCTTAAAAAGTCCTGCTTGAAAAAAAGCCATTGGCTAAAATATGGAAACTTGGATTGGAGGGAATATTTCCAGATGACACTATATTCTTTGTGCCCACTGATACAAGCTTCATTGTTAAATTTCTCTCCTATACATTCTCTGTAAATATAGCCATGGATATATACCCTGATATATATATAGATATAAATATAGCTATAGATAAGATATAGACATACATAAGCATTGAATTTTAAAAGAGAGAGAATAGAAACAGAGGCTTCCATCAGTAGATTTCTCTGAGAGTAGATCAAGAAGAAACTTTTAATTATGTCAACATATAGAGTAATTTAAGTGGTACATGTATCACACTAATTAAATATGAACTTTCATTTTTAAAAAGTTAAAAATATTTTTCATTACATAGGGATTTCCAGCTTTCAACATGTGCTCACATACTTCTCAATGAGGTAAGGTTGGCAGGCATGATTTTAGAAAAAAAGGAATCTGTTAGAAATTCACAAGATAAGTAAAAAACAAGTTTCTGTTTTATCACTTGGGTGTCTAAATATCCAATACTTATTTCCCATTTAAAACCAGACTTTACCAGACTTTTGGTAAGCAGCTACATTTCAAGATCATAAAGCAGCTTATAATTGTTATGTGCCAAATATAAAGGAAAGAAATGCAATTAAATAATTTTAAAATGGAAGCAAAACTTGGCATATTATTAGTGACAGGTTAAAAGATCATTGTTTAATGGCCATCATTAAAATATATTATGCCTAAGAGGTTTTTTTTTATTTTATTTTTTCAGTATTCCAAGATTCAGTGTTTATTCACCACACTCAGTCCTCCATGTAATAATACATGCCCTTCTTAATACACACCATCAGTCATGCCAAAGTTTTAAGATTACTTTGAAATTATTTTATAGAACACAAGCTAGGGTAGTAAACAGCATCAAATCTTAAATATATTTTCCTCAAAAATTTTAATTCAACACTATTAATTGTATATAACTGTTTTAGTTTTGAATAGGCTACCCAACAACGTAAGAATCTAGGAAGAAACCATCATTTTAACTTCTCTTTGAGAGTTTCAAAAATAATTCCAGAAAATATGAAATGACAGATATGTCTGGAACTTAATTTTCTGTTCCATGTTAGGACAACATGCTAAAGAATTCTGTGCTCTCTATTATAAGTGTGACTGAAGACTATTTCCACAGTGAAAATAAATTTCTTAAGAGTCTGATATGGTTGTCCCTAAATATTTACTAATGCCATTTCAAATTATTATAAGTTTCGCACATGAGAAATGTTTACTCCCAAGGCACTGTAAATCCAATTTACCTGGCTTCACTTGGAAGTGTGTTTTTAATGGATTTGGTGAATTGCTTTCTCTGATTTTTGAAAAAAAGTTTTATGTTTAAAGTAACACATTGTGTATGTCACAGTCTTGTCAGTCATGAAAACAAGACCCCCAATAAACCAGAAATGAAAAGGCAGCTTTCTCACATTGATCCCCACATATTTGTTCTCCTGGGGGTATAAAAAAATTTAAATATCTACTTTGCCTAATATTAAAACTTTGAAAAAAAAACATACAGATAGTATTACTCTCAGGTCTTTAGAATATTTTCTCATCTGTCAGCAAAATCAGTTACAAGATAGAATCTTTTCTAAAATACATTTAGACCAGCCTTGGGTATTATGTATATATAATAACTAACTAAATATCTTCACAGATTCTCAAAGAATGGTATTATTGCACAGGAAAAACAAACAAACAAAATATAAAACAATATTAATTTAGGTATGCCCACCTTATATATAATCGAGTTTCTCTGTCCTACCTGATCTGACCACTGTCTGCCTCTCTAGCCTTACCTCTTTCCTGTTCTGATCTTCTTCCTATCCTTACCTTACTTTGTTTTAACAACCCTAAATTGCTTAAGATATCCCATGTTTTCTTTCTTTCCCTGTCCTTGAGCAATTTCCTCACCCTGAAATCCTTCTCCCATATATTTCTAATTTTTAACTTATTTTTATATTTAATATCCAGTTAAGATAAAAATTCATCTTAGAATTCTTGTCAGACCACTCCTGCCAGATTCAGACTGGGAAAACTGACACTCCAGAATGGTCCTAAGATACCATACATACATTTCTATCACCCTATCTGCCTTACAATTATAAATGTCTTTTACCCACTATACAATAAAGTTCTTGAGGAAGGAAGGAAGACATTTTATTCATGTTTGCATCCTTAGCACCTTAGCACCTTACACAGTACAGTTCTATGATTGGTATTCTTTTGATATTTTATTTATTTATTTGTCAGAGAGAGAGAGAGCACACGATCACAAGCAGGGAGAACAGCAGGCAGAGGAAGAAGCAGGCAGAGGAAGAAGTCTCCCCACTGAGCAGGGAGCCCAATGCAGGACTTGATACCCGGACAGTGAGATTATGACCTGAGCCAAAAGCAAAGAACACATAACCCACTTAACCCAGGCATCACAGTGATTGGCATTCAATAAATATTTGTTGAATGAATGATGACAGACTCCCAGGTAAGGCACAGTTTAAGTCAATCTAGCTTTTTGTCTTGATATGAGTCCTTCATGAGCAACAATGAGTACAGAATTTAGTTGAAGTCCATGTTGCAATTACAGTCCTTTTTATTAGGAAACAAGGGGCGCCTTGGTGGCTCAGTCATTAAGCGTTAAATTTTGGCGAGTTTAAACATAAAGATCCTGGGTGCCTGGGTGGCTCACTGGGTTAATCCTCTGCCTTCGGCTCAGGTCATGATCTCAGAGTCCCGCATCGGGCTCTCTGCTTGGCAGGGAACCTGCTTCCTCCTCTCTCTCTCTGCCTGCCTCTCTGCCTACTTGTGATCTCTGTCTGTCAAATAAATAAATAAAATCTTAAAAAAAAAAAAACCATAAAGATCCTAATTAAATCCCAATGGAAAAAGAAAAGTTGCATTTCATGTCAAGTTTAATTTCTTCATATCTACTGCCCACACCGCAATCCCAAACACACCAATTATGCACCACTAAAATATGTTTAATGAGCTGAGATTTGGTTATAATAAAATACAAGATAACCATTATGAAAGACCATATGGAGTTCCAACAATGGTGGTGGAATAGGAGGATGCCAGGCTTGCCTTGTCCCATGAACACAACTAGATAACTAACAAATCATCCCAACTACCCCAGAAATCAACCTGAAGACTGATAAAACAGACTCTAAAACTGAAGGGAGAGAAGAGGCCCTATTAAAGAAAATAGGATGTAGGGAGATATAGTTCAGGGAAGAAACAGATTTAAGCTGCTGCAGAGAGGAAAGAGGCATGGTTGTAGAGAAGAGTGAGAGAGAGAGAGAGAGAGCAGTACAGTACACAGGGGAATGCACAAGGGGAACCTTTCTCCAAAGTAACTAGCTTGAAAAACAATAAAGACTAAAGTTCAAGAATCCTTGCAAACAGTGGGGCTTATGGTCTAGAGTTTTGAAGGTCAGTGGGTGTGGCTAAGATAGAGCCCAGAGGACTCTGTGCTGCTCTTGGAGAGAAGACAAGCAAACAACCCAGAAGCAGACAGCATGAAAACAGCAATCTGAAGAGTTGCCTGGAGCACACAGTGGGTGAGATTATTCACTCATCCTGGAACATGTCTGTGAAAGGTAGTGTTCACAAAGACACCTCTCTGGGAACAAATGAGCTGACTAGCACCATTTTACTCCCTAACCCCTCGGCATAAACACAGCCTGCTGTGGGAAGCAGTGGTGGGACACTGGCTGCCTAACTTGCATATACCAGGCTCCACCCCACTGCACTCCAGTGGAACTCTCCTTCTCAGTCACATTTGCCTCTGTACCAGTATGGTGGAACTTTCCCCCAGAAGACCAGCACAAACACTTACCCAAACCATATGTCCTGACCAAAGAGTTTTACAGGGCCTCAGTTCTGGTGGAGGTGATGACAGGTCTCATTAAGCACACCAGAGCATATCTAGTTACAATTTGCCACATTTAGGCCAGAGACCAAACACTGCTCACAGCAGGCAAGAAGAGCCTCTGTAGACAACTGGCCTGAAGGATACAGCAGTCAGAACACAAAAGCAGAATGCATGCAGCACACACTAGAGACACTTCCTGATGTGCCAGGCCAAGATCACTACATGATCTCTTTTTCATAAGGACATTACATTTGGGAGCAGGAGACATAACTAGCTTTTTAACAGAGGAGAAGGCAGAGACTTAGACAAAAAGCCAAAACAGAGGAATTTATCTCAAATGAAAGAACACGATAAGGCCATAGCCAGAGATCTAGGTGAAACAGATATAAGAAACATGCCTGATGGAGAATTTAAAGCAATGATCATAAGGATATTCACTGGGCTTTAGAAAAGAATAGAAAACAATCAATAAGACCTTTACCACAGAGATAAAAAAGTTAAAAAAGAATCAGAGATGAAGAGTACAATAAATGAGATTAGAAACATAATTGATACAATGAACACAAGGCTGGAATAATCAGAGGAAAAAATTAATGACCTAGAAGACAAAGTAATGGGAAATAATGAAGCTGAACAAATGAGAGAAAGAACTATGCAAAATAGAAATAGACTTAGGGAACACCAAGACTTCATTAAACATAATAACATTAGTATTATAGAAGTCCCAGAAGGAGAGAGAGAGAGAGAAAGGAGTAGAGAATTTATCTGAAAAAATAATAGCTGAAAACTTTCCTAATCTGGGGACGGAAACAAACATCCAGATCCAGGAGGCACAGAGAACTCCTATCACAATCAACAAAAGCAGGCTCACACCAAGACATATTGCAATTAAATTTGCAAATACAATGACAATGAAATAAATCTTAAAAGCAACAAAACAAAAGAAGTTATTAACTTATGAGGGAAAATCCATAAGGCTAGCTGGAGATTTTTCACCAGAATCTTGGCAAGCCAGAAGGGAGTGGCATGATATATTCCAAAGGCTAAAAGGAAAAATTCTATAGCCAAGAATACTCTATCCAGCAAGGTTGTCATTCAGACTAGGAGATATTTAAAAAAATTTCCCAGACAAAAAACAAACAAACAAAAACTAAAGAAGTCTGTAGCTACTAAACCAGCCCCGCAAAATATTAGAGGGGACTCTTTGAGTAGGAAGGAGAAACCACAGTACAAACACAAAAAAACACAAAAGTAGTAAATTGAATATCTCATCATGAATCTTCTGTCCTAGAAGAGAACAAAGGTAGTAACTTCTTTGACATCAGCCACAGCAACTTCTTTTAGAAATGTCTGCTGAGACAAGTAAAACAAAATAAAAATTTAACCATTAGAAATAAATCAAAATAAAAACCTCATACATAGCAAAGGAAACAATCAACAAACTTACAGAATGTGAGAAGATATTTGCAAATGACATATCTGATATAGGGTCAGTATCCAAAATAAATAAAGAACTTATAAAATCCAACACCCCAAAAATGAATAATCCAATTAAAAAATGGGCAGAAGACATGAATAGACACTTTTCCAAAGAAGACACACAGATAGCCAACAGATACATGAAAAGATGCTCAACATCACATATCATCAGGGGAATGCAAATCAAAACTACAATGAGAGGGGTGCCTGGGTGGCTCAGTGGGTTAAAGCCTCTGTCTTCAGCTCAGGTCATGATCCCAGGGTCCTAGGATCAAGCCCCGCATCGGGCTCTCTGCTCAGCAGCGAACCTGCTCCCTTCCTCTCTCTCTGCCTACCTCTCTGCCTAGTTGTGATCTCTGTCTGTCAAATAAATAAGTAAAATCTTAAAAAAAAAAAAAAACTACAATGAGATGTCACCTCACACCTGTCAGAATAGCTAATATCAAAAACACTATAAATAAAAAGTTTGACAAGGACATGAAGGAAAGGGAACCCTCTTGTACTGTTGGTGGGAATGCAATTAATGTAGCCACTTTGGACAACAGCATGGACATTCCTCACAAAGTGAAAAATAGAACTCTTCATTGATTCAGCACTACTAGGTATTTATTCAAAGAGTATAAAAATACTAAATTCAAATGAATATAAAGACTACTATGTTTATAATAGCATTATCTATAACAGCTAAATAATATACAAATAATATACAGGATACCTAGGGTGCTGGAGTGTCCACTGATTGATATATTATTCAGCCGTAAAACATAATGAAATCTTGACATTTGCCAAATGGGCATAGCTAGAATATTATGTTAAGTGAAATAAGTCAATCTGAGCAACAAACAGCATATGATTTCACTCATATGTGGAATTTAAGAAACAAAACTAATAATGATTATGGGTGGAAAAAGAAAGAGCTAAACCAAGAAACAGACTTAACAATAGAGAACAAACTGAGGGGGGGTGGGTAGGGGGTTGGGTTAAATAGTGATGGGGAATAAAGAATGCACTTGTGATTCATACATTTTGATTGGTTATAAAATATATTCCCTATTGAATATTGTTTCTTTTTTAAGGTTAATAATTTCATTTTTAAATAGGATATTGAGCATGTGAATTCTCAGTATATAAATTATCATATGAGTTTAAATTATACAACTATCAGAAAATAGCACATTACATACAGATTTGGCATATCTTTTCCAAAGAAATGGTCAAAAATAATGAAAATACCTATAAATCACCATTTGCTACTAATTTTTACAATTGACTAACTCTACTAATTTAATCTCAGAAATACACTTTGTGAACATTCTGTTTGCATATAAATGAGGAACTATGAAGACTAATGAAATTATTGATTTATATCACTCATCAGCTTAATACTTAAATATACCAAAATTAGTGTTACTCTTGTACTAAGAAAATTGTTCTTATTCAAGTTCAGCTTGCCAATTTCCTTATTAAATTACTTCTTTAAAATCATCCTTGACTTACTCACCTTTATTTTAATGCAACTTAAATTTCAGCAGAATATTACTACTTCAATTACTTTAATCCCAAAATATTGAATAACATCTAGTCAACATTTTTATCAGTTCTTGTTTTCATTTTTAATGATAAAGTCTCTGTACTTTCAAATACTTGCACAGTCTAATTTCTGCTTTATTGATCACCTCTTTTTATCTGCTCAGATAGGAATGGCAATTTAACAACCCTAGGAAAAGTTTGCAGAAATCTAGAGATGGGGTAACTAAAAAAGGCACACAGAAGCAATAACAAAGTTTTAGTTCCACTTAACATTTCACCGAAAAATATAAATTGATAAGATTTAGAATTTTCACCCAAGACCAATATTAATAAGAAACTCAAAATGCAAGAGGGGAGATTTTTAATAGCCTAATGAATTATCCTGGTTTAAAAATGTTTTCTATAGCTTATCCCATAATTACACTATAGATATTTACAATATGTACTGTATTACTGCCCTTAAGGAGCTTGTTACCAATTGTGTGAAGCAAAATTGCCAGACAAAATATAGGCAACATTTGGGAAATAATTATACTGAAAAGTTATTTGTTGTTTATTTGATTCTCACATTTTACTGGGTATCCTGTATTTTTTCCAAAATATTTTATTTATTTACTTAAGAGAGAGAGAAAGACAGCTCAGAGTAAGAGCAAGAAGCAGACTACCTGCTGAGCATAGAGCGAGATGCAGAGCTTGATCCCAAGACCCTGACACCATGACCTGAGCCAAAGGCAGACGCTTAAATGACTGAGCACCCTAGGTATCCTGTATATTATTTGTTAAATCTGGGAATTTATGTAGAAGCATAATTTCAGGAATAACAATTTATTTTTCTATTACATTTGGATTGAAGAAACTCTTAATCTCTAAATGTTGCAAAAATATGTGTTCTTAGGACCGGATACATAATCTGCAGGATCCCTCTTTTTCAACAATTATTATTTCAAGATAGCAATAATAGAGCATTAAGCCAAGTGTCCCTGAAGCCATTCCCCTTCTTAGATCCTCAGACATTAGGATATATATAAATCAAGAGTCCTTACATTACAGAGAAACACAGATTGGTTTATTTTTAACTGGGACACCAAGTGTCTATAAAAAATGACACAGTAAATATTTTAGGCTTGAGGGCTATACAGTTTCTGTCACAATATTAACTATGCCATACATAAACAGATGAGCATGGGTTGTGTTTCAATAAAACTTGATTTACAAAAAAGGCTAGTGGACCAAAATTACTTATACTTTATACCTTATACCTTATAGTTTGCTTATACCTTACTTATACCTTATAGTTTGACCCCTGGACAACACCACAAACATAAGCAAATTTGGGGCTCTTGGGTGGCTCAGTCAATAGAGCATCTGACTTCTGGTGTTGGCTGGGGTCATGGGATTAAGCCCGTGTGCTAAACAGGAGTCTGCTTGACATTCTCTCTCTCCTTCTCCCCTCATCTCCCTGCTTATGTGTGCAAGTACTCTCTCTCTCTCTCAAATAAATAAATAAATCTTTAGAAAAAAATAAAATGAGGGAGCGGGCGGCGGCGCGATGGCGCGGGCGGCGGCGGCAGCGGCCGGGGGGCAGCGGGCGGCGCGGAGGGCGGGCTGAGCGTATGGAGCGGCGCGGGCCGGGGGCCGCGGCGGCGAGAGGCCGGGCCGGGCCAGGCGAAGCCAGAGCAGCTGAGTCCCACATCACCAGCAGTGAGGACCACTTCCTGCCACCTACAGATCTGGCCTTTAGGCTGCTCCGAAGCCAATGAACCCCATGCACCCCGTGAAACCCGCCCTGCCCCCCAAGCCACACGGTGATGGTCCGTTTGCTTACGAGGCAGTGCCTTGGCAACAGAGCGCCACTCAGCCTGCAGGATCGCTGTCCGTGGTCACGACCGTGTGGGGCGTCGGCAACGCGGCCCAGAGCCAGGTTTTGGGGAACCCCATGGGCCCTGCAGGGAGCCCCCCTGGCGGCTCCGTGATGCCCGGAGTGGCCGGCAGCGGCTCTGCCCTGAGCTCCCCGCAGTGCCTTGGACAGCAGGCGTTTGGTGACGGCGCCACCAGCAAGGGCTTTGTGCCGCAGGGGGTGTATGGCCGCGGGGGCTACCCCAGCGGCCCCGGCTTCTCTGCTGGGTATGCGGGCGGTCCGGGGGGGCCCGGGGGCCTGGGTCTGCCCTCACATGCCACACGACCCTCCACCGATTTCACCCAGGCAGCGGCGGCGGCTGCGGTGGCTGCTGCTGCGGCCACAGCCACGGCCACGGCCACGGCCACTGTGGCCGCCCTCCAGGAGAAGCAGAGCCAGGAGCTGAGCCAGTACGGAGCGATGGGGGCTGGGCAGGCTTTTAACAACCAGTTCCTGCAGCACGGAGGTCCCCGGGGGCCCAGCGTCCCCAGCAGTATGAATCCTGCCGCCGTGGGAGGGCTGCTGGGCCCCGCTGGCATGAACCCCACCCGGGCAACAGGCATGGCACCCCTGTACGCAGGGCAGCGCCTGCCCCAGCACGGGTACCCCGGGCCTCCCCAGGCCCAGCCGCTGCCCCGACAGGGGGTCAAGAGGGCCTACTCCAGTGAGGTTTACCCCGGGCAGCAGTACCTGCCAGGAAGCCAGTATGCACCTGGCGCCGGGCAGCCTCCCACCCCTTCCTCCTACCCTGGGCACCGGCTGCCCCTGCAGCAGAGCGTGGCCCAGGCCCTGCCCGCCACTGGCCCTGCAGGATTGCACTACAAGCCCACAGAGCAGTTCAACGGGCAGGGCGCCAGCTTCAACGGGGGGAGCGTCAGCTACAGCCAGCCTGGCCTGAGTGGGCCCACCCGTTCCACCCCTGGCTACCCCAGCTCCCCACTGCCGGGGAGCCCCACGCCGCCCATGACTCCCGGCAGCAGTGTCCCCTACATGTCTGCCAGCCAGGAGGTCAAGTCTCCCTTCCTGCCCGACCTCAAGCCCAGCGTGAGCTCCTTGCACCCGTCTCCCCCCGGCAGTGGCCCCTGTGATGAGCTGCGGCTGACCTTCCCCGTGCGCGACGGGGTGGTCCTGGAACCCTTCCGCCTGCAGCACAACCTGGCCGTGAGCAACCATGCCTTCCAACTGCGTGACTCCGTCTACAAGACGCTAATGCTGAGGCCTGACCTGGAGCTGCAGTTCAAGTGCTACCACCACGAGGACCGGCAGATGAACACCAACTGGCCGGCCTCGGTGCAGGTCAGCGTCAACGCCACCCCGCTCACCATCGAGCGCGGCGACAACAAGACCTCCCACAAGCCCCTGTACCTAAAGCACGTGTGCCAGCCGGGCCGCAACACCATCCAGATCACGGTCACAGCCTGCTGCTGTTCGCACCTGTTCGTGCTGCAGCTGGTGCACCGGCCCGCCGGGCGCGCGGTGCTGCAGGGCTTGCTCAAGAAGCGCCTCCTTCCTGCTGAGCACTGTGTCAGCAAGATAAAGCGTAACTTCAGCAGCGGTACCATCCCCGGCACGCCCGGGCCCAACGGCGAGGACGGCGTGGAACAGACGGCCATCAAGGTGTCCCTCAAGTGCCCCATCACCTTCCGCACGATCCAGCTCCCTGCCCGCGGCCACGACTGCCGCCACATCCAGTGCTTCGACCTAGAGTCCTACCTACAGCTCAACTGTGAGCGGGGGACCTGGAGATGCCCCGTGTGCAACAAGACGGCGTTGCTGGAGGGGCTGGAGGTGGACCAGTACATGCTGGGGATTCTCATTTACATTCAGAACTCTGACTATGAGGAGATCACCATCGACCCCATGTGCAGCTGGAAGCCCGTGCCCGTGAAGCCTGACGTGCACATCAAGGAGGAACCTGACGGGCCCGTGCTGAAACGCTGCCGCACCGTGAGCCCCGCGCATGTGCTCATGCCCAGCGTCATGGAGATGATCGCGGCCCTGGGCCCCGGGGCTGCCCCCTTCGCCCCCCTGCAGCCCCCGTCGGCCCCAGCCCCTGGCGACTACCCTGGCCAGGGTTCCAGCTTCCTGGGACCCGGGACCTTCCCTGACTCCTTCCCGCCTGCCGCACCCAGCACCCCGGCCCTTCCTGAGTTCACCGCGGGGCTGCCCCCCAGCTCCTATCAGTCTGACCTTCCCAGCAGCCTCCTGACACCAGAGAAGTCTGCCCCCTGTCTCCCAGGGCAGATGGCACCAGCGGGTCACCTGGACCCGTCCCACAACCCTGGGCCACAGGGGCTGCATGCTCCCAGCCTTGGGGGGCCCCCAGAGCCCCAGCTGCACCATCCAAACCCTCCCCCAGCATCCCGGCAGCCCCTGGGCCCAGTGAGCTCGGGCCCCATCGGCGAGCTGGCCTTCAGCGCGGCCACAGGCGTGATGGGGCCCCCCATGTCTGGGGCAGGGGAGGCCCCTGAACCAGCCCTGGACCTGCTCCCAGAACTGACCAACCCAGAGGAACTGCTGTCCTACCTGGGCCCGCCTGACCTCCCCACAAACAACAATGACGACCTGCTCTCTCTCTTCGAGAACAACTGATCCCTTAGACCCCACCCAGCCAGGCAGGTCACGCAGGCAGACATCATCGTGCCCCGCCCCTCCCCACCTGTGGACCCAGAGCCAGGGCCAGGGCCGGGCCAGCCGCCTGGCCCCTGACACTGAAAGCATCTGCGCTGGGTGGGAGGGAGCCGCGGGTGGACCCCCTAACCCCTCCTCTCCAGTGGGGAATGGGGTTTTACTAGATGCTCAGCCCTGCCCCAAGCCACCGCCTGGTCCCACCCCCACCCCAGCTTTGTCCTGCCCACACACACCTGCTACCCTGGCCTCACGCCTTGCCCCGGTGCCCCCGGTCCTGCCTGCTCCCACCAGCCTGCATCTTGTCCAGCACTGACCCTTCTGTCTCAACAAACCCTTTGCTCACGGGCGAGGAGCGGGGCTACTCTGTCCTGAGTCCAAGCTCGCAGTGGGAGTGGGACCCTCTTCCCACCGGAGGCTCCAGGCTAAGGCTGCAGGGCGGGGCACTCCAAAGCACAATGATGTACATAACATAGGGACATTGTGGGTGTGGACAGCCCATCCCTTCAGCGGGGGTGGGGGTGGCTGCAGGCTTCGGCCCAAAGGGCTGGGCGCGGAGACCCGCTCTGTGTACAGATTCTCCAGCGGGCTGCTCCTCTGAGGTCCCCTTTTCCGTGAAAGTGAAGAATCAGTCCCGCTGTGTTTTTTAAAACTGCCTTTCCCTGTCCACCCTGAGGCCAAGCCAGGTGGGGGAGGAGGAGCCACTGCCCCCACTGGCCCAGGGCCAAGTTGTGTCCCCTGTCTGCCCATCTCTATTAAAGGACTCCCTCACCGCGGAAAAAAAAAAATAAAATAAAATGAGCAAAGTTACCAGTTAGGTTTATTTAGATTGTACATAGATATACCCATGAAAGTAGAAATTTATCTAGGAATTACAATCATTTCCCTGGGACATTATTTTTGTAAAAAAATATGTAATGGAATCTATTTTTTATGTATATATCTTTAAATTAAATTCAGTCATCTAGCTCAACGAAACCACTGCCCCAATCTTAGGTCTTTTAAAAGTATATATACCAGGGAATGACTAAGGAGAAATATGTGTTTCGTTCCTCTTCTTCTTCTATTTGATTTTTATCTACTTTCATATGCTTTTTTTCTTGGAATTATACCTTAGAGTCAAAGGAAAGAGCATGAAGAAAGTCATGGAGTGTGACCATATGATCTTTTTACTGTAGTAAAGGCTACATGACAGGTCTTGTTGAGCTGAAGATGAGACTGTTCAGGTCTACAAGCCTCAGTAACTTTCTTGATGTTCCAAGAGTTTTCACATGATGCAAGTCCCCTGATAGTAAATAGGTGAAGAAGTTATTATTTCCACTTTAAAGATAAGGAAACTGAGACCCAAAGAGGATAAATGTCTTAGAGTCAAATGTCAGAAAAACCACACTTATGTTCCAATCTTCTGAGCTCTTGGTATGACAGAAAGTACAGAAAGTGGAGCCATGATTCCTATATTTGATGAACTAATAGTCAAATGTGGACAAAGAATGAAACATAAGACCCAATGAACAAAAACATACATTTAACCAATTTGGGTTATTCAGAAATCCATATACATCATCTAAGCTCTCAGTGAAGTCAGAATAATTGATGGTTATATAAGGCTTAGTTACAGAACTAACTGGAAGTTAGAGTATGGAGAAAACTAGTTTAAAAACGCCCTAGTGAAAAATACAAATTTTCTGAGTAATTGCCACAAAGCTTTGGCTGATTGGGTATGTCTCGGTCATTTTAATGGTGACTTTTCAACTAACCCTTCCCCTCTGAGTCTGAAAAGAAGTGGAAAGTTAACATCTTGTACAGTTGACTGGGAAGATCTGTTTCTCTTCATTTGGTTTAGCACTTATC
The DNA here is from genome assembly GCF_011764305.1 of Mustela putorius furo. Classification (NCBI taxonomy): domain Eukaryota; kingdom Metazoa; phylum Chordata; class Mammalia; order Carnivora; family Mustelidae; genus Mustela; species Mustela putorius. The sequence goes on along the minus strand of NW_025421367.1, from coordinate 4,992,190 downwards.
TGCAATAGGCTACTTCTAGTGTAAAAACAGATTTTTCTGACCATTTCACTTTGACAGGATTTTCTTAACCGATCATCTTTGTGATAGGAATCAAAAAGAGATGCTTAGAACCCCAGGATATGGCATTGTGTCCCCCAATATGTGTGCTTTCTCACCTAAGACTGCTTTTAGATATGACTTGGAGTAAGAAAAATAAAAGATTATTGGCCAAGGTCTTCCCATTAAAACCAAAAATAATATGTAAAATGACTGTCCTCTCAACCATAATATGCACTAGAGTGAGGTTTACAGTTTTGCTGGAAAGAAATTTAAAGTCACAGTACCTGGCTTAAATGCAAACTCTACAACATACAAATTATATGACCTTGAACTTGATTTGTGTTTCCATTTCCCTATATATAAAATAAGAAAAATAACATCTACATTGCAGTCATAAAGAAAAGAAATGAATGTAAAGATTCTAATATGTATGTTCAATAAGTAGTCTTTTTTGCCATCATCTTTTGAGGATAAGCAACAATATTCTTACAAAAATATATTTCAAAGTTCAGAATAGATTATATTCAAAATCTGAATGGAATTTGATATATGTTACTTACAAAAGATGAACAGTTTCTGGTTTATGACCTTAATAGATATTTAGTTTTCACTTTAATTTCCTTTATTATATTTTAGGTACTTTTATCTAACCCATGAATATCTAGCACAAATTTTTCAATAATAAACACTATACTAAAATAAATGCCTGAGGGTGTCTGGGTGGCTCAGTTGGTTAAATGTCTGCCCTCAGCTCAGTTCATGATCTCAGCATCCTGGGATCAAGTCCCCCATGGACTTCCCACTCAATGGAGAGTCTGCTTCTCCCTCTGCCCCATTCCCTGCTTATGCACACACACACTCTCTCTCTCTTTCTCTCTCACAAAAATAAATGAATAAATATATCTTTAAAATAAATGGCTGATAAAACTATGGAAAGAGCCTAGATGTCCATCAATAGATGAATGGATAAAGAAGAGGTATTATATATATACAATGGAATACTACACAGTCATCAAAAAATGAAATCTTGCCATTTACAAATGACGTGGGTGGAACTAAAGGGTATTATGTTAAACGCAATAAGTCAAAGAAAGAAAGACAATTATCATATGATCTCACTGATATGATGAATTTGAGAAACAAGACAGAGGATCATAGGGGAAGGGAGAGGGAAATGAAACAAGATGAAACCAGAGAGGGAGACAAACCATAAGAAACTCCTAATCTTAGGAAACAAACTGAAGGTTGCTGGAGGAGAGGGGAGTGGGAGGGATAGAGTGGCTGACTGATGGACATTGGGGAGGATATGTGCTATGGTGAGTGCTATGAATTGTGTAAGACTGATGAATCACAGATCTATACCCCTAAAACAAATAATATATTATATGTTAATAAAAAATAAAATAAATAAAATAAAATAAATGGCTGATATTATGACACATGAATTAACAAAGAGAATTTTTTTCTTTTCCAAGCAACTAAACAATGAATCAACTTTTTCCATTCACCATCAAATCACCATGTCCAGTTTCCTTATTAATATGGATTTTTGGGGCACCTGGGTGGCTCAATTGGTTAAGCATCTAACTCTTGATTTAGGTTCAAGTAATAATCCCAGACTCATGAGATTGAGCCCACATCGGGCTCTGTGCTGGGTGTGGAGCCTGCTTAAAATTCTCTTTCTCCTTTTCTCTGGCCCTCGCCTGCTACTCACTGTCTCTCTCTCTCTCTAAAAGAAAAAAAAATTAATAATAATAATAAATAATACAGTTTTTTTAAACTCAAGAATCCCAAAGTTAATTTTCTAGTTCTCAAAGAGTATAACAGTATAGAATAATATCTTATAAATTTAGGGGAAAATTACAATATTAAACTTAAATCAACAATATCTAAGACCATTTGAGGAAGTGTATCTCCTTGTAAGGAAAAATTTCACCCATCTTACATACTTGATAAAACAGGTAGAGGGGCACCTGGGTGGCTCAGTGGGTTAAAGCCTCTGCCTTTGGCTCAGGTCATGATCCCAGGGTCCTGGGATCGAGCTCTGGATTGGGCTTTCTGCTCAGCAGGGAGCCTGCTTCCCCCTCTCTCTTTCTGCCTGCCTCTCTGCCTACTTGTGATCTCTGTCTGTTTTATAAATAATAAATCTTACAAAAAAAAAAAAAAGTAGGTAGAACTTGCACACATTTTCTGCAAGAAGCCATGCAGCAACTGATTAGGAGGAGAGAAAAGAGTCAAGAAAAAAAAAAATTACACCAAGTCTCCTTTTCTCTACCCTGTTGCTTCACTCTGTTTCCAGATTATTTTCCAGACTGTTTGATAAGTCATACTATTCCTATAATTTAAATGGTGATGCCATTAACTAAAATTGGGGCTCCAGGAAAAGGAGGAGACTACAGTGAGATGATAGAGGCAGTGTTGAGTTTGAGGTGCTTGGAAACCTTAATTGTAGAGACAGTTAGTCACTACAGTCACACAACCCCCAAAGAAACATTGCTAATATCTCTGAGTATATCTCTCTTTACTGTTCGAAACCCCAAATGGCTCCAGCCTCATGGACCTCAGTGAAGTTCAAAGTCCTCAAAGTAGTCTATGGGGTTACTCAATCTAGTACCGTCAACATTTCTGAACTTTCTCTTTACTTTTCCTTGCCTTAACTTATTCCATTCCAACCACAGAGGCATGATAGCTCCTCATAAACTTCAGGTACACTCTGACCTCAGGACCTTTGGACATGCTCTTTCCTCAGCCTAAAAATCTCTTCTCCCTGATATCCATGTGTTTTCTGCCCTGGCCTACTTCAGCTCTTAACTCATACATCACAATCCCAGTGAGGTCTTCACTGAACACCCTAGTTAAAATTGTTACCTGCCAATCCCAATATTCTGAACCTCCTTTTCTGCTTTCCTCAATCCACATCACTGTTCTCTATAAACTTATAGTGTATTTTATTTGTTTATTGCATGTCCTCTGCTACTCCTCTAACCTTATCCCTGATCCATTAGAATATAAGTTCCACAATGGCAGGGAATTTTGGCTTTTGATTCATTGCTAAACGTGAAACACTTAGAATATTACATAGAACATAGTAGCAACCCAATAAATATTTGTTTCATGATTAATGCTGCAGTTCAGGAAAGAAGCCCAAATAGAAGCATGGTTTAAGAGTCCCATTAGAGAAGGCTGACATTAACATATCCACTGCACTACGCAGATACACACTTTTCTAGATGTTTTTATAGCTGTTAGGGTACAACTAAAGAAATGTAGCATTAGGGGAAAAGTCAGTAGGAAAAAGAGAAGCAAAGTGTTTAGATACTTTAAAAAAAAAAAAAAAAACTTTAGAAAAACAAAGCCAACCAGTTTGTGCTCCTTAATAATTTGCGAAATTATAACACATTCATGCGAAATCATGTTTAATGAATGATAACATGAAACCAAAGACTGCACTGAATCGTGCAAACCTATGCAGTGGCAAATATATGAAAGGTAAATTTTCTCGCATTTGAGATGCCTTCAATTCCTAAATTGGATTTTTGAAATATATTATTGTTCATTAATACTTACTTGATCTTATGCCTTTATTTAATTATGCATCAAATGAAAGGCAGTTTTAGTGTTTCAATTCACAATAGTCCTTAATAGCATCCTTCAGCATGAATAAGTGAACTGCCAGATGAGAAGCAACTCTAATGAAAACAGGGTCCTGCAGGAATTGTAAAGTGGCTTATGATGCTTCCAGACGAACTATAAAGTACCACACAAAGTATGTGTATGTGTTTTACGATTCCTGGAAGACATGTTGGTAAGGCAATAAAATGTCAGCAACCAATTTAAAAGACAGCTTGAGCTTCTTATTAAGTATCTTTGCCTTTTTTTTTTTTTACTTTGAATTGCATCATGTGAGCCTGCGAAATTTTCTTTTTAAATTATACTGTGAGGCAGTGCCTGGGTGTTCAGTCAGTTAAGCATCCAACTCTTGATTTCAGCTCAGGTTATGATCTCACAGTCCTGGAATTGAGCCCAGGGTCTAGCTCCATGCTCAGCAGGGAGTCTGCTTGAGAATTCTCTCTCCCCCTCTCTCTCTGCTCCCTGCACCCTGCACACACAAACACTTTCTCTCTCAAATAAATAAATGTATCTTTAAAAATATAAAATAACATATAAATAAAATCATACTGTGAAATTTAAAAAGCTCCTCTATCCTTGAACATGGACAATATTCACTATGTAACACTTTCCAGATCTAATATTTAGAAACTTCAATCAACATGTGATTTAGATGGGCATTTTATTTCCTCTCTATAAATATTTGCATAGCTTTCTCCAAGAAATCTGCTCGACATTCTAAGTCATTAAATATATCTAAAAACTAAAGCTAACATTTGCAACAAAATTCCTAAAAAAATACAACTCAAATAAATTATGTCCAGTAGACTGTGTTGCTTATCTCTTAATCCTGTGTATGTGTCATGATATTAACTATAAGAGTTCTTTATATAGCCTATATTAAAGTTGCTTTGAAGACATTGATTTGCTGAATCCAACTATTTATATGGTCCTATACTACAAATTACAGAACATACCCTATCACAAGTGCTAATTCTTAGTAAGAGGAACATATCTCTATGTTTAATTATTTAGGTGTGTGGGTCTAGCACTCAAGAGGGATGTCATACAGACCAGTAAGACAGCATGCAAGTGAAGTTTAAATCCTTGACTCTAAAACCAATCTCACCATAAACTATAATCTTGGACAAGTTCACTTAATTCCTTGGGGTCTAAACTTCTTATTTTTAATGAAAGGGTAAAATGGATGGTGTTTAAGAATCTAATTGAACCCTAAAAATATATTAGTCTGAATTATTCCAAGCTATTTTATGTATAATCAGTTTGTATGACCACAAGACTGGCAGAATATACACTCTCAGAATTAAAATGCTGATATTCTTTCTAATTTTCGAGACATGTTTAACAAGCAGTGAGTATATGCTCTTCCACATGATTGCCCTTCCATTTAAATTTGACTCATCACTGTATAGTGATAGAATTTCAAAAATAAATTGGATAATCCTAAAAGAGAGAAAACAAAAATTTACATAAAGAACATTGTTCCTTGCCTACATAGAACTTTTTCCCTTCTGCAGCCTTTCTAAAACAACATCCGTTTCATTTAAGTAATTAAAAAGTGAGAGCTAGTACCTTCAATAGTGCTTATGCTGTGTTCTTAATAGTTTATGTCTAATAACTCACTTAAACCTTACAGTATTTATAAAGTACTATTACCATCCCCACTACAAATTAGACTCAGTTAGTTAAGCTGTTCACAGAGCCGATAGACAGAAGAGATGGGATTTGAACAGGCAGTGAGGATATCTGGCTCTTAACCATTATACTCTCCCACACTCAGCCTGTATGGTTGCGGTGAGTTAGTTCCCTACAACTTCAAGAGGGTGTCCTTCAAGAGGGCCAATCACAATCATCCCAACTACCTTACCCTCATTAAATGGCATTCCTCAACCACCATGATGACCCAGGCCAGTGCACAACCTAAGTTGGACCAATCAGACTAAAAGGAAGAATGTTTACTTCATAGTAGAAAGTAAGGTCTACTCTAAAACAAGGATGTATATACTGCCAATCTTGAAGGAAACCAGTCTGGTGTCAGAGCCCAGATAAAGAAGAGAAGAGCCAAGAGAATCATGAATTTGTGAGCCTAGAGCCCCCAGTTTACTATACTCTCAGCTTACCCTGTCTCTCTACTTTCTTCTATGTGGGTAACAATTTCCTTTATTGTTTAAGCCAACTTGGAATAGGGTATCTTTTCCCATACCCAAGGGTATCCTGAGAAATACTGGTATAATTAAGCAACTTATTTACGAATTCTAAATCACTAACAATCATTGTTTAATCTAACCTGTATTTTCCTTCTGCCCTGATCCCACAACCTATTATACTACAATATTTATCTTAACTCCCACTTAATCTTACAGCCGAGTCATTTCTCTTTGAGGATACTCATTCATTTGACAAATATTCATTGAGTACTACTCTGTCTTGGGCATTGTCAGGCTCTGGTTTAGTGAGATAAATGAATCACAGCTCTTACCCTCACAGAATTAATGTCCAGGAAGACAACAAATTACCATAATATGTAATAGTCCTATAACTATATTACTTTCCAGTGGGTAGCTTCTGGTGGCTCCCTCCCCCTTTTGTTTATCTTCCAATATCAGTCCGATGTTCCCACTCCACTTTACCTGCCCACTGGCGTCTTCTGCCCCCATAGAAATCCAGAAGTGTATAATTCTAATCTCAGGCTGATTTCATGGGTAATCAGAGTTCTTTGGTAGGTAATCAGCTCACTTTAGGGTACAGGTTGAAACGGTGCCTCCTCCTACTTTTCTGCCATCTTGTCTCCCTAGTCCTATAACTATAGTTATAGGACTTATAGTTATAATAGTCCTATAACAACCCATTGTGTTGTGTACTCTGTGTGTGTGTGTGTGTGTGTGTGTGTGAGTGATGTAGGTGTTCTCAGAGCATAAAGAAGGGAATCTCAAGGGCTTTATGAATACTTCACAGAGAAGGTAACATTTTATTTGGTTCTTAAAAGATGACTAGGAGTTTTACAGTATAGAAAAGGCATTCTAGGCAGCAGGGAAAATCATGATCAGTATCATGTAACTACAAGAGCGTTGGGAATGCTTGAGAATGATGGCAGCTCCAAGTGTGCTTCAAAAAAATAAGAAAAGAGACGAGCTCTAAAACTGCACTCCTGGTCAGTCTCAAAAATCCCTCTGGTCTTTTGTTCTTGTGCATGAAGTCATTTAACGCTTTTCTTCATTTCAGCCACCATTATCCTTTGTTGCGGTTGTAGAGTTAAATAGAGGTCGAAGCTGTGTTTCTTTGGCTTTGCTAGTTCTCTATCTAAGGCCAGAGTCAAAAGCTCAAGAGACCTTTTTAATCATCATTATGGTGTTTGTGCAACCCTGATATTTATAAAATCCTATGGTTACTTTCTTAACAATTATAATTTCTCATTGTGATTTCTCAAATACTTCATTATTGCTTTACTAATTTTTCTGATCTCCTTCACAGTTAGTTTTAAGGTATTATTGGAAATTAGCTGGTTATTTAAATTAAAATGTTCATTTATTAACTTCTTCCCATAAAGACAACTCACAACTTCATATGAGATAACTAACTGTATTCTAACCCATTCAGAGAACTCAATACAGTTTTTTTAATTCTCAATTTGTCATTTAATATTTAAATAACATTCCTTTTGAGCACCTACTATATACATGTTATAAGCACTAGGAATTTTATGAAAATGCAGCTTAGAACTCAATGAATATAAAATTACTAAATAATAAAATCTAAAATGGCTACAGCCAGAAAAAAAAATTTTTGATGAAACCACAGAAGAATTTTTAATAGACCTCATGACTCCATTAAGGAAGAAACTTTCTCAGACTAGATTCTACCAGGCAACTCCTCTTCCTCATCCAAATTTAGAATTGGGACCAATATCTCCTAATAGTGCAGGGCCAACCAGAAAGATTGACCCCATCATGAGAGATAATAGAGAAGCAGATTGGAGACCCCCAAAGAGAAGTGATGCCATTGTTTCTGAAAAAAAAAAAAAGGCAGGTAATTGGCAATCTTATTAAATATTTCAAAGAACAAACCATAAATTTCAGCATTGCAATGATGAAAAGACAGAAGTGATATCTGTAAAGATACTATTGGAAATCTACACTTTGAATAAATTCAGAAAGACTTAGATGGCTCTGAAATTGCTTTAAAGAGTAGAATTTAACCAACTGGGTGGCTCAGTTGGTTAAACAGCTGCCTTCAGCTCAAGTCATGATCCCAGAGTCTCGGAATCGAGACCCACATTGGGCTCCCCACTCAGTGGAGACGCTGCTTGTCCTTCTCCCTCTGCCTACTTGTGCTCTTTCTCTGTCTCTCTGTCAAACAAATAAATAAAATCTTTAAAAAAAATTAGAATTTAGTGAATGCAAAACAAATTTGAATTAACAAACCAAAATAATATAGGATAAGAAATCCAAATAGGCCCAAGAAAATTCTCTTTGCCTTTCAACCTCCAATTTCTATCAGTATCTTAATGAAGAGAAACTGATAGTGAATACAAGAATTTTATGTTATGTGTGTATGTATATATGTGTGTGTATGTGTGTGTACACACACTCTCTCTCTACGAATTTGCAACAAAACAATAAATAGAACTTCATTTTTGTTACTTCCAAAAAATACCTGGATTTGAGCAGATTCTGGGATTGGTATTGGCTTAGTGCCTTGATTATTTAAGGCCCATGTCTCTGTCATTCTCCCATGCAGAGTCTTCTAGCATCACAAGATGGTTGCTGTAACACTGGATATTACACCCTCATCAGCTGCTAAAAGAAGTAGGGATGGTCTGGTGCACACCAAATTGGTCCCTGTTAACTTATAATGTGAAATTTTCTCAGACAATCCATCAGCAGACTTCTGCTTGGGTGGAACCATGTCACATGACCACCACTTCCAGCAAGAGACTAGAAAGATAATTTTTAAAAACCTTTGCCAGGTTCCACTGTGAGTGGAATAAGACAGCAAAGAGAAGTGGTGGAAAGGACTTGAGGACAATCATGACTGGGGTTGTGCTGCCTGAATATGCAGTTTGCAAGAAATGATCAGCACAAGGGATATACTTTTTTGGTCCACATAGTGCGTTTGACCATTGCTAACAAATCTTTTTATTGCCTTGAATCCCATATTATACAGCCTTTTCAAATATTTTAAAGACCAATTTCTAGGCCAGATGGCCACTCTCATGACAACGTAGTCAAGATGCTTGTAACTGAGGGAATAGACCAGAAAAACCTCATGATTACCTAATGATGCCTTAATAAACTTGGTCCTGATGTCTGGTGTACACATGATTGAAACATAAGAATGTTAAATAAAGATGTGAAGTGATTGTACTACAAAAATCTACATGACTAAAAAGGGTGAAATCCCATGAAGTGAAGCTGGTCACAGTGCACAACTATAAGGCATCTAAAAATAGTATCTATGACTATTTCTTACAAGTTTGTCTTTGTTCAAAAGCAGGAAGAACCTCCATGCTGTTTTCCAGAGTGGCTGCACTGCAACATGGGGGCTTAAGTGGGTAGGAGAAGAATCAATGAAACAAGATGGGATTGGGAGGGAGACAAACCATAAGTGACTCTTAATCTCACAAAACAAACTGAGGGTTGCTGGGGGGAGGAGGTTTGGGAGAACGGGGTGGGATTATGGACATTGGGGAGGGTATGTGCTTTGGTGAGTGCTGTGAAGTGTGTAAACCTGGTAATTCACAGACCTGTACCCCTGGGGATAAAAATATATGTTTATAAAAAATAAAAAATTAAATAAATAAATAAATAAATAAAGCTTTATTTATACAAGCCAAAAAAAAAAATAAAGGCAGGAAGATTGACTAAATGACCTTGTAGGGTTTTCCATAGCAAATTGTTCAGCTAGACTCACAAAAATACTGATCTTTATAAACTATTGCAGGAATTTTAATACATGCAATGAACTATAATCATTGATTAGATAAATCTGTTTGTCTAGACTTCAAAGAGTTTTGGAGTAAATATTTCTCTCCAGTAACAACAGAGGCAAGTGGTTAATTTCAAAGTGGTCCTTGCACTGTACATGGGGTCATTTTACGTACCCACATCAGAGGTCTTAAAACATCCCAGACAGATAAGCTTTATTCCATTTCAAACACTGACAGAAGGAGATTTTAACAGCCTCTAGTTAAGTATATCATAAAAATAGCTCTTATTGCAATTGAACTATGCTTCTACTATTAATATTGACTAAAAGTCTAGAGAGTTTTAGAATGAAAAAAATTAAAAAGGGGTAAAATTCACCCAACTTTGAAGTAAAAATTCAAGTTACCTCTGAAAATTTAAATTATGTCTAAATGTCATAGAGGAGCCATCTAGAATTCCCTGTCTTTAAATTTCTTCACTATGGAATAGAGAAAGTAGCAAAGAAAGAAGAATAAAGTAAATCACAGAATTTCTGGAAACTTAGCCATTGTTGTAAACAAGCCATGGACAACGTTTCCTGGGGCCTTAACCATGTACTTGTGTCAAGGAAACATGTTCTCAAAGAGCCAAGCTGATTAATTTCACCTGGTCATGAGCCACAACACAGCCAGGGGACATGACAGATTGACTGTAGGAGAGAACTATTATTTTTCCTCTGTGACCAAAGCTGTAAATGTTGGAATCATAACTGGGAAGAAGTAAACTCAATCATGCAGTTAAAGTGTTATTTTGAACCAATTGGCCAATAATTTTCTCACTGAAATAAAACTTCAGGAAACAACCCATAGACGTGAAGGAACTTGCCATCACAACAGATAGTTGCTTCCACATTCTTCAAACCATTAAGGAAAGATAGCAATCTACATTCTAAATGTTAAACTAAATACCCTTTTTAAAAGGCTTGAAATAAATGCAACATGCTTTTATAAATATTCTCAAAAAGTACCTAAATACTTGTCATGACCATGTTTATTTTTCAATAGAAGATAAACTAACCATCAAAAACAATTCCTCTGCAATGACATATCAGTAATATCACTAAAGTGACCAATCTGCTTAATCAGAGTAACACAGTTTTGGATTCCTATTTTCTGAAGAAAAACAAGGATAAAGAGATTCTTATTTCTTAAAAAAAAAAAAAAAAAGAAAAGAAAAGAAAAGACTAAAATGGAGACCTGGGTAGGGTAAAAAGTGGGGTTTGTGAAGAGTAAGGAAATGGAAAAGCCCTTCTGGTCCAATTTTGCCTATGATCATTTCTGTTCTCCAGTTTACTGGTAGCAACTCCCTGTGGGCTCCAAAATAAACGCACCTGCTTTTTTAATGTGCAGAATTTTTTAAATATATGTCTTGGTGTCATTGAATGAAAAGTATTAATATAGAGGTCATCTGTAACATCTCTCACCCTTATAATTTCTTCCTCAATCACATGACTTCTTAAAAGAGAATGCTGAGGTAGAGGGCGGCATTCTCAAGTGGAAGAGCTTCCTTTGGCACATATGCTATCCAGATACATTTTCTATCCTGTCTGCTCTTCTTCAGTGCCAGGCAGAGGACTTTGGAGACCTCTACTATGTATCCAATTCAAACTACAATCTTATCTTGGAGGACAAATTTTATATTCATACCGAATATTTTATTTTTTAATTTTATTTTATTTAAATTCTATTAATTAACATAGAGTATATTATTAGTTTCAGAGGTAGAGTTCAGGGATTCATTGGTTGCATATATCACCTAGAGCTCATTACATCACATGTTCTCTTTAATGCCCATCACCCAGTTGCCCCATCCCCCTACACTCCTCCCCTCCAGCAATCCTCAGTTTGTTTCCTATGGTTTGTATTCCTCTCTGATTTCAGCTTATTTGATTTTCCCTCCCTTCCCCTATGATACTGTTTTGTTTCTTAAATAACTGTTTTTCTCTAATTGACTTTCTCATATAATTGTCTTTCTCTAATTGACTTATTTCACTTAGTATAATACCTCCTAGTTCCATTCACATCATTGCAAATGGTAAGATTTCATCCTTTTTGATGACTGAGTAACATTCCTGTGTGTGTGTGTGTGTGTGTGTGTGTGTGTGTGTGTACATCTTCTTTACTCATTCATCAGTTGATGGACATCTGGGCTTTTCCATAGTTGGTCTATTGTGCTTTAAAAAATAAAGACTCTAATTTTTTCTGATTACAAATTCTAGAAACATTTCTCAAAACCAAATTTTCTTTTTCTGCAGGAAGAAACATGAGCCTCAGTTTTGCTAAGTCCTCAAATGTAAACTAAAACATGTTTCTTGGATAATCTGGCATTATCTTGCATTTAGATATCTCTTTGCTTTAATTTTCTCCCCAACAGAATATAGGTCAAGCATGGAGAATATTTCTCCTGTGAATTTACAGCATCAAACAATACCTTGCATGTACTTAAATCTTAATATAGAATTATTCAATGAAAAAGTGCCAAAGAATGCAAAGAAAGAAAATAGAGAAGAAAAATGGAAATGAAGGAGAGAAAGGTATCAGACAGATATATTATTACTAAATTTAGCTTTTGCAGGCAATATAGAAAAATTTCTATATTTCTGAACTTCATGTATGTCATATACACCAAATACAAGATATTTTCCCCATTCTTTCCCCCCAAATAATTTTAACATATTTTGTATAACAAAATTAACAATGGCCTTTGTCTCCACAATCAACTAATCTCATATTTAAAGATAAATTGAGCCAATACCTGTACCACAATGCATGAATGTGTCAGTAGTTTGCACATCCTCTCCAGAGAAGAGTGAAAGTACACATTTAACTAAAATCAACCTATCTACTTTAATTGCCCACAGTCAAAAACTTATTGAGTTAATTACAGAGGAAGATTATAGCTATAAAGTCATGCTGTAAAAGTTTCCATTCTTTAAAATGGTCCTGTTTAGAAACTGGTCAAAATTACCAACATTATGTTTCTGCTTTGCTTATTCTGAGAACTCAGAATTCCATTAAAATTAGAGAAAAATCCTTTCAGACTTTCATAGAAATAGGATCTATATTGCAAAAAGAATAAGTATTTAGATTTTTTTAATAAGTACCTAGATTTCTTTCAGGGCAAATAGCTATACAACAGGTATACTAAAATCACACTTACTTTCAAATATATGTCATTGGGTATCTGAAACCTTAAATACTACATTCCATTTTTAATGGAATTTTATAGGTCTTTTATAACAGGTGACTAGCCATTCCTTTGCCTTTCTCACAAATGTCATTTCTCACTGTGTGCTTATAAAGAAGTAAATGTAGAAGATATAGGATACTAACATGAATATTTCCTCTACTCTACATAACCAAGAAATTGGTATTTTTAATACCTAAGAATAACTTATTTGCTTATGATTTGCTCTCATTCATAAAAGTATAGTTGAAAGTAGCAATACCCAATTAATTAAGAAAACAATTTAAGTGGGGTTGGATTATGATAAATTATAAATATAATCAATTAAAGCTGAATTATTATTAAAAAAGACAAATACTGAATCTATATACCATATCCATTGTGAGTGAATTTCCAAGGAGCTCTTCTTGAGTCTCACAGAATACTTGAAACATTACGAAATCTTCCTTTGGGGCCATGTGATCCATGTATTGCCTCTCTCTTTTCTTCCTCAGTACAGTCTTGCACTGATTCATCAATTACTTCATACTTGGATCACAGTCTCCTCTTAATCCCCACCATCTTGCTTGGTGAATTCAATCCCCATGTGTTTTACCTCTCCAACAGCCTCGCTTCATAGTTCTCACTCCTTCTCAGTTCCATTCAATAGCCCACCTCCATTTCACTTCAGGCAGCCACATCTTAGGCTTTATATAACCCAGAACTGCCTCATTTTTGAAATATTAAACTCCAGGGTCAGATTCATTGAATCACATCCTCTTATATCTCCAGTTCCTCCCTACACACTCCGTCGTCTTCTCTGCTCTTTAATCTCACCATTTGGTTCCAATTCACCAGTCCACTCCTATTTATTCTCTCTTTTCTATGACTAATGTAAGTATCATTTTGAGTACACTCTTACCAAACCCCTTAACTCCATTCCACAGTCAATTCATCACACAAACCAGGCATAACTTCAGGCCTGGATTGATTCAGCTGTCTAATCATTTCTCTTCTATGCCAAGATACATAAAGCCTACTAAAGAGAAGACAGAATGCATGCAAAAGGACAGAATGCCTAAACATGAAGATGAATGGTATGAAAAATTCATGAACTCCAGCTTCAAGTAGACTCTCAAAATTGTTCTGTCATCCTAGTTGTTTCCTTTTTCTTTGTCCCACAGTAGTTAATTGTATGGCATCATCCCAGGTCTTATGCCTTTATTACCTACTTTATCATATTTTAACAAAGGACCATAATTCCTTACTTCATAGAGAAAACAAAGTCATAATTTGCCAACTCCCAACACTAATTTATTTTTAAGCAACTCAATATTTTCTCATTCATTTTTGTGCCGGTAGAAGAGTTCTTTTTTGGGGGGCCAGTAGAAGAGTTCTTTTTTTTTTTTTTTTATCCCAGTCTCTTTGTTCCACTTCCCATATCCTCAAGAACCTCTTCCCATTAATTAGCATCCTCCCGCACAGCTGGATCTTTAATCTCTTCTATGCTGACTTCTCTCCTGTCTATAATTATGTTCAAGTCTCTCATATCTAATAATAAAATGGAATAAAATCCTTATTAAACAAAATCTTTATTAATCTATTTCTCTGGATGCCATACTGTTTTTTCTCTTTTTCTTCATACTTATACTAACTAGTAGAAACTGAGGTCTCTATTGTTGCCTTTCCCTCCTCACTTTACATTTATTCATCTACCTAATGCAATCTGCCTTCTATGTCCTCCAGTGCCACCAAATCTGCTTTGGCCTAGGTCAACAAACACTCTAAATTTTAAAAATCAAATGGAAGATTTTCAGTTAGTACCTTACCTAACCCTCCTGAAATATGTACTGTACCCTTTCTGAAATTGATCTCTTAATCCCTTTATCTCTTCCAAGTCTTTGCTCAAATATCATCTTCTTGTCTATCTACCCAGATTACCCAATTTAAAATTTCAATACTGGGGACACCTGTTTGGCTCAGTCAGTTAAGCTCCTGCCTTTGGCTCAGGTCATGATCCTAGGGTCCTGGGATTGAACCACAAGAGGCTCCTTGCTTAGCTGGGAGCCTTCTTCTACCTCTCCCTCTGCCTGCCACTCCCCCATTTGTGCTTGTGCTTGCTCTCTTTCTGTCAAATAAATAAATAAAATATTTAAAATATTTAAAATAAAATTGCAACATTCTTACATACTCTTATACTACTTTATCATATTTTATTGTACTTATCATCTTTTAACAAAATATGGAATTTACTTATTTACTCTATTTTTGCCTGTCTCTCCCCAGTACCAAATAAGTTTATCTGTTGTGTTCACTGATTTATCTCAATATCTCATAGAACATAATAGCTCAAAAGATTCGTGTTTAAGGGATGGATCTTAGTTTGCAGGACAACAGTCTCTCTCGGGTTTTCTCTTGACTCTTGGCCTTTTTTCTTCACTTCCTTTGTGATCTGCTTTACACTTCCTTAACTTTTGGTCTCCCCCAGGTTTTCCTACTTTCTTCTATTCTCCCTGAGAGGTCTCAGCCACTGTCATGGTCTGCACTATTTCCTTCATGTTAGCTACTGAATATCTATATTTCCAGTGCAAGTCTTTCTCTTTAATTCCAGACCTGTATACCTAACTTCTTCGTAAACATCTACATTTGGAAGTCCCACAGACAATCCAAACTCTCTCCCAATGGTCTTCTTGTCCTCCAACCAGTTATAGCTATTCACTCACATGGATAACTTAGATCTATATTTATATGACTTCCATAAAGTACCTTTTCTAAGTACAATATTTTACCTAAAATTTCCTGATCGAGGTGAATGTTACTGTGGACATGAAAAATGAATCTATACTTTATGTAACCAGGCAGCATTTAAAACACAACATGAGATTTACAGTTCTAATAACATGAAAATGAGATATTTATAGGTAGATCAAGGAAAATTTTGCTCTCAGCACTCAGTAACATTTTTCCTATAATTTTGAATAATCATTAGGTAATTAATCACTTGTTACACTGAATTTTCTTTTATAAATATGAAAAGATAAAATTAAAAGCCATTACCCTCCAAGTCATTTGCATCTATAAATGAAAACTATCAATCAGCAGTCCTTATTTAATGAATTTAACCAAATGATCACAATTCAGAAATGAACCATACAATTATAACTAAGCAATACTATCTCGAGATGCCAGAGTGTGCCATGGGCAAAACATGTATTATTCTAGAGAAATTTTAAGTATATATTGCACATACAATATGGAAGGCTGGAAAGAACAATGAAGTTGGAAAATGACAACCTGGATTCAATTTTTACTTCTACTACATATTAATTGTTTGGCTTTAAGAAAGTTAATAGTTGTAAGCACATATTGAACACTTACTAAGTGCCATTCACTCTTCTAATAGTTTAGCATTTTACAATCATCACAATAACCCTATAAAACAGTCACCATCATTGTTCCTCAGTTTCTAGATGAAGGAACTGAAGAATGCAGAAGTAATTTATTCAAGATCACAGTTTGTAGTTAGCAGTCATATTTCAAACCCAGATTGCTTGTCTCGTTTTATATATATATATATATATATATATATATATATATCCATGCTAACACATTTTTCATGACACAGAAAAATAAATCATTTTTTAATGTTTTTGTGCACTGCAAACTAAATATTAAGATATCAGGTAATCCCGAGAGCTACCTGAATACAGAACTAGATCTAGCTCATTGTTCTTCATATAATAACAGTTTCAATAACAATCCATCAGCTTATGATGGACCATCTCTTTAGAATATCCTGTTGGCTCATGGACTATTTAAAAATCATTTGCTAGTACAAAATAAAATGTGAGCTTTGTTTTTTGTAACAAGAGCTGAATTTGTCTTTTGAGCTGTCAAACCCTAGCTCAGTAAGGAACTTTAACTGCTCCATGCCATTTTCATGCCATCCTCTGGTGCTATTTGATCCAACAAATACTATTTTGGAATACACTACATTAAGGCAAAGGGTTAAAAAAAAATCTTTCCCCTTTCTCTCTTAGAATTTGACATCCAATTCATTTTCCAGATCAGTTCCCTTGGCAACCTGATAAAGGAAGTACGTCAGCTACATTTCTGCTTGGTTAATTGCATCCGGAATGGTAAAAACTATAAATGAATGATAAGCACTTCATGGGAATACCATAGTTTTAGACTCTTATAACTGGGCATACTTATATAGAAGCCTGCCTCTGGACTGCTATAAGAGATATTGGCTCCTGTGGTATATAAAGTTTTAAGCCTGGGGATCTTTCATAACTGCTTCTTCTGAGAATTACTCTTTCAAACCTGAAATGTGTCCTGGGGAACCAAAAAGCAAAGCTGCTGGACTGCCGTACAGACATCAGCATGGACTGATGTGAGGGCTAGTTCCAAGGAATAGCAATCCCTGATACAGCCCTGGACAAGTCGGGTTCCTGCCCTATGTGCTTTCTAAGCAACTTTGATGTCACATGTGAGTTATGGTAATCTTGTGAGACTGATTACTTAATAGAACCTAGAAAAGACTCCCTATTTCTGAGTTTAGAGTGATAGTTTTCATTTATAGATGCAAATGACTCCCTCTTCAGAGTTTAGAGTGATAGTAGATAACAGAACAGTACATAAATAATTAATAAACACACCAGGAATATGTTTCTTTTCATACACTTCATATACTTTTCATATACTTCATGGCTGAGCTCATACAGTGAACTGCACCTTGTACAAAAACCATATGCTGTAAAAATACATGTCTGGCATATAAAACTAAAGAATGTTTTGTTGGATGGATGGAAGGATGGATGGATGAATAACTAGTGAATGACTGAATGGTTCTCACCAGTATAGTGAGTGAAAGAAGCTGGAGCCTTAGTTCTCAAGTCTCATTTGATCCTAACTCAGCTTTCTTGTTGTCCCAGCTTGGCCCTCTCCTTGATTTTGAATCAAGTTACTGACCCGCTGCCTGACTTCTTGTGCTGGGTAACACCCATTTGCATCTCCAGATCTCCTCCCCAACTTTCTCAAATCTTCTCTGTGTTCAAGGGGCTGGCCAACATGAAACTCGTCAACAGACTGCTTTGCCTTCCAGCTTTCTGTTGAGCCACAGAAGGGCATCATAAAAGGTTGGAGGGAGGGTGGAGCAAAAGGTTGGGATATTCATTCCTTGAGCACGGTTCTTGTAAGGTAAGTGGGATGGTTGTAAAGGTCATAGTTACTGTATTATAGCCTTCCCACACAATGTCATCTCCAAATTTTAGGAACTACTGTCCCCTCACCCCTATAGACTTATGGGTGGTAATAGCTTCCTGTTGTTATTTAGAGATAGAGATCACACTATCCCTTGTTATTTCTCTACACCCTGTTCAATGTTTAACTTAGTCCCTTTATTAAATACTCCTCACATTACCGATTGTACAGAATTCTGACTGAAAGACCTCTGATTCTGCTAATTTTCAAATCTCTTGTAATACAGTTTCCTCCCCTGATGTGTCTACTTGGTTTTACCACCAGCCATAACCCACCTTCAGTGCTTCTACTTCTCCAAACTTAGTCTAATCTAGGTAGAATTACCTCTAACTTTTGATGTTTATACATTACCCTAACCCCCATGACCTTGCTATATTTTTCCCTGTCCAAACCCAAGCCCTTATAGACACTACCAGTTATATACTGGTATTACAAATAGTCTGGGATTGATTTTTGTTTTGGAGATGTAGTAGGATACAGTTGAAAGAGCAAAGGCTTTAGGCTGGAGCACAGGAGCATTTGAGTTTCAGTTCTAGTATTTCACTGATCCTAAGCAAGTCAACAAAACTACCTGAGCTTTTATTTCTTCTGCAAATTAGGAAGAACAAGACCTATTCCACAAGGTTTTAATAAACACTAAAGATGATATATGTTGATGTTTGGCACATAATATGTGCAGAAAAATGTGGTATATTATATTATTATTGATAACATAATTAATATTCAAGAGCTATTATGAAGCACTTTTCAACTAAGGGATCATTTCTAAAGGTCCATTCAGGTATATCAAGATATTTTAAAATTCTTTTTTTTTTTTTTTTTTTTTTTTTAATTTTTTATTTTTGATAAACATATATTTTTATCCCCAGGGGTACAGGTCTGTGAATCACCAGGTTTACACACTTCACAGCACTCACCAAATCACATACCCTCCCCAATGTCCATAATCCCACCCCCTTCTCCCAAACCCCCTGCCCCCGGCAACCCTCAGTTTGTTTTGTGAGATTAAGAGTCACTTATGGTTTGTCTCCCTCCCAATCCCATCTTGTTTCATTTATTCTTCTTCTACCCACTTAAGCCTCCATGTTGTATCACCACTTCCTCATATCAGGGAGATCATATGATAGTTGTCTTTCTCTGCTTGACTTATTTCGCTAAGCATGATACGCTCTAGTTCCATCCACGTTGTTGCAAATGGCAAGATTTCATTTCTTTTGATGGCTGCATAGTATTCCATTGTGTATATATACCACATCTTCTTGATCCATTCATCTGTTGATGGACATCTAGGTTCTTTCCATAGTTTGGCTATTGTGGACATTGCTGCTATAAACATTCGGGTGCATGTGCCCCTTTGGATCACTACATTTGTATCTTTAGGGTAAATACCCAATAGTGCAATTGCTGGGTCATAGGGCAGTTCTATTTTCAACATTTTGAGGAACCTCCATGCTGTTTTCCAGAGTGGCTGCACCAGCTTGCATTCCCACCAACAGTGTAGGAGGGTTCCCCTTTCTCTGCATCCTCGCCAGCATCTGTCATTTCCTGACTTGTTGATTTTAGCCATTCTGACTGGTGTGAGGTGATATCTCATTGTGGTTTTGATTTGTATTTCCCTGATGCCGAGTGATATGGAGCACTTTTTCATGTGTCTGTTCGCCATCTGGATGTCTTCTTTGCAGAAATGTCTGTTCATGTCCTCTGCCCATTTCTTGATTGGATTATTTGTTCTTTGGGTGTTGAGTTTGCTAAGTTCTTTATAGATTCTGGACACTAGTCCTTTTATCTGATATGTCGTTTGCAAATATCTTCTCCCATTCTGTCAGTTGTCTTTTGATTTTGTTAACTGTTTCCTTTGCTGTGCAAAAGCTTTTGATCTTGATGAAATCCCAGTAGTTCATTTTTTTTCCCTTGCTTCCCTTGCCTTTTGCGTTGTTCCTAGGAAGATGTTGTTGCGGCAGAGGTCGAAGAGGTTGCTGCCCGTGTTCTCCTCAAGGATTTTGATGGATTCCTTTCGTACATTCAGGTCCTTCAACCATTTTGAGTCTATTTTTGTGTGTGGTGTAAGGGAATGGTCCAATTTCATTTTTCTGCATGTGGCTGTCCAATTTTCCCAGCACCATTTATTGAAAAGGCTGTCTTTTTTCCATTGGACATTCTTTCCTGCTTTGTCGAAGATTAGTTGACCATAGATTTGAGGGTCTATTTCTGGGCTCTCTATTCTGTTCCATTGATCTATGTGTCTGTTTTTGTGCCAGTACCATGCTGTCTTGATGATGACAGCTTTGTAATAGAGCCTGAAGTCCGGAATTGTGATGCCACCAACGTTGGCTTTCTTTTTCAATATCCCTTTGGCTATTCGAGGTCTTTTCTGGTTCCATATAAATTTTAGCATTATTTGTTCCATTTCTTTGAAAAAGATGGATGGTACTTTGATAGGAATTGCATTAAATATGTAGATTGCTTTAGGTAGCATAGACATTTTCACAATATTTATTCTTCCAATCCAGGAGCATGGAACATTTTTCCATTTCTTTGTGTCTTCCTCAATTTCTTTCATGAGTACTTTATAGTTTTCTGAGTATAGATTCTGTGTCTCTTTGGTTAGGTTTATTCCTAGGTATCTTATGCCTCAGCAATCAGACAACAAAAGGAAATTAAAGGCATCCAAATCGGCAAAGAAGAAGTCAAATTATCACTCTTCGCAGATGATATGATACTATATGTGGAAAACCCAAAAGACTCCACTCCAAAACTGCTAGAACTTATACAGGAATTCAGTAAAGTGTCAGGATATAAAATCAATGCACAGAAATCAGTTGCATTTCTCTACACCAACAGCAAGACAGAAGAAAGAGATATTAAGGAGTCAATCCCATTTACAATTGCATCCAAAACCATAAGATATTTTAAAATTCTACATAGCTGTAGAAATCTTCTGCTGCTTAATTTTCTCATATCAACTCACAATATCAAATAAACAATCAAAATTATGATTATTAAAAGATAAAAGTAAATATATTATTTCTAGTTGCTGTAGATATAAAGAGCAAAAAACTATGTGTTCAGGACTTTTATTTTTTGCTTGTAAAAACATTAAAAATGTTTTTTAATTTTGAAATTTGAAGTTAACAAGAAAATGTCATATTAATTCTATCTTTCCCCTATCAGTGCAACATATTATGACAGCCTTCATGGTATAGGATTTTCCTTTAACATTAAAGCTATCTTTTTGTTAAGTTGCCAAGATATTTGGCACAGTTACCAGTCCAAATTAAGAATATGGTCTTTTAAAGTACAAACATTGACAAAGTAAAAAACTTTCCTAGGCAAATGAGTTTCACACCATACAAGAACAAGAAGAGACAACATACTTCTGTTTCCTTTCTCAGCATGCATTAGAAATATCTTTAAATAGACCTACTAACTGAAGAGCCTTGAAGTCAGAATAGCTGGTAGGTTTTGAGCTGTGATTTTTAAGGCTGTCACACAGGACTTTTTAAATCCTCTGCCCGTCTTTCCAATGCCTGTCAGTGATGTCTGAAACTCCTTTGGTAATACAGAAGTCTATTATCTATCATTTAAAATGGGTTTAAAATGTAAAAAGTTATTAAACCTAAATTGATAGTTACATTTGCTTTTTATTTTTTCCTGATTCTGATAAAGCGTTACAGCAAGGAAAGAACTGAAAGGTTGAAAAGGAAGAAGCTGGCAACACTGAAAACAAATACAATCTAATTCATATTTGTGCCTAAGGCTAGCACTCCAGCTAGTTCTTTGAGATTCTAATGAAATTCCTTAATATGCCTCTTTCTGCTAAAATATGTGTCCTTTCTTGTTTTTTGATGGCCCTGAAATTTATATAGAGATTCTAAACTTGTTCAGAAGCTTTCCTTCACCTAACAGCCTAAAAAAAATTGTTATGAAGTAAGTGAATTCAAAGTCCTTATTAAACCCAAAGGCAGCCTGCCAGGGTATGGAATGCATGGGTGGCCCCCTTGAGTATCCACTGACATAACTTGAAATGCATTGACTTTGGTGACAAAGAGGAACCCATTTAGGTTTTTCATTTCATTTTGTTTCTGGCACATGAGCACTGAAGAAGAATAGATGTGAAGAACAAGAGAATGCTTCTGTTCTCATTCAACCCCTTAGGATATGTGGAGCACAAACTGACAGATGTATTAAAGAGAGAAACTGCAGAACCTATTTTCAATAGTTTTTTTTTTTTTAAGTGCTGTCCACAAGCAATTCTGTTACAGTGTGGAGGTGACAATTCGAGCTGCAGCAAGGTTCATTATCCACTTCTGCATCTGACCTTCACACCTGGCCTGACCTTGAGTACTGATAGTTTTCCAAGCAGCAAGGGTAGCACCTTTAACACAGACCTCAACATTTTCACATCTGATAATGAGACTGCTTCATAAGTAGAGATATGAATAGAACAGTGAAACCAAGAAGAAAACAATTGGCAGAAATTCTGTAAACTCTGTTGGCAGATTAGTTCGAGAGAACATGTGAGGAACTTTTCGGAACTTCCCTGAAATGCTTGCTAGGTGTAAGAAACACCAAGGGAAAGAGGAGAAATATCTGGTAAATGGAAGCTGAGGGCCAGTTTCAGCAGGTAAGGAGCTGGAAGCTCCCACAGTATGAAATAATATAAGACATTAATAAGATTTTATGTTCTGGAGTCAGTCCCTGGGTTCAAATGTTGACTTACCACTTAATAGTTGTCTGACCTTGTTATTTAATGACCAGTGCTACAGTTTTCTCATCTATAAAATGGAGGTGATAATAATCTCTACTAAGATTCATACATGCAAATGGTTAGAACAATAACTAACAATAAAGGCAAGCTTTTGACTATTGTAATTTGGCCTCATTTGTACTCACAGACTGATGATGTCAGAGACCTTTGGAAACAGATTAAGGGGGATCTTCTGAACCAAATAGACATTTCCTACTTTCTATACTATCCCAAGTCAGTTGGAGTAGCAACTGGACACATCATGTAAATATCCATTCAAATCTTGTAAAAAAAAATAATAACAGAAAAGGATTATGTATTTGATCCCTGGATGATGAATTGTATTAATAATATCTTGACAAATCTTAAATGAACCAGGATTTTGAGACCTTCACTCTGTTTCCAACTCTGAAATTCACTTAATCTTTTTGAGCTTTGAATGATTATTAAATCTGCGTCTATATAATCAGGCCCAGACAGTGCAAAATATTAAAAACACAACAATGTAAAAGATAGCATGTGTTCTCCCAAAATGATAAGCTTTTTCATTTCAACCCTGATCAAATCTGTCTTTGATGGTATGGGTATATATTTGCACACTGTATTTTCTTTTATACAAGAGTTCAGGTTTATTTGAGGAGCCAAGCTATTGGGATCACTTTGGTCTCTGGCCCAAGCTTCTATGCTGAGTGAATAGGTTGAAACAAATGAACAGGTATGTAATTCAAATGTAAATGTACACAATCACTTGGAAATGGATTAGTAGCTACAAAATAAATGTCTTGAATGAAAAAGCTTATGGTAGTTATTTTTTTAGCATAGATTTTCCAAATGCTTTAATTTGCTTCTGCAAAAATAACATTGCCCTCTTTTAATTTTTAGAACAGCAAAGGAAAAATTCTAAGAAAGCCCCTGAATCCAAAGCCACATAAATGTACTTATTCCCTTCATATACTTTTCCTTCTTCCCAATATCTCAAGCCATCACAACATCTTAATTCTCATGAGCTACCCCTTTCCCTTCAGGAAGAGTCATCTACTTGAAGGTCTTCAGATTCTTCTTACATGGAGGCTTACAGGATGAGTCTCATCATGTCTTCATTTTCCCTTTCCCCTCCATCATCATAAATCCTAGTCTGGGGGCACCTGGGTGGCTTAGTGGGTTAAAGCCTCTGCCTTCGGTTCAGGTCATGATCCCAGGGTCCTGGGATCAAGCCCCACATTGGGGCTCTCTGCTTTGTGGGGAGCCTGCTTCCTCCTCTCTCCTCTCTGCCTGCCTTTCTGCCTACTTGTGATCTCTGTCTGTCAAATAAATAAATAAAATATTTTTTAAAAAAGAAGAAGAAGAAGAAGTCATAGTCTGACAAATTATCCATTCTTCCAGGAAGGGTGACCCTCACACTACTCTGGACATGCCCTAATTTGTTGCTACTCTCCTGTACCCTTCTATCTTGCCCTCTGGTATTTAAAGTCTTCAGTCAGAAAGCTCCCCCACCTGTGTGCTCAAATTGATTTTTGCCTTCTTGTTATAACCAACAACAGATTTGCCTTTACAATGCTCTCAAGTGGTAGCTATAGTTTGTTTCACATACCACTCATCTCAGCGATTTCAAGTAGATTTAGTTTATTCCTCTCCAATGCCTTCTCCAAAGAGTTTATCTTTCAAATCCTAAATCATGTGAAGTTTGTTTCGTTAGAGTTTACCACTCATTCTTTTTTGATGCCATGAATCTACTTCCTAGTGACTCTTTATTTGTTAATGACCTTAACACCTAACTTGTTGTCTTTTATGTCTGTTGCTTTCTTACTGATCCTTCAACATCCAGCAAATATGCTGAACTCTCAGTTCCTTAACCACCTTAGCTCTGATGACTTTTTAAACCCAATTTCACATGGTTCTACTTGCAAGTTTTAAACACCATTGATAACTGCAGCACTTTCACATCTCAATTTCAAAATACCTGCTTTGCATCCAAATCACCCATCTAGTAAACCATACCAGCACTTTGCAGTCCTCACTAGGGATCTCCAATCTACTCTACCTACCACTTCTCATTTCCAGCTCCTGACTCCAAACATCCAGCTTCCTTCTTTATTCAGCATCTCACCCATGGCCTAGCCCTGTAATTATCCTCTGATAGATTGGATTTGGTGTGCAAAAAAAAGAGGGAAGAAACAACCATGGCCCCAAGGTTATGGAAGACTGGAGTTGTTATTAATTAAAATGGCATAAGCTCTTCCTTCATATCTGCATGAAGAAAAACACTGGCCCTTGTTGAAAACAACTACCCAATTATTCTTGCCAGAACCTGGAGAAAATCCTAACTGTAATGATTACTCTCACTTCAAATTTGAGTCCACATTTCTTAGCATTGCTATGAATAATCCATGGTTCTTCCCTCAGAAATTCAAATCCTATGATCACAAACTACTGTTTCATTCCTCCTTCTCATTGTCTTGAAATCTTCAAAGATCTCTTCTGCTCCATTGTAACCTGATAACCTTACATCATAATTCAAAATGTTTTCTTCTCTCTGCCTTTTGGTCCACTGTACTGCAAGTAGTGTTGCTTTTCAGATCTTTGCCAACCAACCATTTCTCTTATGCTCTAGTACTTGCTCTAATAGCTCTCATTTTCTCAGTCTTTCCTATACCAAGTTTTCACATTCTGCTAATTCATTGTCATGAGCATACAGATGTGTCTACATCACTTATCTTAAAAAGAGAGAACAAAAGCTTCTGTTGATGGGTGCCTAGGTGGCTCAGTCAGTTGAGTGTCCAACTCTGGGTTTCAGTTCTGGTCGTGATCTCAGGGTCATGCATACACTCTGTGTTGGGCTCTGTGCTGAGTGTGAATTTTCCTTCAGATTCTCACTCCCTCTCCCTCTGCCCCTCCTACTCTCCCTCTCTCTCTCTCAAATGAATAAATCAGTCTAAAAAAAAAAAAAAAGAAAAGAAAAAAAAACAGCTTCTGTTGAACCTATGTCCCATTTAAGCTACATTCCATTTCTCTGTATCTTTTCACAAAAAAACTCCTTTAAAGTCTGTATTTGTTGTTTTCAAATTCCCTCTTCTCCTTCTCTCTTGAATCCATTCTAGTTAGCCTTTTGTCCTTACCACCCATTGAGACAGATCTTGCCAAATTTTAATGACTTCCATGTTGCCAAATCCAATGATAAAATTTCAGACCCCAAATATTCTTGATCTCCTGGTCTCATATGACACAGTTAACCATTCTTTTCTTTTTGAAAGAATTTCTTCACTTGGTCTCCGAGTTCTCTGCCTACCTCATCTCTCCTTCTCGGTCTCAACATTTCCTGGCCTCCAAATGTGGAAATGCCCAGATCTTCAGTCCCCTGATCTTTTCTCTCCTCCTTTCCTTCCCTAAGTTATTGTCTCTTTGAATATTATCTAATGCTGACCACTCCCAAATTTCTACCTACAGTTAGGATTTCTCCACTGAAGCCCAGTGTTTGTGTGTGTGTCTGTGTGTGTATATACACTACACATCACCATTTATATCTCTAATAGATGTCTCAAAATTAAAATGCCCAGAAACTAACACTTGTTTTTCTCCTAAAACTTAGCCATCCTGAGGTCTTCCTCATTTCCATAAATGTCAATGCCATCCTTCCAAAATCTTGCAGCCATCATTGATTCTCCTCTTTTACTTTAACACCCCAAATCCAATCTGTCTGCAAGTCCTATCTGCTCTGGTTTCGTTATATGTTCAGAATTCAATCACCTACTATCATCCTCACTACTACCATTCTGATCTAAAACACCAACACTTCAAGGCTAAATGATGAAAACAGCCTCCCAACTAGTATCTTTCCCTCAGTTCTTGCCTCAGTGGGGACTACCTACAAACAACAACTGAAGAAATGTTGTTTAAAACGATGAATTCCTTAGGGCACCTGGGTGGCTCAGTCAGTGAAGCATCTGACTCTTGATTTAGACTCAGGTCATGATCTCAGGATCACAAAATCAAATCCCATGTCAGACTCTGTGCTAGGAATGGTGCCTGCTTATGATTCTCTCTGTTCCTTTCCCTTTGCCCTTCCTGCTCCTGCTTGTGCTCCTCCCCCTGCCACAAAGAAAGAAAGAAAGAAAGAAAGAAAGAAAGAAAGAAAGAAAGAAAGAAAGAAACCCTCCATTCAAAGTCCACCATTGGATTTACCCTGAGTAAAAAGCAAATTGCTTACAATGGCTCACAACATCCTATATAATTTGGTACCCTGCCTCTCCTGGAATCATCTGCTGTCATTCCTCCATCTCCAGTTCATTCCACACTGATCTCCTTGCTGGTCCTCTAATAACCAAAATACACATGCTTCATGGCAGCTGAAGGAGCAACAAGAAAACTTGCTGTTCTCTCTACCTGAAAAATCCTTTTCCTAGATATTCACATGGCTAGTACCCTCACTGTCTTCAAACCTCTGGTCAAATGTCACCTTATTAAAATGGGTTTCCATGACCACACTCTAAAAATAGCAAGCCGACCTCCACCTTTAGCACTTTCCTTCATTTATGTTTTTATATTTATCCACAGACATTAGCAACATTTAACAGAGTATGTATTTACTTATTGGTTGTTTGTCTTTCTCAGTTATGTCAGCTCTTTGAAGATGAATTTCTATTTTCTTTTTTTCTGTTTTCCCAGCATGTAGAACAGGGGCTGGAACACAGGATGTGCTCAGGTAAATTTTATCAAAATTTATTCATTGAGACAACATGGACAAAATAAAACTGTTCACACACACACACACACACACACACACACACACACTTATTGCCCTCACCAAATTTTTGCCATCTCTCTAAATAGCTGCACTATCCCCCAATTGTCCAAGTGGAAAACCTATATGTCCTCCTCAGCCCTTCATCTTCCCTTCATACTCCACATATAATTCTTCAGAAGTCATGTCCTCTCCACTACAAAATAGATACCAAATCAGGCCACTTTTCACTCCATCTTTACTGCCACAGCTCTATTCCAAACCTTCAGAATCTTTCACGTGAATCATTGTAATAGCCTCCTAGCTGTTCTCCACCTGCAGTCTTGACATCACACAGCAGCCAAAGTGATCTTTCTAAAACATGAATCAGAGTGCACCACTCCCCCATCTCCCTAGCTCCCATTACAACTGGAATGAAAACTAAAATCTTTACCATAGACCACAGGCTCTACATTAATGGTCTCTGGCTACTTCTCAGGCCTCATGTCTCTCCATCCTCTACTGCTTACTCTAATCTGGTCTGGCTATCCTTCTTTCCTTCTCTTGAACAAGCAAACCTTATCACTATTGCTTTTGCTTTTGAAGTTCCTTCCTCCTTGAAATACTCTTTCCCCAGGTCTTCATATGGCTGCCTCTCCATCTCACAATTCAGGTCTTAATCAAATCCTTATATCCTCCCAATGGCCTTTTCTGACCATTCTCACCTAGCCACTATTCCATCCCTCCCCTTTACTACATTTTACCCCATTTTTAAATGCTTTACAGAAATTACCAGTATGTGAATGAATAAATGAATGAATGAATGAACTACATATAATTGTCTCTTCTACTCTGTCACCCCCAGTAGAAAGTAAAATCTTTGAGGGACATGATTACTTCTATACTGTTCTCCATTATGTGCCAGTGTCTAGAATAGTGCATGGTACATGGCATAATATATACACTAATGATTTGATTACTTCATAATGTCTCCTAACATTTATTAAATGGCTAGAATGCACCTTTCTCTGTTCAAAATATAAAAGCTAGGGGAGACTGGGTGGCTCAGTTGATTTAAGTATCCGACTCTTGGTTTCGGCTCAGGTCCTGATCCAGAGTTGGGTAGAATTTACCTTCTCCCTCTACTCCTCACGCCCCCTCACATGCACTCTTTTTCTAAAATAAATAAATTTTTTTTAAATATATGAAGGCTATACAAAAATAAAAGTCATTCTTATACTATGAGGTAAAAAGTAAACAAATTATTGCAATGTAATGCCATATTCTCTGTGTTCCTTCCTCTCCAGGCTTCCTAAACATAAACTAAATACATCATTAGAACCCACCAGTCTATGAGAGTGAGTTATTAGACTATATCGTGAGTACATTGCCCTGTCATTATGACGTATGCCTGAACACCTTAATGTAGTTGGTTCTTGTCATTTTAACAAACTCAAATTTCTCTTTGCTAGCTGCAGTGCTTTAAATCTTCTTACAGTTAATTCAAATTGCATTTTCTAAAAACCTTCCCTTTTTATCACCATGACTACCCTGCTACACTCAAGTTCTCCCTCTAAATTCCTAGGTTTTAATAATTTAATTCAGAAAGTGCTTTAGTGCCCTTGAACATATTGAGTTTATACATTTTGTCTTAGTACTCAAGGCCCCACATCTCTGTATCGACTCTCTCGCCTCAATGCAGCCCACTTCATTTATTAATTCAATATTTTTTTTTCCTCCCTTTGTCTACTCCCATTTGGAGAGCACTTTCATTTCAAATACTGTATGCCTTGCTCCCACAGTGAGTCAAACCCAGCCACAGTGAAATTAATAATAAATTCCTACATAACAAAATAAAAATTATAAAAGAGTAATTAAGCCTCATCTTGATACACAAAATTCAATATTTGTCATCAGTTCTTAAGGTCATATAATATTCAAGTTTCCTATATAACATTAGTAAAAATATTAATATGAAATTTCTGATTAAAACACATTTCTATAGTGAGTTGGCCTAAATTCTAAAAATCTTAAAGTCATTTTTTATAGTAAAATATGTTATACTGAGACTATTTTCTGAATAATTACGTATTTTAATTCAAAGACTATAAAGAGTATTTTGAAAATATAACATCAATTTATAAGAGTCTACAATTTCAAATAAGAAAAAAATGTAGATATTAACTTTAAAAACCTTATTTTAAAAAAAAAATTAGAAAGTGTTTTAAAAGTATTACATGAATCAATTTACTATGGTATCCATTTAGTCATGGAAATTGAATACAAAATTCTAATATTTCTAATTCCAACTAGAAATTTGAGGTCTTACTGTTCAAAATTTTCTCAGCATTCTGACACCTGAAATAAAGAGATTAATTTGATTTCAGGCACTCAACATTTTAGTAGTATAATCTTAGGAGGTAATTTTTACTTACACTTTGCCTGAAACAGAAAAGAGTGAAGAAAAGTGAGAGATTAAAAAGAATCAGTGAATACTAATTGTGAAATGTGCAGATTACCATTGTAAATTCTGTAATTACTATCAAAAATGTAGGAAGGCAAAATATTGTATAGTATGGTATAGCTAGAATTTTGTGTGCAGAAGAATATGAAAGCTAATTTAAAATTTCTAGAATCCCGATAGTTGTAAAACACATGAAATTTAGAGGAGAAAGCCAGGTTCTGGGAAGTCCCAAATAATCTTTGACTTCTACTGATAAAAGAGTAGAATATAAATCAAATGCCTTTTCTTTACCTTTGTCATTTAGGTAAAGATGCCATTTATATTAAAGCCCTTTTTTTAACCACTTCCTGTACCATTTAGGAGACACTATGATAATTAAGAATTAAAATTTTAATTGAGATAAAATCAATGGATAGTGAAAAGAACAAATCTTAAATGTGTAATTTGAGGATTTCTGATGCATATGTACACCCTGCCACAACTAATTAAACATGTCTATCATGCCAGAAAGTCTCCTGTGTCACTTCTAGACCATCCTCAGCTCCCATAAGCAACCAGTTTTGAACTCTATTGCCATAGATTAATTTTGCCTGTTCTTGCACTTTATAAAATGCAATTATGCAGCATACAGTCATGTGTGCCTGCTTGATTTTTCTCAGAGCAATGTTTTTAAGATCATGTATGCTGCACCATGCATCAATAATTGATCTTTTTCTATTAATGGGCATTATTTCTCTGAATGAATATACCACAATTGATTTATTTGTTCACCTGTTGTTGAAATTTAGGAGGTGTTTCCAGGTTGGCGCAATTATGAATAAAATTGCTATGAACATTCAAGTACAAGTCTTTTTGTGGAAATATGCTTTTTTGTTTTTTCTTGGGTAAATAAAGATCTAGGAGTGGAATTACAGGGTCATAGGTAGGCATATGTTACCTTTTTAAGAAACTGCCAAACTGGAGTGCCTGGGTGGCTCAGTCAGTTAAGCATCCCACTCTTGGTTTCGGCTCAGGTCATGATTTCAGGATCATGAGATTGAGCCCCCTGTGGGGCTCTGCGCTCAGCAGGGAGACTGCTTGGGATTCCCTCCCTCTCCCTCTCCTCCACCGACTCATGCACACACTCTCTCTCTCAAATAAATAAATCAATCTTAAAAAGAAGAAGAAGAAGAAAGAAAAAGAAACTGCCAAACTGCTTTCTGAAGTAGTTGTACAATTTTGTCCTCTTTGGCAATAGGTGAAAGGTCTAGTTGCTCCACATATCACCATTTGGTATAATGGGCATCCTACTTGGTAAAATATGATATTTCATAGTGGCTTTAATTTGCATTTCTCTGATGACTAATAAGATTGATGCCTTCCAAGTGCTTTTTGGCCTTTCCTATGTCTTCTTTTGTGAAGTATCTGTTAAAATCTTTTGCCCAATTTCTTCAACTGGCTCATTTGTCACTTTATGATTGATTCATAGGAACTTTTTAAAAGTATATTCTGGGATGGATAATGAATATGTGGCATATATATATATATATATATATATATATATATATATATATATATATATGCAATGGAATATTACTCAGCCATCAGAAAGAATGAAACCTTGCCATTGCAATGTCATGGATGGAGCTAGAGTATATTATGCTAAGTGAAATAAGTCAGAGAAACACAAATACCTATGATTTCACTCATATGTGGAATTTAAGAAACAAAACAGATGAACATATGGGAAGGGAGAAAAAAAAAGAAAAACGAGAAGGAAACAGACAATAAGAGAATGTTAAAGACAGAGAATAAACTGAGTGTTGATGGAGGAAGGAGTAAGGGGATGGGCTAGATGGGTAATAGGTATTAGGAGGACACTTGTTAGGATGAGCACTGGATATTATATGTAAGTGATGAATCACTGAACTCTACTACTAAAACCAAAATTGTACCATATGTTAACTAACTAGATTTTAAATAAAAAAATTGAAAAGAAAAAACACAATAAAAAAGAAGAAGGAAAAATATATATGTGTGTACTCTGGAAACCAAAGCAATCTACAGATTCAATGCAATCCCTACTGAAATAACAATATTTTTCACAGAAGTATAAGAAATAATGCTAAAAGTTGTATGGACACAAAGACCCCAAATAGCCAAAGCAATCTTGAGGAAAAAGAACAAACCCAAAAGTATCACAATTGTAGACTTCAAAGTATAGCACAAAGCTGTGGTATCAAAACGGTATGGCACTGGAACAAAAGTAGACACAGAGATCAACAGAACAGAATAGAGCCCAGAACTAAACCCACACATATATGGTCAATTAACCTTTGACAAAGGAGGCAAGAATATACAATGGGGGAAAGACAGTCTTTTCAACAAATGGTGTTGGGGGGCGCCCGGGTGGCTCAGTGGGTTAAAACCTCTGCCTTTGGCTCAGGTCATGATCCCAGGGTCCTGGGATCAAGCCCCACATTGGGCTCTCTGCTCCATGGGGAGCCTGCTTCCTCCTTTCTCTCTCTGCCTGCCTCTGCCTACTTGTGATCTCTGTCGGTCAGATAAATAAATAAAATCCTTAAAAACAAAACAACAGCAAAAAAAAAAAAAATGGTGCTGGGAAAACTGGACAGATACATGCAACAGAATGAAAGTGTACCATTTTCTAACACCATACACAAAAATGGGTTGTATGGTGACAGATGACACTTTTGGTGAGTCAAGCATAACAACATATAGAGAAGCTGAATCACTATACTGTATGTTGTATGTTTCTGAGAACAAGTTCTTTGTTAGATTCTATATTCAAATATTTAATTCCAATATATGGTTTACCTTTTCTTCTACCTAGCACTGTTTTAGAACAAGAGGAATTTACCCTTATTTTTATCATATTTTTTAAAATATTTTATTTATTTATTTGAAAGAGAGAGTGAGCAAGAGAGCCAGAGAGAGAAGGAACAGAGGGAGGGACACAGAGACAGGGAGAAGCAGACTCCCCACTGAGCAGGGAGCCTGACATGGTACTCAGTCCCAGGATTCTGGTATCATGACCTGAACTTAAGGCAGACACTTAACTGACTGAGCCTTCCAGGCCCCCTATCATATTTTTTATTTTATAATTTAATGGTCTCTGGTTCCTAAGAAGTTTTACATACCCCAAAGTGTAAAATTTTTTTTTCTAGAAGTTTTATGGCTTTTGTTTATATGTTTAAGTCTCTAATCTAGCCTAAATTAATTTCTGTATAGTATGAAACAGAGCTTAAAGTTTATTTTTTCCACATATTTATATTATTAAATTTTAAGTTAAAGATTTTGGGTAAGAAACATAAAAACACAATACACCTAACCAGCACTTAAAAATGATTTCTTTTACTTTGCCATTTTGTTTTTATTATTATTGATGTTGTTTCCAATGTAGCTCATGTCTAAACAAGAATAGTCCAAACAGAAGTGGGTTAAAATTGTTCATAGTTCTGAGAAGGGCAAACCACTTGTGCCATTTGCTTCTGTCTCAAGTCCACCATTCCTGAAGATATTTGCCATATGGCTCAAGCTTAGCAGGTCTCACATATCCTGGGACCAAACATGCATGTTGAGTATATTGCATCACCTGTTTCTCTTGTGAAATGCATGAATGATTTTGCTCTTTTACCTAGAAGCCATCCACAAATTGTGCAGTTGCCATCCTGGATAGTGGGTCTATGGCAGCCCTCTTTTAAATAAATATACCACCATGTTATTTTGCAAGGCTTTTAAAAAATTCTACAAAATAAAACAGTCAAGTGAAATCAAACACTTTAACATATCTAACTATGGAATCTTCATTATTCTGTTGAAATGTTTTTAAGTCTACAATTTCTATTCAACATAGGGTACATGACAACATCCTTGCTTTAGGGAAACCACAAGCTCCACTGTAATAAAAGGAAAATAAAAGCCATACGATGCAGAATTTTATCCTGCCCAGGGCCTAACAAAAGAAAGACAATTGTTCTGACCCATTAATGAAGCCAAGACATAAGCTGCACCTATCACCAAAATCCAAAAAAATTCTCAAATCAACAGTTCACATTTCATACTTTTCTAAAGTCCTGTCAATAAAATCAGCCAAGGGAAAATAGTAAATATGTTTCATTTGTACTTTTATAGCATAGATATTAACTGGTTCATGGTCACAAGGTTGATAAAATATTTCAGGAGAAAACAATACAGTTTTGTAGTTGTGTTTGCGATGTCCAGAGAATTTAATTTCTTACCAAGAGTCACCAAGTCTAACTTTCTTAGCAACTAGATATTAATATTGTTTGAAAGTTTTTGTCTTCATATTTGATTTTTATAAAATACAAATCTAAAGTATTTCAAAATACAGAGCTAATTCATCATTTTTGTGGTTTTTACATAAAACTCAAATATTGGTGCAAAGTGCCATATTCAAAGAAATAAAATGCAGCAACCAAAGGTAATTTAAAAGTAATTCTCAAAAACTAATGATGTAATATATGTTGGCTAATTGAACATAAAAAAAAAGAAGTTTCAATTGAAAATCTCTTTAGAATACTGGGTGCCAACCTACTAGAGTTCCCATTTAACTATTATGCTGTCTCAAAGTATTTGCATTTTAAAGAAATCATTTTTGTTTCTTAACTCCTAGGTATACCTCTTGAAAATATTAAGGATATTTTATTTAATATTAATATTAAAAATACTAAATAATAAAATATTAAAGGAATCTAATTTATACCCCTTTTCTTTAATCATATTTTTCCTCATTCCTATTGATTTCCAATTTTCCCCACTTCTACTTTCAACTCTCTTCCCTAAATTTTCTTCCAACAGTCTTTAACATCAATAGATAAGGCTTTCCCTTTCTATTCCCTTGCTATTCTCTTTTTCTCTCAAAACAGTATCTTCATACATGTACCCATTTGTGCTTTTATTCTTTAGCCTCTAAAGATTATGCTAATATGCACTGTAAATTTGTTAGGAAGGAAAATAGAGAAAAGCGTGTCTCCTCACACATTAATATTTTTCATCCCTCTTCCATACATATTACCTCTCTTTAGGAAGTCTCAAGATTGTTTAAGGTACCCAGCATTCTAGTGTACTTCCAAATAGCAGTTCTCTCTCAATCATACTTGACAGAAAGACTGAGGTTAAGTACTTTTCTCAATTAAATTGCAGATAATAAGGAATTTGGCTTAGGGCTTTGTCTCCCAAATTAAAACATTTTTCCAGTGAACACCAAGCTTCTTTAAGGCTTTACAT
The DNA here is from genome assembly GCF_011764305.1 of Mustela putorius furo. Lineage (NCBI taxonomy): Eukaryota > Metazoa > Chordata > Mammalia > Carnivora > Mustelidae > Mustela > Mustela putorius. Next base: position 4,956,950 of record NW_025421367.1, on the reverse strand, counting down.
GGACAAACATACCTTAACTATCTCCAAAACTGCCTTCACTGGCATTATAAACTGAGCCAACTTCATGAAAACAAAGGATCTTGATTAAAACAAAGAAAATTAAACCTATGATAATAATTTTGTGTGGCCACTGGATGAACATGCACCAGTTTTTTCCACAGGATAAATATGATTTACTCTGATCATGGTGGATTCTTAAAGAATCACTTCTAATTACACTGCCTGATAAATAAGCAGAAATATAAAAACCCTTACTCCATAACTACTTAGGGAATGAGATTCTACCTAATTTTGTGCAAAACATAGGATTACTAGATGTTCCACTGCTAGAATATAAAGAAGGTCACAACTTAAAATAATATGCATCATATTTCAGGTAAAATAAAAGTGAAATATGTGACAAGGAAATTATATAGTCTATTTCTAAAGTGTGATTCCAAATATTTAATTCTTTTTTTAAATTTTTTATTTATTATAAACATATATTTTTATCCCCAGGGGTACAGGTCTGTGAATCGCCAGGTTTACACACTTCAGAGTACTCACCAAAGCACATACCCTCCCCAACGTCCATAACCCCATCCCGCTTCTCTCAACCCCCCTCCCTCCAGCAACCCTCAGTTTGTTTTGTGAGATTAAGAGTCACTTATGGTTTGTCTCCCTCCCAATCCCATCTTGTTTCATTTATTCTTCTCCTATCCACTTAAGCCCCCATGTTGCATCACCACTTCCTCCTATCAGGGAGATCATATGATAGTTGTCTTTCTCCGCTTGACTTATTTCACTAAGCATGATACGCTCTAGTTCCATCCACGTTGTCGCAAATGGCAAGATTTCGTTTCTTTTGATGGCTGCATAGTATTCCATTGTGTATATATACCACCTCTTCTTTTTTTTTTTTTTTAGATTTTTTTTTTTATTTATTTCAGAGAAAGAGAGGGCGAGAGTGAGCACAGGCAGACAGAATGGCAGGCAGAGGCAGAGGGAGAAGCAGGCTCCCTGCCGAGCAAGGAGCCCGATGCGGGACTCGATCCCAGGACGCTGGGATCATGACCTGAGCCGAAGGCAGCTGCTTAACCAACTGAGCCACCCAGGCATCCCAATACCACCTCTTCTTGATCCATTCATCTGTTGATGGACATCTAGGTTCTTTCCATAGTTTGGCTATTTTGGACATTGCTGCTATAAATATTCAGGTGCACGTGTCCCTTCGGATCACTACGTTTGTATCTTTAGGGTAAATAATCAGTAGTGCAATAGCTGGGTCATAGGGTAGTTCTATTTTCAACATTTTGAGGAACCTCCATGCTGTTTTCCAGAGAGGTTGCACCAGCTTGCATTCCCACCAATAGTGTAGGAGGGTTCCCCTTTCTCCGCATCCTCGCCAGCATCTGTCATTTCCTGACTTGTTGATTTTAGCCATTCTGACTGGTGTGAGGTGATATCTCATTGTGGTTTTGATTTGTATTTCCCTGATGCCGAGTGATGTGGAGCACTGTTTCAAGTGTCTGTTGACCATCTGGATGTTTTCCTTGTAGAAATGTCTGTTTATGTCCTCTGCCCATTTCTGGGCAGAAACTGGATTATTTGTTCTTTGGGTGTTGAGTTTGCTAAGTTCTTTATAGATTTTGGACACTAGTCCTTTATCCGATATGTCGTTTGCAAATATCTTCTCCCATTCTGTCAGTTGTCTTTTGGTTTTTTTAACTGTTTCCTTTGCTGTGCAAAAGCTTTTGATCTTGATAAATTCCCAATAGTTCATTTTTGCCCTTGCTTCCCTTGCCTTTGGCGATGTTCCTAGGAAGATGTTGCTGCGGCTGAGGTCGAAGAGGTTGCTGCCTCTGTTCTCCTCAAGGATTTTGATGGATTCCGTTCTCACATTGAGGTCCTTCATCCATTTTGAGTCTATTTTTGTGTGTGGTGTAAGGAAATGGTCCAATTTCATTTTTCTGCATGTGGCTGTCCAATTTTCCCAACACCATTTATTGAAGAGGCTGTCTTTTTTCCATTAGACATTCTTTCCTGCTTTGTCGAAGATTAGTTGACCATAGAGTTGAGGGTCTATTTCTGGGCTCTCTATTCTGTTCCACTGATCTATGTGTCTGTTTTTGTCAAATATTTAATTCTATATGATCCATATTGGGAACATCACACTTAAAATCACATCTTATCCAGTGTTTAAAGACCCAAACAACATTAAATACCACAAAATTTTCACCATTTTATGAATTTTATGAAAGACTATTTTAGAGATACATCCATCTAGGCCTAAAAGATCCTAAAGTCAAGTATTATTCTACTACCTCTTGAAAATATGCATGATAGTAAAAGGGTAAAATCAATAGTATGGGCTCTAGTTTTCAAAGTGTAAAGATATATGAACTTTCAGTTTTAATTAAAAATCCATCTCCTTCAGTAAATTTCCCATGATAAGGGTAAAACATTTTTTTTACTTACTTAATTTCAGTGATCCTAGCACTTTATTTCTATTTTATCTGGTAATGAAATATAGCTAGTCTATTTGGCTTCAAAGTCAAGCAAGCCTATAAGCTATATATGTGTAGATTTTCATTAAGTATGTGACATTGAGGGGCACCTGGCTGGCTCAGTTGGTTTAGCATCTGACTCTGGATTTAGGCTCAGGTCATGATCCCAGGGTTGTGAGGCTGAACCCCAAGCTGGGCTTTGTGCTAGGCATGGAGCTTGCTTAAAATTCCCTCTCTCCCTCACCCTCTGCGCCTCCCACTACTGCTTGCTTACTCACATTGTCTCTCTCAAAAAATAAAATAAAAAAATAAGTATGTAACACTGAAAATATACTTTCAGCTTTTAATAGTTCATTAAATGGTTTTTAAGTGTAAGTCTGAGAAATGCAAACATTTCTGATACAAATTGCATGGCCTAAATTAAAATTGTTTCTTAGGGCTTTCACCATTTTGTTGAGTTTATTTAGATAATTCATGTTTATATCATTTCCTTTTTCCATGATCAGTGGTCTTCTAGTCCTCAAGATTACCAACCAATGTTTCTATATTTTCCTAGTACCTATCTCTCTTATCCTATCCCCCAACCCCTAGCTATTAAACTAATTTTACTCTTTTCAAACTGTATGCCCTTTCCAACCAACTCTAAATTCTTAGAAAATAATTTCATCTCCTCATGCACAGAGGATACAGAATCTCTCTGTACTAGTCAGGGTATAATCTAAACTTACTGTAACAAAGAGACTCTAAAAGCCAGTACTTAAATATGATAAATGCTTACTTTCTTCTGACATAACATACAAAGGCAGATAGGCAAGTAATCCAAGCTTTGCTCAGGAGGATAGCAAGGATCCCAAATAAACAGGTTGACTCCTGCCCTCACATGATGACAACATTTGGTTTTCACATCTGTATCCAAGACTGGATACCATTTTAGTCATTTCCCAGTCAGGTGGAAAGAGAAAGGGTAATCCAGAGTAAGCCACTTACTGTACTTTTCCTAGGATATATATATATCATCCCATTCATATCTCATTAGCCCAAACATAGTCACACAACCACATTACCTGCAAGGAAGGCCATTGCAAGGGAGGTCCTATTACTAGTAAGAAAAAAGAAAATTAATAGCAGAGGACAATTTAGCAGTCCTCATCAAAAGAGTAGGTAGAAAATTTTCCAATTATTTCTGTAAATCGTAACTCTAACACTAACCATAAGCCACAAAAAATATACCTGGATCCACACCCTTATTCTTTCCTTTGGTTAGTTAAGGACCAAGTCAAACTCCTTTCACCTTGAACCTACCTTTATTTCATTTTCCAGGAGTCTTCCTCTGGTATTTATTCTCTTTCCTTTGTAACTTCAAATCTACCATGTCTACTAGCTTGGTAGCTTTAAAGTCAGCATAGTGGAAATATTTACACCACAGAAATGGACAAATGGCCCAAACCTATGGTTTTGTTCCCCTGAAGAGCCAGTTTTTCAATTTTTGTTTCAATTCATTGTCTTGAATTCATTGTTTGCATACCAATCAGGGGCTTCTTAACCCATAAGGTGAATCATGATCATATGATTAACTTCTCAAACATCATAAATCTGGGCTAGTTGTCTCTTTCATGTGCTCTTAAGAAAAGCTTGAACATTCTTATCCTACCATTTATCACACTATGTTGCAATAACCTGTTTACTCGTTTTTATTCCCCTATTAAACTGTTTAAAGATAGAAAGTATTTCTCTCATGTATTCTCAGCACCTAAAACACATAATTAATACCTAAAAACTATCTGTGGAATAAATGAATGATATAACAAGTGTGCTTTCCCCAAATATATGCCAATCTCCACATTGCTCCTTTTAAGCAATATCCTTGTTACCCTTTATTCCTCAATTTAAGAACCACATATAATCACATGGATAGATTGCAGATAATCTATCCATCCTGATCACACTTTTAAAAAGCAGCAATAAGGGCACCTGAATGGCTCAGTGGGTTAAGCTTCTGCCTTCGGCTCAGGTTATGATCTCAGGTTCCTGGGACTGAGTCCCACATCGGGCTCTCTGCTCAGCAGGGATCCTGCTTCTCCCTTTCTCTCTGCCTGCCTCTTTGCCTACTTGTGATCTCTTTCTGTCAAATAAATAAATAAAATCTTTTTTAAAAAGCAGCAATGAACTTGACTAGGCTCTTAAATATTAGAAATATCTACCCTCGTCAAAGTCACTGAAAATGTTCTTTTGCATTTTATTTGTTCATATTGTACAAAGTTTGACTTAGAATAGAACTGCAGCCTCAGCTTCCACCTTACAAAAGCCTTCTGGGAAAGAAAGTAGTTCTTGATAGCTAGCTTCTGTAGCTGGAGGACTGCCACAAAAAAATCTGAATAGGCTGCTGTTCCTTAAAATAATTTCCCTCATTCATGCAAATTATGTTGCTTGAGAAGAATTATTTCTACAGATGAGTACAGAATAATTAATATAATGCACAAATCCCATCTCTAACTGGAATTTTGACATAATATACTCCCAAATTCTATCCCTCATGAAATTTAGCAAAAGTTCAGTATCTTTTTATGTATATAAATGACACCCCCCGCAAAAGTGTTTTCTTTGTAATAGTTATCTCAGTATCTTAGAGCCTCTCAGCACCTAAAACAATGCCTAACATAATTAATACCTAAAAACTATCTGTGGAATAAATGAATGATATAACAAGTGTGCTTTCCCCAAATATATGCCAATCTTCACATTACTCCTTTTAAGCAATATCCTTGTTACCCTTTATTCCTAAGTGGAATAAAGGGTATTTTTTGTCAAGTGGTAGTAGTTTAATTTCATTTTATCTCGTATTCAAATATTACTTTATCTCTCAACCTCAATTTTAAATTGAGTCAATGAAATGACTTTCATTGATATTGTCTATTCAAATATTAAATCATTTTTAAACAAAAATATACTATCTACTGTGTGTCTGGCCCTCTTTTAGACATTGAAAAAACAGAAATAATAATATAATAGAAGAGTCTTCCCTTGGGGAGTTTATATTATAGTAAGGGAGAAAGACAGTAAACATAAATAAACCATATACTTTCAATGAGTAGTAAGTGTTCTAAGGAAAAGAAAGACCATGTGAAGGAATGTCAAATGTGTCAGGTGAGGGAATAGGCAGGATAATCAGACAAGGGTTTTCTAAAAGAATGACATAAGCGCTGATGGGGAAAAGGATATCTGGGAATACAGTAGAGGAGATAGGATCCCAAGTAGAGGGAATACAGCAGCAAACTGAAATACCTGAGGGAAATAGGAGAGTAGTGTGTTTGACTGACAGAAAGTTAGTAATGATCGGAGTATAGTGGTTTTAAATCACATGGTCTCCCACCATATTTAATTTTATTTTCTTCAAGAGACTATGTACTCATAATGTTAATCATAAGCTTATCAAGCTACCATCATGAAATCTCTATGCACAGAATTAGGAGAGGGTGGGCACTGGCACATCATTATGAGTATTTCAAAGATACAGATATAAATAACTTCAAGAGCATAAATTAAATAATTAATAATACTAAAGCATAACTTAAAAACTAGGAAATGATGAGTCTTGAGTTTTTATTACCTTTTTCTTTTTTTTTTTTTTTTAAGATTTTTTCATTGGGGCGCTTGGGTGGCTCAGTGGGCTAAAGCCTCTGCCTTCAGCTCAGGTCATGATCCCAGGGTGCTGGGATCATGCATTGGACTCTCTGCTCGGCAGGGAGCCTGCTTCCCTTCCTCTCTCTACCTGCTTGTGATCTCTGTCTGTCAAATAAATAAAATCTTTTAAAAAAATGTAAAGATTTATTTATTTAGTTAGTTGACAGATCATAAGTAGGCAGAGAGGCAGGCAGAGATAGAGAGAGGAGGAAGCAGGCTCCCCACTGAGCAGAGAGCCTGGGTGTCCCTAAGCCACCAGGTGTCCCTACCTTTTTCTTTAATGGTATTTAATTGTGAGCTTATGCATTTTGATTTTTAATAATGGCCATGTTGAATAACTGGGTAACCAAACTCTTTAGAATTTAACAACTGTTTCCTGCAAGCTGGTACATGCCAGCTCCAGCACACCACTACTGCATGCTCTCTGCGAGTAAGTGCTCTTCAGTCTGTCCAGAAACCTAAAAGGATCTATGGAAATATTTAATTTTTAATTTTGTATTTTGCTCCCTTCTGCCAAACGGTTTCTCCCATTTCTCCACACTCACCTGAAAACACACAAAAAGTAACTTAAAAAGGGGAAAACTGACTTGTAGATCTATCATTTGTGGCATATCCTGGAAAGTCAACTGAGGGTTTTTATTTTTTATTTTTATGATTTTTCACGCAATAATGTTAAGGTCAAAAATCAGAGTTCTAGGATTCCATACTAGCTCTTGGCAATGAAAAACTAACAAAATTGTTTTACTGTAATCATATAACACACTTAAATTTAATACTAAGATTACGAAGATGCTCTTTAAAGTGCTTAAGCACTGAGATAAAAACTAATGATTATATGACTATATGTCTAAGCAGAAGGTAACTTTTTTAAATGCTAAGTTCTTTTTGCAAAAGCAAAATACACAGAATGAGGTCCTAAATAACCAGGATTACCATGTTCCAAGTTGATAAATGTAAGAGCATTGCTAGAACTGTAGAACACTAAACACTGACTTACCAAGAGTATGTACTTTTATTCCTTCTCTATTCTTAGCCACATTGTCATTATTATCCATGTAATGGATGATTGTTAAAATTTCATTTTAGCAAATGGCTTACCAAACATTAAAAACTTTTACTCTCATGCTCACTTTGGCAGCACATATGCTAAAATTAGAACAGAGAAGACTAGCATGGCCCCTAAGCAAGGATGACAAGCAAATTCGTGAAGCATTCTATTAAAAAAAAAAAAAAAAAAAAAAAGTTTTTTACTGTCTGTTGGGAGGCCTAGAGCAGATGTTACCATTTATTTTGAAGAGGAAACAAACACACACAAACAATACATAATAGTACTCCTAAAGTTGCAAAAAATTAAAACAGTTTACAGATTGGCTTTCTAGTATAAGGAAAAAGAGTTTAAATAATAATAATAAATTATGCTAAATAGATATAAAGTTCCTTGTGTACATATATATATATGAAATACAAAAGTATAAAATCATAGTGGTTTTCAAATATGTACTTCCGTTATAAGCAAGGTGTACAAATTACAAAAGATCATGGGCTTACACAGGGAAAACTGCAAAATGGTTTTCTTTGACAATAATTTGTCTATATCATTATTTTAACACATTTTACACATTTCAAAAGACAGATGTACAATTTTATGTATGGAGAATTGTTTTAAATGAGCTGTACATAGTATCATAAAACCTAAGCTAATAGGCAAATTGGCCTCAAGGCCTTACTAACAAATGTAGCTTTCAAGAACAGCAAAAGAAATGGCCTTGATACTCATTAAGTAGAATTGACTATAATTCACTAACTCCCCAGTGTGGCACTACATTTGGTATCAGAATAAGGATTGCCTTTGGCTATAGAGTTTACTCCAAACCATGGACAGAGTGGACTGCTCATCTCTCACTTAGCTTATTACATATCAGATGGAGCATGCAGTTATGTGTGGCTTAAGGAACAGCTTGTGTTCTAAATCACAAAAATGTGCTTACTGAAGAGCAAGAGTGAGTTAGTTATATGTGGTCTAGGAATCCATATGAGTTAGAGGTTTTGCGATATAAGAAGATCTGCAATAAAAAATTTAAAAAACCTAAATATTAGAAATGTTAACTTAGCAATATTTTTAAAAGTAAAATTACAATTAAAAAATAAAACAGAGCCACCATAACCAAGTAGTCGATGTTAAAATCCTAATAATCTAACATATTGATATAACTCCCCAATAGAATGCACCAGAAAAAACATTCCTCCTCTAAATTCATAAACTTAATCAAATCAAAGAAAGCATCAGACAAGCCCAAATTGAAGAATGTTGTACAGAATACTTGACCATTATTCATTCAAAGTATCAAGTCACAAGGAACTGGCACAGATTGAAGGTAAGGAGACATACATGGTAAGTAAATGCAATGGAGGATCCCGGACAAGACCTTGGAACAGAGAAAGGATATTAGTGGAAAAACAGGAAATTGGATAAAGTCTGTAGTTTGTTGATTGTGATGGATTACTGTTAATTTCTTTGCTTTGTTCATTCTTCTATGGCTATGTGAAGTATTAACCAAAGGGAAGCTGAGTAAAAACTACATATGGAAACTGCAATGTCTTTGCAAGTCTCTTATAAATCTAACATTATATCAAAATTACATGTTTAAGAAACACATGAATATACAATATATAAAATATAGAGAAAATGGAAATTACATATTTTATTACCATACAAACCAAACATTTGATTGTTGATTTGCTGTTGATTTGATTTGTTATTTTCATTTTTCTGTCTTTATTTCCTTTTCTTTATAGTAAAACCTCCGAACACTTGTCTTTGTTAAGGCTGAGCAAGAGTGAGAAGGCACTCATTCTGCAACCTGAGTGCTTAGCTTCAGATTCTATCTCTACCATTTGCTGTGTGATTGGGGCAAACTACATCTAAAAACTAAAATTTAAATTTAAAAATTAAATTAAATAGATTAACTTTCTTTGCCCAATTTCTCTACTGTACAAATGGAGAAAATAATACCTGCCACATAGAGCTGCTTAAGAATAAATAAATTAATATACACAAAGCACTTAGAACAGTAAGTGCATGAAGTGAGCGCCACGTGACAGAAGTCTAGAGGCAGAGCGACATCTCCCACTCAAAGGGAAGGAGGGATCACTCTTTGTCTCCCTTTCCTCCCTTGTATAAAGAACCTGACATTCCTGGAGGATGGCTCCAGATGATCAGATACTTGTGGTTGAAATTTTGACTCCTAAAAGTATAATGTGTGAAGGGGCAACATTAGCAGAATAAAGCAAGCAAAAAGTTCCCAGCCCCACCACTCCAGACAAACTCTCCCCGGATGGAAATGAGACTGTGCTCTCAGCTGCCTACTTCTTTTTTGCTAGCCATCTTCCCCATTCCCCCTTAACTCCAGTGTTCCTGCTGCTCTCTGAGCTGTTGCATGCCTTTCCAATAAATCGCCTTGCTGCTCAAATTTGTAAATGTTGGGTTCTCTTATTTGCGGTCAACCACAAACACTCTGTGCACTACCCTGATGCTGTTTTCCAAAGTCTGTCTGAGTCTTCCTCTGAAAACATTGTCCTCAGATTACACTTTGACTGAAAGGGAATGAAGTTTCTTGAGTTGGTGTTTGGAAAGGAGAGGAAACCCTATTGGAAAGTAGGCTCATTGAGAAAGGGCTCACAGACATTTCATCATATCCGAGCTGCCCATTGTGCAAGTTCTCTCCAGGCCCAGGTGGAAAGCCATTATTCATGGAGATTTAATGGACAATACAACTATTGATTAGACCTATGCAAAAAAATGGCCCAGTGTGGGATTATTCTCAACACAACTCATTATACATTGAACACTAGAAGTCCAATCTGTGACCTTCAGTGGGTACCTCATAAAAAGACGTCAATATTAGAGAACAGCCATAGGTATTTTCATGTTTTGCACATAGGAAAAATTATTTAGGAAGATGGAATAATTACTGAAGGACCTAGATTACCATGTAAATGCAATATTACTTACACAACTGATGAGACCTTGGGAGAAATTCATTAGGCCTTGTAAGAAAAACTCAATTAAAAACTCATATTATTATATTACAAACTTGGATTGGATAAGTTTTCATAAGAAAATACAAAATAATGAAAGCACAAGCCAAAGCCTCCACTAGAGTTTGTGAATGTAATGTACAATGAAAATGTTACACACAGCTAATCAAGAATCAAAAATTCTAATGAATCATACTATTAGTGTGATATATTTAAAGATACTTCCTCAAAAAAAAAGATATTTCCTCAAGGTAAACATTATATTAATTTTTAAAATTCATCCTATTGTAGTTCTGGTAATTGCTTGGCTTTTTATTTTACTATGGATTTGCTGGATATTTATACAACTGCATACTGCTCAGAAAAAGGAGAAACAAATGGAGATAATTTAAAAACTACAGAGCAACTTATAAAGGAGTAGCAAAAATGAGAAATTGCAAGGGTAAATACAGTTCTAAAAAAAAAAAAAAACACTTGATTTTTCCCTCGTGCCAAAAGGGAAGAGTACTCCTCCCCCTCCCTTTAGCATTTACCTTAGAAAACTTGATCAAATGCTTTCTCTGTCATTTTGAGATGTATATAAGTCTTTTAAAAGATTAATAAACCTCACACTAGTTCTGCATCCCAGGAATGCATTTCTCAGAGACCTCAGAGCAATTTCTTTGAAGTGTGAACCTCTAGGAGGTTGGATGGCATTCCTTCCACCCCCCCCTTACCCCCCCCCAACGGGACTCTGGGAATTTAAACCTCTGTGTTTGGCTTCATGATGCTATTTCCTGCTTGTCATAAAGATACAAGCTAAGGAGCAAACTTCCAGTTGTACAAGAAATGTTAAGAAGATGTAATGTACAGCATGTTGACTATAGTCAATAATATTGTACAGCATATTTGAAAGTTGCTAAGGGAACAGATCTTGAAAGTTCTCATCATAAGAAAAAAAAATGTAACTCTTATGGTGCCAGATGGTAACTGGACTTATTGTGGCGATCATTTCACAATATATACAAATACAAATCATTATGTTGTACACCTGAAACTAACATAATGTTAGATGTCAATTACACTTGAATTAAGAAAAAAGATATAAGAAATTTTATTTTTTCTTTCAATAAAGATAAATTAGCATAACTGTAATGAATTGTATTTGCCTACCTAGCTGTATTAAATGGTGAGATTTCTTTCACTGCCATCTCCTCAGCAGATTGCGTGCAATGTGCATCTCAGTCTGATTAATCTTTATACAATAACGAAACCATTTCATTCTTTTCTACATGGGAAGGAATCACTAGGATCCCAACAGATTTTATTTCTAATTATATTTCCCAACCCAGCTTAGTAGTAATGGGATATAGTGGGAATAATTCCTACAGAAGCTCATTAACTTCTCTCTGAATAAGCCCATTCCCAGTTGTGGAAAGCCATGTAGGATATGGCATCTGACACAGAAACATCAAATAAAACAAAACATTAATATAATCTACCAGCAGTGCTAGAAGGAAAAAATAAAACAAAACTTCTGAATAATGTGTTTTTTTAATGTTAATTCAGTATTACTCTGATACCAAGTAAGGAATACTAGAGAGATGTAATGCCAACACATAAGTGAATAGTGTTCCTATGACACAATGGGCAATGAACTACAAACATTTTGAAGGAATAATAATATGGTAAAATTCCCAGAAGGTTGGAGCTATGCCAATTTTAACTCATTTTTTTTTACAATATTCTAAGAAAATGTCAAAAAACTTTCAATGTTAAAGCTGATGACACTGACAAGATTGAGTGATCATAAGGTTTGAGTGCCTAGATACGTGGTTTTGTACAATGGAGAAAAAAGTGTATTCATGAGGTTTTGTAAAGGTAAAAGCACTTTCTTTGATGGTTAGTTGTTTGCAGTACAGGTCATCAAAGACATTGTCATGTCTGTTTTCCTATTCTCCTGAACAATGTGTGTGAAAAAAAGAACATTTCCTAGACTGCGGATGGTAGAACACCAGAGTCCCACAAGACATTATTTGTATTCAACAAGAAACAATAAAAAGCAAGGAGGTTTTGTGGCTAAATAAATCTGAGAATTCCCTACTTGAAGTTTTATAATTTAGGTAAACATATTAAAGGCTATGAAGAAACATACCATAAACAATCCCAGTTAATTAGAACCTCCCCCTCGGCATCAGGGAAATACAAATCAAAACCACAATGAGATATCACCTCACACCAGTCAGAATGGCTAAAATCAACAAGTCAGGAAATGACAGATGCTGGCGAGGATGCGGAGAAAGGGGAACCCTCCTACACTGTTGGTGGGAATGCAAGCTGGTGCAACCTCTCTGGAAAATAGCATGGAGGTTCCTCAAAATGTTGAAAATAGAACTGCCCTATGACCCAGCAATTGCACTATTGGGTATTTACCCTAAAGATACAAACGTAGTGATCCAAAGGGGCACGTGTACTCGAATGTTTATAGCAGCAATGTCCACAATAGCCAAACTATGGAAAGAACCTAGATGTCCATCAACAGATGAATGGATCAAGAAGATGTGGTATATATACACAATGGAATACTATGCAGCCATCAAAAGAAATGAAATCTTGCCATTTGCGACAACATGGATGGAACTAGAGCATATCATGCTTAGCGAAATAAGTCAAGCGGAGAAAGACAACTATCATATGATCTCCCTGATATGAGGAAGTGGTGATGCAACATGGGGGCTTAAGTGGGTACGAGAAGAATAAATGAAAGAAGATGGGATTGGGAGGGAGACAAACCATAAGTGACTCTTAATCTCACAAAACAAACTGAGGGTTGCTGGGGGGAGGGGGTTTGGGAGAAGGGGGTGGTATTATGGACATTGGGGAGGGTATGTGTTTTGGTGAGTGCTGTGAAGTGTGTAAACCTGGTGATTCGCAGACCTGTACCCCTGGGGATAAAAATATATGTTTATAAAAAATAAAAAATTATATTAAAAAAAAATAATTAGAACCTCCCCAATTACTTGACCATGAATTCTCCTCCCCTTTCTCTTTACCCATTTAATAAAAACAACAATAATAATAATGACAAAAATAGCTATCACTTATTAGGAACTCACTATGTGTCACAGTTTTAGGTACTACTTTACATGTAAGGCTCACTTAATCCTTATTTTAAAAAAAAATATGAAGAACATACTACCATGGTTACCCTCTTTTTACGAATGAAGATACAGAGGTTTAGAAGAATTAAGTAATTTGCCCAAAGGTCACCCAACTTGTGTGTAGAGAAAGAACCTGAATCTAGAAAGACTACCTCTTAGCAACTTGTTCAGCTGCCTCTTCTTTCTTAGCAAGGAGCTGCACATGCTCAGAACTTTCATTACTCAGAAAGGTTATTGCTTTCACTTCAATTCTTCTTACTTGCTTCTTCGAATGATTTCCATTCCATGTTTGGTTAGAGTTATGTTCCCCAGTTTCCATACCTATCAGCTACACTATCATCATTTCATTGTCCTTTCCCTCTGTTTTGGCTATGCTTCTCGAATTTGTCCTCCACAGTGCTCTGTGTCTTTGTCTCATCTAGATAATAGTAAATAGAACAGTAATACTACCTGCCTCATAGGTTATTATGAGCTTAAACAAACTAAGACCAACAGTGAAATGTCCTTTGAACAGCCGTCTGGCTGTAGCAGGAGTTCAGTGAATATTAAAATTAATATTTACCACCCATATTATTAGTGCTATTTTCCTCACTGATCACAGTCTCTATGCAAAGTCAGCCTCTGTGTGATATAGAAACAATGTACTAGTAACAGGTGTATAACAACATTTGACTGTCTAAAAATGTAGTATATACACAGTAAAAGGATTATAAACCAGTTTTTGAATTGGTAGATCTTTATTCCTGCCAAGGGTATGAAGTAACAAAGAAACAAAAGATCTTTGTACCTACTTTCACAAGAGCAAGATTTTTACTCTTTCTTTCTTGCCAGGCAGACTGTCCATTGCTTTTCTTGGTCTAGTTTCCATGATCTTGCAATGGAAAGTCCCTAGGAATCTAGCAAAAATAGTTAGCCCTTGTTTTTTTGTGTTTTTTGTTTGTTTGTTTGTTTTTAATTTATTTATTTTCAGCATAACAGTATTCATTATTTTTTCACCACACCCAGTGCTCCATGCAATCCGTGTCCTCTATAATACCCACCACCTGGTACTCCAACCTCCCACCCCCCTGCCACTTCAAACCCCTTAGATTGTTTTTCAGAGACCATAGTCTCTCATGGTTCACCTCCCCCTCCAATTTCCCCCAACTCTCTTCTCCTCTCTAACTCCCCATGTCCTCCATGCTATTTGTTATGCTCCACAAATAAGTGAAACCATATGATAATTGACTCTCTCTGCTTGACTGATTTCACTCAGCGTAATTTCTTCCAGTCCCATCCATGTTGCTACAAAAGTTGGGTATTCATCCTTTCTGATGGAGGCATAATACTCCATAGTATATATGGACCACATCTTCCTTATCCATTCATCCGCTGAAGGGCATCTTGGTTCTTTCCACAGTTTGGTGACCATGGCCATTGCTGCTATAAACATTGGGGTACAGATGGCCCTTCTTTTCACTACATATGTGTCTTTGGGGTATATACCCAGGAGTGCAATTGCAGGGTCATAGGGAAGCTCTATTTTTAATTTCTTGAGGAATTTCCACACTGTTCTCCAAAGTGACTGCACCAACTTGCACTCCCACCAACAGTGGAAGAGGGTTCCCCTTTCTCCACATCCCCTCCAACACATGTTGTTTTCTGTCTTGTTAATTTTGGCCATTCTAACTGGTGTAGTGTGGTATCTCAATGTGGTTTTAATTTGAATCTCCCTGATGGCTAGTGATGATGAACATTTTTTCACGTGTCTGATAGCCATTTGTACATCTTCATTGGAGAAGTGTCTATTCATATCTTCTGCCCATTTTTTGATATGATTGTCTGTTTTGTGTGTGTTAAGTTTGAGGAGTTCATTATAGATCCTGGATATCAACCTTTTGTCTGTACTGTCATTTGCAAATATCTTCTCCCATTCTGTGGGTTGCCTCTTTGTTTTGTTGACTGTTTCCTTTGCTGTGCAGAAGCTTTTGATTTTGATGAAGTCCCAAAAGTTTATTTTCGCTTTTGTTTCCTTTGCCTTTGGAGACATATCTTGAAAGAAGTTGCTGTGGCTGATATCAAAGAGATTACTGCCCATGTTCTCCTCTAGAATTCTGATGGATTCCTGTCTCACGTTGAGGTCTTTTATCCATTTTGAGTTTATCTTTGTGTACAGTGTAAGAGAATGGTCGAATTTCATTCTTCTACATATAGCTGCCCAGTTTTCCCAGCACCATTTATTGAAGAGACTGTCTTTTTTCCACTGTATATTTTTTCCTGTTTTGTTGAAGATTATTTGACCATAGAGTTGAGGGTCCATATCTGGACTCTCTACTCTGTTCCATTGGTCTATGTGTCTGTTTTTATGCCATTACCATGCTGTGTTGTTTTTGCTCCTGATGTGACTTTGTGTGTTTCCCTCTGTTTTGTAGATATTTAGGATGGATGGTAGGATTGAATGCATTAGAGGAAGCCAACGAGAGGCTATTTTTAACAAAATCATTGTATCCTCCCTTAAAGGATATTTTTCAGACAAAATTCACATCTTCTAAAAGCACTTCTGAGATTTTTTTCCAGTTCCATACTTAAAACTTGGAGATTTATTCACTTGATGAAAGCAGTTACATAATTTCAGTGTTATCTCATGCATGAATTTCAGAGAAGACTAAAATCTATCTAGTTGCATCTACTTTTAAAGAATTGTATGGGCTAACAAATCAAACCAGCGTCAGTTGTCAGTTTGTATTCCTTGATCTGTACAGCAGTAAATTATAACCAAATTGCTTTCACTCTTTGGATCTAAAGCTGGCTTGCCCACTGCTTAGGACACCATTGGCTCTCTAGCCTAGAGCAGTAGCTCTCAACAAGGACTTTGGGGAGGTGTTCTTACCACTTTATTCCCACAGAGATTCTGTTATTACTCTCTCCCATGACTACCTAAAGGGGAAGTATTACTGGTAATGAATAATAATAACTACAACAGCAGCTAACACTTGAAATGTTCACTGTGTGCCAAGCACTGTTTTAAGGGCTTTATATATATTAACTCACTTATTTTCATTCTCATAGCAGCCACATGAGGTAGGTCCTATTTTTAGCCCCATTTTACAGATGAGGAAACAGAAGCAGAAAGAAGTAAAAAAAACTTGCCCAAGGTTACACAGCTAGTAAGTGGCAGGGCTAGTAAATGGCACAGCAGAGATACAAATCCAGGCAGTGTGGGACACCTCATGTACACAAGGCATGGGTAGAGAGAAAGGTCTTTATCTCTACAGAGTGTTCCACTTCCAGCTCCCCAACAAAGAGTAGCCTGAGGCAGAGTAACCCTGTTGGTTTGTTGGTGATACGTCTCAGTGTCAGTGAAGACTAAAGAAAGGGAAATTTAAAGGCTGAACCAACAGGATTTGGAAATTGATGGACAGAGAGCGAGTTAGAGCCTGTTTGGAAGAATGCACTGTTAACAGCAATAGAGAATCATATCTGCCTTCAGGGAACTTCAGATGCATTCAGGAAATACCAGAGTGTAAACACACCATTTGAATTCAATGAAGAAAATAAGACATGAATTGCTCCAGGTGTTACAGGAGGACATAGGAGGAGCACTTTATGAACTGGGCAAGGAAAGATCATCAAGAAGTCTTTAAAATACCAAAATCCATTTTCTAAGGTTATAGACCAATAAATCCAGTATTCACCCTTTACAATCAATCAATAAAAACTTTCTTCAAGTGCTGCCTCTACTTGTCAAAGTCAAATAGAAACACTGCAATTGCCTTAGCGGTGACTCTAGTGTTAAATTTTCTAAGTATCTATTAATTTTAAACTATTTCTTTCAAAATGTTTTATCCACAAACTTTTGGTTTTGTTGTTTTAGTTTTATTACCAAAAAAGGGCCACATTAACTCGACATGTAATCTAAGTATATTCTTAATATTAAAAAAAAAGAAAACCATGAATGGTATAGATTTACAATCAGTAAACTGATTGCATTTCTGGGAATAATGTAATAAAATTTGTTAAGACCTATTTTTTTTTTTTAAAAAAAAAGGAATATTCACCTCCAGGTAGGAAACACAGCTGCCATCCTTTAAGAAAAGAGTTGTAAGTAATGGTTTATTCTGTACTTCTAAACAGCAGGTGTTCTAAAAAAGCTCAAGAGAGTCAAGGTATCTTTATTGTCCCTAAATATTCCTGATATAATGTAATTCTCTCTGTTCAAATGCTTATGTTAAAATTATTCCCATTAATAAATAAGTTATACACTAATGCACAAATCTAACCAAACCTTTTTTTTAAAGGATGACTTTTTTAAAGGGTGATATGACACTTGGTCATAGCAGAAATAATCACAACAGAGATGACTCAAGTTAAGGATGGTTTTCAATAATGTTGGTGATAGCTAGAATCAAGCTGTACCTTGAAATTTGTCTAAAAATCAGATCTACTGTGTTTGCATTGTTTACATTCCTGTGATAAAAATGGAACCCACTGAATTGAATCACTGATGCTTCTAAATATATAGGAAAGAAAATCTAATATAAGAAAACCCAAGAGAATGAAGAGGTAGGCTATGTACAGCTTCTGGGGTTACCACTGGAGACATGATCACCCAAACCAAGGAAGCTGAGTTAAGTATGGAAGACTGGCACGGGGAGGTAAACACTGGAAGAACTGGACTGCCCAGGTGTCCCAGCTCTAGATTTAGTTTTGTCAACTCCTAAGCTCTGGCCCTAGGCTTCAGCAGGGGGAAACGAAGACACTGGACTAAACAATGACCAGTGTCAAACTGTACCAAATCTAAGATTCTAAACTCTCTGTTTGTTGTCTTAATGTTTTAAATTCTGTATTTTCTGTCATGTGAAAAATTGCATGCTTTTCATTATTAAAAATTATAGTCTAAAATCACATATGGTTTTAGATTATCACTCAACTATTTTCTAAACCAGAAATGGGGTACATTTTACCTAATGTAAGATAGTTGATCACAACAATGTTACTAGCCTATGGCTTCGGGAAAATACCAGAGATTCCCTGAATTGCTTCTTTAGGGAACAATGAGACTAAGTAATCATTAATTCATTCAAAGCACTTTCATGAAGTACCGCTACGTGCCCAGTCCTTTTCTGAACATTGGTAAATCTGAGATGAATGTTAATGGTCTTTTCCTTCCAAGGAAGGACACAGTCTAAGGAATGTAAGATATTACTTCCAATTAAAACACACTTTTTTAAGTGCTATGATAAGGCTGTAAATCAAAGATTATGGAAACTCAGAAGAGAGCTTTTGATTCTACAAATATTTATCAAGCATCTGCTCTGTGTCAAGCACCACTATAAGTGCCACTGCTATAGCAGTGAAAAATAAAAGTAAAAAAGACTCAGCCCTAGTTGTACAATAGAAGGACATTGGGGAAGGTATGTGCTTTGGGGAGTGCTGTGAAGTGTGTAAACCTGATGATTCACAGACCTGTACCCCTGGGGATAAAAATACATGTTTATAAAAAATAAAAAATTAATTTAAAAAAAAGCCCCAAATCAAAGAAATATGCACAATATTGCTGTACACTGATGAAAGCTATTAAGAAAAATAAAATAAAACAAGGGATATAGACTGGTAAAGGATTCCATTTTAGACAGAGAAGTCAGGGATAGCCTCTGTGCTGATGTGATACTTGGGCAAACATAAATGAAGCAAAGGAGCAAGAAGGATATCCAAGTGAGTGGTCCAGGCAAAGAGCATCTGCGGAAAAGGCCTGAACCCACTTAGCATGGGAGTGGAGAGTGACAGGGAAGACTACAGAGTCCCAAAGCATCTAAGGACTAGATCATGCAGGGCCTGCTGCCCATCTCAAGGAGGCTGGACTTGCTTCTTGGAGGATGGAAAGTCATTAAACGTTTTTGAGCAGAAGACTGACATGATATTTTTATTCTTAAAGAGTGATTCTAGATGCTGCATGGGGAATAAAGTATAAAGAGGCAGAAGCAGAGAATTAGAGTGAAAGCATAGAGAAAAAAAAATGAAGAGATAATTTTTGTATTTATGTTATGATATACATATATGTCTAACTATATCATATTATAGGGTATATTAATATATAATGACAAATTATATTTGCTGTTTATATTATATAAATCTCATATATACCATATTATTTGTACTAAAATATAACATTCTTATATTCCAAGATTATCATTACATTCAAATATATTTTATATATAATATATATATAATTATAATACATGATCCATGATGTATTACACTGTCCTTAATTTTTGTATTTTTAGAAAAAGATGATGATGTCTTAGAGTAGGGGAAGTAGCTCTCAAGGCAGAAAGAAGTACTCATTTGAGGGAAATATTTTGCAATTAGATCTAACAGGACTTGCCAATGGGCATTCTGTTAGATGTGAGAGAAAAAGGGCATTATGGAAGACTCCCAAGTTTTAACTTGAGCAACTACGTGAATAATTATGACACTTACTGAAATAACAAAGAATAAGGTGAAGAAAGTATTGAGAATGGGGCTGAAAATGAAAAGTTTTAATTTGGACATAATAAATTTGGAATGAGCATAGATGAGATGTTGATTATGTATGCAGGTCTGGATAGAATATGATCAAAGAAGTCAGAGTTGGAAACACAGATTTCAGTCATTTATGTGTATTTAGCCACAAGACTGTGTGAGCAAGTATAGGAAGTGGAAAAGGAAGAAAAGAATCATGGTAATTGAGCTATCAAGTACTCCAATGTTTCAAAACGATGAGATCAAGAAACAAGCAAAGGAGCCATCATTTGGACCAGAGAAAACCTGGGAAAGCGACCTGGGTAGCAGGATGACCTGCTCTATTAAGACATCGTGAGGAGGATGAGTCCATGAGAACTAAGAATGACCAGTGGATCTGCCAGCTGCTGCTTCTCTCTGAGATGCTATTCCAGTTGTGCACAGTTAACAGTCTCTCTCAGGTTTTTATCCAAAGTTACCTTCTCAATGGTGCTGGCAATAGCCACCCTACCAAAAATGTCAACCCATTCTCCCAGTTACCTGTATCCCCTTTCCCAGCTTTATTTCATCCCTTAGCACTTTATCATTATTAGTAGATTAGATGTTTTACATTGTCGATTTCACTCATTGAAATAAATCCATAAAGGCAGGGATCTGAGAATGTGTTATTCATTGCTGTTTCCTCAGCACCTAGAATAGTGCCTGCTACCCAACAGACACTCAGTACTCAATAAATACTGACTGACTGAATGAACAAAGTCATCAACCTCTACATCAGATCTAGGAGCTTTAAAAATTTGGCCTTTTTCCTCTGTTTTTTAATCAAAGCTTAGCTTTAAACTTAGACTAGTCTTCCTGAAGTGGAAAAAAAAAAATGTGTAAAAGAAAGAGTTACTTGCACATGTCTTAAAAAAGTTAAAAGACTAGCTTGCAAAATGTCTACCAGACATTGTGTAAACTACTGTAGACTTTAATGATGCAAAATATATAAGGCAGCAAGACCGCTGTCATGGAACATTCGGTCTGGTGGTAAAAGAAAACTCATAAATGGGAAAAAAACAGCATAGGATCATAAGTGTACACACAGGTAAGGCCACGAGAGGCCTAATCAAAGTGAAGTCAGGGCCAGGACAGGTGGAGAACTGGATCAGATGTCACCTATGCATGACAGAGAATACATCAGAAAAAATTCTGAGATTTAAGTCATTTGTTCACTGAGTATATACTGACATCTCAGCACCACAGCAGGCACTGGGGATATAATAAGCCAAAAAAACTCACACCATTTCCCTTACAGAATTTAATCTAGCATGACTTACAACCTACCTGTGTGAAATCAATGTGCAAACGAGCATCTGTTGAAATACTTTACAGAGGGGGTGCCCGGGTGGCTCAGTCACATAAGCGTCTGCCTTCAGCTCAGGTCATGATCTCAGGGTCCTGGGATCCAGTCCCACATCGGGGTCCCTGCTCAACAGAGAGTTTCCCTGTTTACCCTTTTTGTGCTCTCTCTCTCTCTCTCAAATAAATAAATAAAATCTTGAAGAAAGAAAGAAAGAAAGAAAGAAAAAGAAAATGTTTTATAGGTCCTGAGTCAGCTATCTAGGTAGCCATGCTACCTAGATGAATGGTTCTGATGAATGGTTCTGAGTGACATCCAAGCACACCCCATCACTGGCCAATGGTAACAGAAAAAGTACAAGGTTTTAATTGAACAGAGGCAGTCGACTGAGCTATACACATTTTCTTTTTTAAAGAAATGCATTTAGCTTTGACATTTCAAACTGAGACCAGGCACTGGAAGGCTAGATGCTGGGATGAAAATAAATGTAAATCATAACATTTCAGCATAAATTTTTAGATTTTCATATAACTCATCTCTAAGTACCAGTAATCATTCTAGGTGATTTTATATTGCCACTGATATTTGCCAACTTTCAAACTGAAAGGACTCTAAGGAACTAAATGTCCTTAGGCTGAGACAGGAAAAGGAAAACCAAATTTATTTTGCAAGAGCTAATGCTACAAATTCTTATGAAATTATATATTTGGGAGTGAATTATATATAAATATATGGACAGCCATATGGATTCTTTCCTAATGATTTTATACATTTTTATACATATAGTAAAAGAAAACTTTAGGCAATCATGCTTCCCTCAGAAAAAACAACTGTTACATCAAGACTTTTTTTTTTTTTAATTCTGGTAAAGTTAACATACAGTGTTATATTAATTTCAACTTACAGTAGAGTGACTTATATTTCTCAGTGCTCATCAAGCTATGTCTACTCTTAATCACCCTTTACCTATTTCACCCACCCACCCCCATCTACCTCCTGTTTGTTTTCTATAGTTAAGAGTCATCAGAATTTTTCCTGAACATTCCTGAACCACAGTATATTTCACAAATTGAGCCCACAGAGAATGATACTTTTTCCCAGATTTTACAATGTTGCTGATTCTGAAGAGTATTTATAACAAAGTTGGCCAATTAATCAGAAACCTTGTAAAATTTTCAGTCTCTAATTATTAAACCTGGAATTCTTTTTTTTAAGAAAATACTGTTTAGTATTCTATTTCTAACAAAAAATTAAGAGGAATGTGCAGAAATGTGTGCAACTGAGTGATGTGCAAAAAGTGTAAGATGATATTGATTTCAATGACTATTAAGAAAATAAATCCTTCCTTCCGCATCACTGGTACAAAATCATAAAATGTTGACACATAATCCTCATTTCATTCTGTCAACGACACATTGGAGGAAAAAGCATTTGGGTAAGTGAATGAGGGATTCCTGGAATCAACTGTATTTGTGATGCAGAAATAATATGTTTTATAATAGCTTGGATGAGATGATTTGGGAGATGGAGGGGCAATAAAACTACTTTAGAGAAGGTTGTGGTGGTCTGTGATCTAATAACTATTTTTGCATATCTCACTATTGTTTCCCTGACCAGGCTGCCACAATACACCTTTTTCTTTCAGGAGAAAGGTACGAATGCATAAAACTAAGTCAGCATGAAAAGTTTTGTCAAAGAAAGCCACTATCAACTGATTCTGAAGAGTATTTATAACAAAGTTGGCCAATTTCCTTCTCTCCATATGTACAAATACAACTGTGTCTATGGTTTCAATGTGCGACATTAAATAAAATTACTGAGTCTTCAACAAAATCTGAAATCTACTTCATGCCCTCTATTTAAAAAGACAATAAGGAGTGCCTGGGTGGCTCAGTTGTTTAAGCGTTTGACTCTTGATCTCAGCTCAGGTCATGACCTCAGAGTTTTGAGTTTGAGTCCCACATTGGGCTCCATGCTGGGTGTAAAACCTACTTAAGAAGAAAAAAGGCAATAAAAATGTAAATATATTTTTATTAAAAAATTAATATGCCAAAATGTCATAGGGGCAAATGTACAGGTATATGTACAGAATTATTCATTCCTTGTGAGTTAGGTGTTCACTGTACTTTTAAGAAATAAAACCTTAGAAAACATTCTCTAATTACTATGAAAGGAAGAGAAGATTGATATAAGCCTGTAGCTATTAAGTCAGGTCTATTTCAACAGTTGGGTCAAAAGACGAGCACGTTGCACTGCTGCTTTAGAGTGAGTTGAATTCACTCTTCTGTCCAATGCTAGCAACATTATTAGTACCCCCCACTTATTTCCCTCTGGTTTTTACCTCTACATTATGAAGGCTGCTCCCTATGAATACCTGAAGTTCTCTGCCTGAGGACTTCTTTCTGGCCACAGTGAACATGCTCAACCTACACACAGGACAAACTCAGAAGTGTAGAGAGTTAACACCCACAGAAGCAGCTCTCAATAAATAATGGATGAGAAGTGGAGAGATATATACAGCTGCCGCACTTAATTGCAATAGCTCTGAGGTAGGCTAAATTTATTCTACCTCCTCAAGTTTCTCTGCAGGATTGAGCCCTTTGGTATATCTGGTAAGTGAGTTGACAACACACCATTTAGTGTTTTTTTCCCTTCCCTCTCTCACTTCTCCACTCTTCCACTCGTAGTTCTCTGAGCTACTCTGCAATAAATCCTTACTGCCAGGTTAACTTTGAGATAGCACAATCCCAAACATATGGCCAGAATTTATGTTTCTGTTGTATATAGGTTTTTAAATGTGGGCCAGAATTCACATATAAATATAAACAGGTCAGGTTCTGAGAGGATTTAATTAGTCCGCATATTCGGCCATTAGAAGTTATACTAGGACCTCTGTTTCTCCCCGTGAAGGACTGATAGCCAAGAGAATGGACCTCCTGATGGATGGAGGAAGAGGAGGAGGAGGAAGTGAAGGAGAAGGAGGAGGAGGAGGAGATAGAGAAGAGGAAGAAGAGGGAGGGGGAGGGGAGAGGGAGAGGGAGAAAGAGAAGAAGAAGAAGTAGAAGAAGAATTAGAATTTATATATGAAAATGACACTGAACAACAGCCAGAGCAAGATTGTGACCCATGAGGTGAAAAAATAATGAAGTGATCTTTTCATTTTCTCCAAATTATTGCCTAGAGACAGCCTTAAAGCCGCAGGGAAGGAGAAGCCTAAGAAAGCTTAACAGTCTGACAGTCTGATGCAAGTGAGGAGATGAGTTCAGGGAGGCTAAGCGAGCTAGGATCCCTGGGGCAGAGGACTGGAAAGAAAAGTTTGAAAGAACTCCTGAAATCTGAAGAGAAAGCCCTTCTGAGACTCTGCTAAGTACTGACTGGCATACATCTGGGTTAATACCCTACACGGCTATGGATAGAACTTTCTGAAGCAATTCTCAGAGCTCAGGTCAGGCTGGGAATAGTTTGTCTTCTCACCAGTCAGAGTGGAAAAAACTGGTAATCCATGGAACTTGGGTAGAGTCCTCAGAAGAGTATTGCCTGAGTTCTGCAGCTAAATTAGCCTTAAAGGCTGCAACAGACTCTCCCAAATAAAGCACAAAAGCAAGATTTGGAAAGGTCAGCATGATCCAAAGTAACTTAATTATACACTAGAACAAAGCCCAACACTCATATTTTCTCCTGGTTTTCATGTCTACATAATTAAAGAAAATGTTCAATAAGAGGAGTTGTCAGATATGCAAAGCAATAGAAAAATATGACTATGAGAAAGAGAAAAAAAAATCAGTCAATAGAAACAGACCCAGGAATGGCAGAAAGGTTACAATTAGCAGACAGGAAGTTTAAGTAGATTTTATGTATTTTATAAATGTCCTGGAGTATATAAAGAAAATATATATATATAATGGGGAGGAAGAAGATTAAAAAATAGATCCAAATAGTATTTCTGATTATGAAAAATGTAGTGTCTGAAATGAGAAATTTCAAAGAATGAAAAGTCAAAAACCACTGACTCACAAGGCCTATGGGATTTCACCTCCCACTTTTTCCCTCTTTTCCCTAGGCCTCAGGGCCTTTGCACTAGCTGCTCCCTCTGACTAGCACACACTTCCCCAGGTATCTGTCTGCCTTGCTCCCTTACCTCCTCAGGTCTGGACTCGCCTTTCAGTAGGGCCCTGCCTGACCTCCTCACTTAAATATGTCTACTCTTGACTTCCTTCTCCGGTTTATTTTTCTCACAGAACTTCTCACCATCTAGTTTGCTCTACATTTTATGTATTTTGGTTTTTGCCAGTTTTCCTCACTATACTCTAACCTTCATGAGGGAAGAGATTTTTCTCCCTGTGTTCACTGCTCTCTCCCTAACATCTGCAAAAGATTCTGGCACATACTAAGTACACAAAGAATATTTGTCAAGGGAATATTTTAGAAAAATAACTCTGGCTCCCATGTGTATTGGTTGTCTACTATAATATAAAAGAAATAGAAAATATGGTTTTATAAAATTATGACATAACATATCTTTTAGTATCGTGTCTTCTGGCATCAAAATATACCTTCATATTAGTAAATGTATATTCTCAGCGTTTCTCCTCTCCTTTCTTCTCTTACTAATTTAAAAATAGCCCAAAGGTTATTTTTTCCTTCCCCTGACAAACATAGTAACTGAAACAAAGTCTTAAAGAATCCAGTAGAAATGCAAACACAAAGATTTAATTGCAATCCAAACTCTCTTTTCTCCTGCTGTTGAAGGTTAGTTTGGACTGGATTTGTGGTGAGGCAAGGAGAAAGTGTAGCATTGGCTGCTGAAAAAGAAGGAATGGTAGAGGCCTCAGAATGGGAAGGAGGAACAGGGCCTTTGCACTAGCTGCAAAGGAAGTACCAAGGAAGTAAAAAGAGCCAGCTGGGTGGCCCTACACTGGACACTTAGTCCTGAATAGAGACATGGACAATTTTTTGTAAGGGTGGGATATGAAGGAAAGCTTTATCCCTCAGATAAAATGGAACCAAACAGAACCAAGTAGGAATTTCAAACTAGATGAGATTTAAAAATGAGAAAAATTACAAAGCAATATAGACTGATGAACACAGAACTGTAATGCAAATATCATTTCCTTTGCCTATAAGCTATTTAAATGGTATAAAGAATCTCCTACCACAGACTTGGGTAAAACAAGGGATCTAACCCACTGTAAGAAAGAAGAAAAGCAGTCAGATTCTCAAGAATTTCTTACACCTCGGGCACCTGGGTGGCTCAGTGGGTTAAAGCCTCTGCCTTCGGCTCAGGTTGTAATCCCAGCCAGGGGGTCCTGGGATCAAGCCCCATATCGGGCTCTCTCTCAGAGGGGAGCCTGCTTCCCTTCCTCTCTCTCTGCCTGCCTCTCTGCCTACTTGTTATCTCTGTCAAATAAATAAGTAAAATCTTAAAAAAAAAAAAAAGAATTTCTAATATCTCAGTCATTCAATGACCCTGAATGTGCATGTTTAAAATTTTTTTCCTTAAGACATTTTTTGTAAATTCTATTCATAGGACCTCTGCCTCAAGCAAAATTGACTTCTTGTATTCTTGGTATTGGAAGAGATCAATCTGTCAGCCTGTGAAAGCAGTGGCTGTCACAGTTCAGTGTGCATCAGAATTCCCCAGAGGACTTGGTAAACAGACTGAGCTGGACCCCTTCACCCTCAGAGGTTCTGATGCATAGACTTGGAGTGGGGCCTGAAAAATTGCATTTCTATCAAATTCCTGGGCGATGCTGATGCTACTTTCTGGTCAGGGTAACCATGCTTTAAGATCCACTGACTAAAGTACAGTTTTTAACTTGGGAAGTGTTAACAAGCATCTCTAGCTTTCAGGAGCTGCTTTGTCTTTCTTGTGCAAATTGTATCCCAAGTCCCTGGCACAGGATGAGCTTTCAATAAATAAAGAATGAATGAATGAGGTTTGTTTCTAAAGTCATACTGAAGCAATCAGGCATCATTATATCTATATTAAATTTTTTACCAATTAAAATACTGATAAAACTTCTTTATTACCAACATACTTTGTAAATGAAAGAAACATTTATTGGCTAAGGCTTTAGTTTTTGTAATTTAATAAACTGAGACTTTGTGCACCACAAAAAAAGCAACAGGTGTTAAAATGCTGTTTTTTAATTATCCAGAGTGAATGAGGAATTTGAGCTGATATACAAATAAATAATTCAGGTCAACAAAAAGACACCACTGTTTGTGGTACCAACCCAAACTATGTAACATCCCAAAAGAAGAAAAGAGAGAGGGAGGACAGAGGAAATATTGGAGGCATCAAAGTACCCACACCAATACCATAAACATCAAACCCCTAAGAACCTGGTCTAAGTCACCACCACATATTTGTTATAAGCTAATTTTTGCACAGATGCCTTATTTGTATGTATCAACTTATAATCTCTTGGGGACAGTAAGGATATGTAGTGAAGAGTATTTTCTTAAATAGTATATTTAGCTTTTTAGTACTATATTTTGTGGTACACTATTATATTTTGGGTCATCAAGATAAGAGATTGGTCATTTAAAATGAATTTGTTTCTAAAAGAGGAAAAGGGAACCAGTACCTATAGAGATGACTCAAATAAGGGTACATAATACTCAGAATCAAGTTAAGAAGTAAAACATTTAAAAAAAAAATCTATCTTAAAACTTAACATCAGGGTTTATTTTCAGTGAAACCAGACCATCTTACCATAGTGATTTAATGTTATTTAAATTTTATTATTTTTTTAATCTGGTTGATACTTAATTGGCAAATCTGTTTGTTTTTTATTTTTTTTTAAGATTTTATTTGTTTGAGAGAGAGAGGGGATGAGAGAGAGAGCATGAGAAGGAGGAGGGTCAGAGGGAGAAGCAAACTCCTTGCCAGGCAGGGAGCCTGATGATGGACTCAATTCCAGGGCTCCAGGATCATGACCTGAGCTGAAGGCAGTTGCTTAACCAACTGAGCCACCCAGGCGCCCACAAATTTGTTTGTTTTATAGATATATAAATAAACTACAAACATTAAAAAAAAAAACCTACAAATATAAATATATTATAGGATTTTATGTTTATATATATTTAAATAATTTTATGATAAAAATGATTACTGGCAACAATTTTGTCCCTATAATTGGTTCCATACAAATTATTCAATGTTAACATTGTCTTAACCTATCTCTAAACTTGACTCTATTCTATTCCTTTCCCTGCAATGCAGCCAGAGTGATTATATGCAAAACACAAATCTTATAGTGACCCTTCTCTCTGATACTCTTGTCAATTCACTCCCTCTTTTAACCTGGATAAATCCAAAGTTTTCTGAGATGGCATAGAAGGTCCTTCATGATCTGGCCCTACTTATCTCTTGAGATTCATGGCTAATATCTCCTCAGTTCCACCCATAGTCACGTGAACCATTTGTGGTTCTCCGTGTTTGTTCTCAAACATAAAAAATCAAAGTTTTGAATGCTGTTCCATCTGCCCAAAATGCTGGTCCCATAGTCTCAATGGACCTACTTTACTTTATATTTTTGTAAGACCCAGCTTGAATGTGCGTTCCTCTCTAAGTCCTTGCTAATCCCTTCCACGGCACTCCAGATTACCCATAACAATATTTATCACACTTTATTATCATTTCCTGTTTTCTTGTTCATATTCCCCAAGAGTTTGTAGACATTTCTACTGTGTCAATATTAATTATTGAATGATTGAATTTTTCCCCAGATCTTGGCATACAAAAAGCACGAAGCACACTTTTTGAAATATAAAAACGAGAAGCACCTGAGTGGTTCAGTCGTTAAGAGTCTGCCTTCAGCTCAGGTCAGGATCCCAGGGTCCTGGGATCAAGCCCCACCCTGGGCTTCCTGCTCAGCAGGAAGTCGCTTCTCCCTCTCCCACTCCCCCTGCTTGTATCCCTTCTCTCACTGTCTCTCTCTGTCAAATAAATAAAATCTTTTTTAAAAATTTAAAATAAAATAAAATAATGAAACTCAATAATAGAGTAAATAGTTCTGCATTTTCTATAATCTTTAAGTAAAACATGCCATTATCAGATTAATTCCCACTAAGACCTTCCTCTAGCCATCAGAAAGACTGGAATACTGAGCTGTAGTAAATTCCTGAAGCCCTTCTGTAAAGATGCCTTCAACTCTGCAGGCTCTAAATACCACAAATGTTTGAACTAAGAACTGTTCTACTGTGTCTCCCCACAGAGAGTTCCATGAGGGCAGAGACTGTGTCTCACTGTGTCCCAGGGCCAGGCACATGGTAGATGCACATGATCAGGGTTCATTCAGACAGCCAATTAAATA
Source organism: Mustela putorius furo (assembly GCF_011764305.1). Lineage (NCBI taxonomy): Eukaryota > Metazoa > Chordata > Mammalia > Carnivora > Mustelidae > Mustela > Mustela putorius. The sequence goes on along the minus strand of NW_025421367.1, from coordinate 4,927,462 downwards.
TTTGTACCTGATCTGTCAGTGACTCACCCAAATAAATAACAGCATTTACCGCCCACTACCCTCCTACTTTGTTTTTATTTCCCTTTTCCCTTATACTCAACTTCCAAAAACTTAAAGCAGATGATGGGCAGAGAGCTTTTGATTTAGTTATCTCTTTTTCTTTATGGAGAAAAGGAATAGATTTGAGGAAATGAGGATAGAAAAAATAGAAAGAGATAATTCTGCTTTTTCCCCACTGTGAAGCCAGTATTAATAGTACTAATGTAACTTCTAAACTACTATTTATAAGGAAAGAAACCTGGAGGTCCTACCAATTATTTGAATACTTGTGAGATATGATCTTCTTGTCCATAATTTGAATCAATTTAATGGTGCAATAAATAGAAATCAGACTAAAATAAGGAAATTTGTATTTCAGAATAAAAGTAGTAGTAATAACAATACCTTCTTCACTTTACAACTTTAAATATGTAAATATTCTTAAAAGGGAACTTTAAAAAGTATTGTAAGTAAAAATTAAAAGGAAAAGTGACAACAGACTTGATTTGGGCAATATATAATATACTATTTTACTACTATGTTAATTAATATAACATTAGCATTCATTTATCTCAACACTTTGTAAGTTTATTATCTAGATTTCCTTTCTCTTAAACAATCAACACTAATCTTCTAAAGGCAAGACTAAAAATTACTATGTTATGCAATTTACAAAGACAGTATCCAAGAAAGGGATTTAATTATAGTATTTGAAAACAGAAACACTACCCTTAATCACTGTTTATGAATTTGCTAAACTGGAATATTATATGGTAAACAGTGTTCAAATCTTCAGAGAGAGTTAATAATACATTTCTTATAATAGGGTTATGTAGATTAATTAGTTAATATTTGCAAAGAACTGTAAAAATGAAGTGCTTCCCTCCTTCCTTTAAGTGTCACTGAAATCATTAAACAAGTGACAATATTTCCTTCTTAAGGTTTTGGAAAGGTCTCTCCAGTGGCATACATTTATCTAAATTTTTCATGTCAGAATCCCAAATTTGAGCCCCATATCCATGCACAAAAACAATCAATTCCTTTTTAAAAATAGTCAAATTGGGGGTGCCTGGGTGGCTCAGTGGGTTAAGCTGCTGCCTTCGGCTCAGGTCATGATCCCAGGGTCCTGGGATCGAGCCCCGCATCGGGCTCTCTGCTCAGCCGCGAGCCTGCTTCCTCCTCTCTCTCTGCCTGCTTGTGATCTCTCTCTGTCAAATAAATAAATAAAATCTTTTAAAAAAAAAAAAAAATAGTCAAATTGGTTTGGAATTTTCAAAGACAAAACATGCCCATCCTAAGAATGATATTAAGATTGTTGAATCACATTTGCTTTCCGAACTTTGCTTTCCAAAATTTTCAAACTTTGATGTAATGCACAAATACCCAACTTAAAATTCCTCTATGGTGAAAAGGTTTAGAACAATACAAAATATTATTATTTATAGAGCAGCTTTAAAACTGCATGTGGGTGTATTTATTGAGTGTTCTTTCTCTTTTTTAAAAATCAATTAATTAACATATAGTGTGTTACTCATTTCAGAGGTAGAGTTTAGTGACTCATCAGTTGTATATAACACCCAGTGTTCATTATGAGTGTGCCCACCTCAATGCCCATCACCCAGTTACCCCATCCTTCCCACCAAACTCCCCTCCAGCAACCCTCAGTTTGTTTCCCATAGTTAAAAAAATCTCTTATGTTTGTCTCCCTCTCTGATTTCATCTTATTTTATTTTTCCCTCCTTTCCCCAATGTTCATCTGTTTTGTTTCTTAAATTCCACATATGAGTGAAATCATATGATACTTGTCTTTCTCTGATTGACTTATTGCACTTAGCATAATCCCCTCCAGTTCCATCCATGTCAATGTAAATGGTAAATATTCATCCTTTCTGAGGGCTGAGTAATATTCCATTGTATCTATACCACATCTTCTTTATCCATTCATCTGTCGATGGACAGCTGGGCTCTTTCCATAGTTTGGCTATTGTGGACATTGCCGCTATAAACATTGGGGTGCATATGTCCTTCGAATCACTGTTCATATTCTTTGGATAAATACCTAGTAGTGCAATTGCTGGGTCATAGAGTAGCTCTATTTTTAACTTTTTGATGAACTTCCATGCTGTTTTCCAGAGTGGCTGTACCAGCTTGCATCCCTACCAAAAGTGTAAGAGGGTCCCCTGTAAAGCTTTCTTTATATGTCTCCCTTAAAAACAACAGGCTATTCAGGATTGATTATTCCTGGAATTCATTTTGCTTATTTGCCTACCTATGCTCTGGAATTTGGGTCTAGCAGCAAAGATAACTATGTACCTGAGTTCAGACACTGGTAGCAAAGAATAGGAGTCTGGCAACATGTTGAGGTAAAGAAAGCAAATTTTAAAAGTATGAGACAACACACTAAGCCTTTTTTCTCATAAGGGAATAAAAGGGACATAAGGAAGGTATAGTTTTGGGAAAAACTTCATGAAAGAGCTTGAGTACCCAGGAAAGAGTTCTCAACCTTAGCACTACTGACATTTTGTGTCAAATAAGTCTTTGTTATGAGGGCTTCCCTGTTCATCGTAGGACAGTAAGCAGTCTCCGTGGCCTCCACTTATTAGATGTCAGTAGCACTCCCCAAACCAAAGTGACTCCAGATATTGCCAAATGCCTTTGGGGAGTAGAGTACAGAAGAATTGCCCCCAGTCAAGAACAAGAGACAAGATTTGGCACAAAAGGAGGAACAACCTCAGAAGTCCTTGCCTAAAACAACCACTGGGAACTTTGACCATGATAAGATAGTGGGAAGAGCCAATCTAAGACTTTGAAATGGCAGATGGTACCACCAACTATGAAAAATTGGATTTGCTAGCTGGAGAAAAAAAAGTGTTGATAAGAAGAGCTACTTTTGAGTAGTATCTACTGGGAACAGACACTTGGAGTGGCCACAGCCATAAGTAACTGCCAATGAAGTCTCCATACCAGACACTTAGCGGTGAGGATTTACAGTAGTGGGCTATTAAGCATTTCAATGAAGAGAATTGTCTAATAGCTTCTTCCAGGAAGTTTGATGGGCTTAAGTACCAGAAACTTTTTGCAGGTAATTCATTGATTTTTCACTTGGATTCATTAGTTATTGAGCATTCAATGTGTGTCAGGCCATGTGTTGGCTATTAGGAACACAATGATGGAAAGAGCCTACCTTCAAGGAACTTGTGCTCTAGAAAGAAGCATAAGTATAACAAGTCTTCAGATTGGTTTAGAGCGTGACCCACACAGAGAGGGTCCCAATTCCCTACACGGATAGCCATCATAAAACTATAACTTCAAAATCACAGTTCTCTTCATTTTTAAAGAGCAAAAACTGCTTAGCTTTTCTCCCTCTCATTTTAAATTTCTCAGTCATTTCACTGGCATTTCAGGCAGCTGCTTTTTCTTCATTTCAGAGCAATCAATATACAAACATTTTAAACAGCAAAAAACCACTTCATTTGCAAATTTATTTTTCTCCTGGCATACATGTGCACAGTCATTTGGATTTACATGATGGTGTCAGCCAGCCAAAGTCAGCAAGCCTTCCTAAAAAAGAGTATTTGACTCAATGATGATGGATGTGCTGTCATTTCTCACTTAGGACCATCTGCCTAATAATAGCAAGGTAACATTATTAATCAACTACTGGCATAGCTCGTTAGGGCATGTACAATCCAATTACACACAGTTTTTAATTCACTACAGGCAAAATGCTCACTACTTTTCCACATATGATTCACAGATTCATCTTCAGTGGAATTGAACCACAGCCTTTGTAGACTAGTCATTAGTATTCAGAATAAGAAACAATTGCTTGGAACAGGAAACACAGAAGCCAGACATTTGGCAGCATCACACAGGGTTCACTGCTGAAGTCAACCGTCAAAGTGACTCTGGGCTGACAGTAACAGGCCTCTGTCGCTATGGAAACAGCACTGTGATGTGTTAGTAAATAGTTTGGATTCTCTCACCTGCTAGGACAAAATTCAGAATTTACTGCTGATTGTTAAGTCCACTATATGTAAATGACCTACTTATAAAGTAAATACTAGAAATCACTCTTTGTTTCAGAAAAATGATCCAAACAGTTCTAAAAATATCTGAATCTTGGGGTATCCAAACACAACTAAATTTAATTGTGCAAAATACCTGACAGACAAAACTGTCTATCTCTTCAGTCTAATTATTGCTTATTGCCAAAAACTGGTTCCTAAAAATACATAAATAAAATAAAAAAAGAAAATTATAAGGATGTGAAGATAATGCTAAGTAAGACTCTTTTGAGTTCAGAGTAAGGAGTCAAGCCACTTTTTTTTTTTTAAGTCAAGCCCCTTTTTAATTTTATTACAAGCCATAGTTATATATTTCAAGTTGTAAAAAAAAGTCATATATTTTTTAACTTCTTTCATTCTCACTCATAGCCAAATGAGCTAAGTAAGGCTATCTCCTGCTCATGTTTGACTTAAACGTCCCTTTATGGGAATTCCTCTGTCTTTGTAATTATAATAATTATTATCTCCAATTTAGATGTATAAAGTATGACAAAAGAAAAATGTCTTGACTACAGAAATTCAGTAAAAAAAAAAAATCCATAGTACAATCCTCTAAGTCTTAGATCTCTTAATTCCTATCTCTTCTAAGTCATTCTGGCTTCATTAAGTTTCTTCTTTCAACTTTTTTCAATTTCATGCTAAATTATATTTTCCCATAAACTCTATAAGTGAAAAGTTACTTTAGTTTTTGGTCTCAATAGCCAAATCCTTTTCATCAAGAAACACTAAGACATACCCATCACCTCCTTCTGTGATTTCTACTTCATCAATAAACATTTACCAAGCAAATGTCTCCATGTCATGTGCTATACACATGGCAACAGAATAGGTAACACAAAGATAAATAAAATACAGTGTTTTTGCCTTTGAAGAATGAGTCTAGTGGAAAAAACCAGAAATATAGACAGATATACTACAATTTAGTAAGTGCTATAGTGGAAGTAGATTCAAAGTGCAATGAGAGCATTATGAAGTAAGAAGCTAATTTTGATTAGGGAAATACAATAGATCCCATTGAGAAAATGGTATTTTCAGTATGTTTTAAAGAGTAAATAGGAGTTTTATACAGAGCAGGTTGAGAAAGGCAGATACTAAAATGTAACTTGCAAAAACCTAAAAAAATTAGTCTCAGTCATATATAAAATGAACATGTATCAAATATTTTATTGGACTTACAGAGATCTGTAGCCTCTGCTGGACAAAATCATTTACATTACTACAAACAGGAATCATTTGTATTGTTATGGATAAGAATCATATACAATGCTGTCAGTTTTCTGCAACTTAACTTCTACCACTACAAAGTTGTGAACAGTCTAGTCAATAGAAAATGAATCAACTCTGCACACCCCTACAGAATCAACAATCCCAGAGGATCCTCTAGATAATACCCAGTCACCCTTTAGTCGATTCCCAGGTCTTAAGCAATTTTTCCTAACAGAGTAAAGAGGCATTCCAGATTTGGAGGAAAATATATTAAAAACAAAGAGATATGGAAAAGTAAGTACGTGGATATGACTAAAATTGAGGCTATGGGAGGAGAGAGAGGCCAAGGCAGTTATGGAAAGAAGCTAAGATTAACTGGAATGGGAGTTTGGGGTCAAATAGTGAAAGACCTCACCTGCTCTGCAAAACAGTTTAGACTATCCAAAATCACTGGGAAGCCACTGAAGGATTTCTAACCTTAAAGCATGAAGCTAAAAAATGTTTACTATTTCCTTACTCTGAATTCTTGATTTTTTCAAATCTGTATTTTCTACATTCTTAATTTTTTCAAATCTGTATTTTCTACATTTATGGATTGTTTTGAAGAATTTCTTAACCAAAAATTTAATTTTTTCCTGTTTGTTTTCTAAACTTTAACAATGTCTCTCTTTCTATCCATCCTTCCATCTATAAAAGTTAACTGAGGAAAAAGTCATGTAGATTCCGAAAAACTCAAGCAATTATCGTTGGATTGTTTTAAGATTATTCCCCTGGGAAAACTTATATTTCCATTACTTAAGAATATTAAAATCATTTTCAGTAACTTAGTGATAGTCACATACTAGAATTAAAATTATTAAGAATCAGAGAAAAGGTAATTCTGAAATATAATGGTAAAGCAAGAGAATAGATATATGATTTCATTGTTATTTATTTCAAGTTTCAAGAAAAATTGAAATAATGTTAAAACTGACGCAGTCATTTTCTTTTTTAAGACAGGCAGGAGTCTCTGCTAATTCTCATTATTCTTAAAAAGTCAAGAAATAGAATCAATTTTCATGCCAGATATTATCACAACTTAAAATAATGCAATTACCATGTTTAAAAAAAAACTAGATAATGTTTGATAATATTGAGATTTTATTTTATATGCTCTATGCAGTAATTTTTTTAAAAGATTTTATTCATTTATTTGCCAGAGAGAGACACAGCAAGAGAGGGAACACAAGACTAGGAGAGGGAAAGCAGGCTTCCCACTGAGCAGGGAGCGCGATACAGGGCTCCATCCCAGGACACTGGGATCATGACCTGAGCCGCAAGCAGAAGCTTAACCATTGAACCACCCAGGCACCCCTCCAGCGCAGTATTTATCCCAAACTTTTTCTCTGGAGCCTCTTAAAAATAATTTAGGTCTCCAAAGAACTTCTGTTTATGAATGTCCTATCTATCAGATTGACCATTTTAGAAATTTAAACTAAGAATAAAAAATAACTATATCTAAAAAAAAATTAGAAGAAGAATACCATTTTATATTTTTACAACTATATTTAATATCTGGCTTAATAGAAGACAGCTGGATTCTCATATTTGTGTTTGCATTTAATCTGTTGTGCTATCAGGTATCATGTAACCTCTGAAAAACTTTACTGCACATTCTTGAAAAGATGAGTGTAAAAAACATCAAATAGTTTCTTAGCACTATTACAAAAAATTCTTGGCCCTGACTGTTTCCTGCAAGGATCTCAGGCACTTCAGAGATCCTCAAATTACACTTTGAGAGCTACTGAGTTATTGTATTCACTCAGAACTCCTTCCTAATATGGCCATAAGCAAACTATTTGCATCAATTAAAGAATCCCAAAGACACTATTACATTTCCTCTCAAAACTGTAAATATGTTGTAGTATGCCCAGAATCATTATGGAAAATAAAATATGCAATATAATTGATTATAATTTTCTTTTTCAATATTTAAAGATAATTTAATTTCCTTAGGGGGAGAATCAAAGAGAAGTTGTAGCATGTGTTTGTTGTTTACTCTTGGGAAAATTTTGACAATGAATACAAAGATTTAACTTAACATTTTCTGAGATTGCCTTTACCCATTGAACCTTGCCATGAAGGCCAGGAGCTAACATGCAGTAATAATCATTCTCTATGTTTACTCATGTATATATGTAGCCTTCATGAATGGAAATAAACTTAATTTCCAATACTAGATAATTAATTAAAGTAAGCTTACAGTCTATAATTCGGCCTAAGTTTAATGACCTTCTAAGTCTGGGCAGTCATTCCAGTTGTGAACAACAAATAACAAATCATGTATCGTAAGGAGGTCCAAAAGAGAAAATGAAGCATAACTAATGTCAACTATTAGGGGAAAAAAGTCTGCAGCTGACTTACAATTGTATAAATCAAGTTAAATATCCAGAAAAGTCACTTTCAGGTCCATTAATTAAAAAACAAACATGTATTTACATAATCTACCTTGTGATAGAAGGAGTTCATGAGTTCTCGTTGCACTAAGTTTCAGACTATGTTGTTGTTTGTTTGTTTGTTTGTTTATTTTAAAGATTTTATTTATTTATTTGACAGACAGAGATCACAAGTAGGCAGAAAGGCAGGCAGAGAGAGGGAGAAGCAGGCTCCCTGCTGAGCAAAGAGTCTGATGCGAGGCTTGATTCCAGGAGCCTGGATCATGACTTGAGCCGAAGGTAGAGGCTTTAACCCACTGAGCCACCTTGGCGTCCCAGACTATGTCTTTAACATACTAAGGGAAGATCTTTGAATCTTTCTGATATGTAATTGAGAGCTAGTGAGGAATCCCAATTCTATTCAACTGGACTAATACACATGTGCATGAGTGTGGGGACTAGAGAGTTGGAAAAGTGTTAGAAAATTCAACATTAATCATAATACAAGGAAATTTAGGAGAAATATAGAGGGCTATGGATATGCAAAAAGGGTAGTGGTTTAGTTTGGGATAAGGAGAATGAGTTGATAGTAATAAGCACAGATATATGCAGGCAAATATGATTTCAAAAGGTAGAGACTAAAAGTAAGGTTATAAAAAGTGCAAAGAGTGCAAAGACAGAAAAGAGAAATTCATGATTCATGTTCAAGACATGATGAAAAGTTTAGTTTGGTTAAAACACAAACTGATTAGGTAAATACATCAAATAAAATAGGAACAGTAGAATGGTGCCATGATCCTTGAATTCCAGGCTGAGAAGTTTGTAGTTAATTTTGAGGCAAGAGGAAATAATTAAAGATTTTTAAGTAGTAGTCTGAGTCTTGCATCATATAAATTAGAGAAGAGACATAGGACACTAATAAATAGCCATTATCCCAGCAATGAAGCAATGAATGAATGAGTCCTGAAATAGAGCTCTAAACATGGAATCATAGAGACAAGACCCATTTTTTAGAACCTATAAAATGTATCAACAAGTGAATATAATGATTAAGAAAGACCTATCGGGGCGCCTGGGTGGCTCAGTGGGTTAAGCCGCTGCCTTCGGCTCAGGTCATGATCCCAGGGTCCTGGGATCGAGTCCCGCATCGGGCTCTCTGCTCAGCAGGGAGCCTGCTTCCTCCTCTCTCTCTGCCTGCCTCTCTGCCTGCTTGTGATTTCTCTCTCTGTCAAATAAATAAATAAAATCTTAAAAAAAAAAAAAGACCTATCAAAAATCACTCACATTCTGACCCCAGTCCATTAGAAAATAATGGTATTGTTAACATTAATAGGGAAGTACAAAAAGAAATGAATTAATTTGGGGGAAGAAAATTATTATTGAACATGATGAATTTCAGGTTGGAATTTAAGCAGGTTTTTGAAATAGGCTCATCTGTGTTCTTTAGATACCTTTCTAATACCTTAAACCTCCAGGGGAAAAAAGATAAGAATGAGTTTCTTATCTAATGCCAAAAATAAATTGATTTTATCATTGCAATTTTTTTCAAAAAAAAGAAACATTTGACATTATTATCCAATGTTTCTGCATAGAGCTTAAAATGAGAGAAGTCTTCTTTCTTTGCTGAATTACTGTCTTGAATTGAATATTAGAGGCATAAAAAAAAAGAGAGAGAAAGAAAATAAATTGTAAGAGGATACAATTATATAATACCTCTATGTCTCTGTCCTTATTTGAATTCCTGTAGGTCATCCCCAATTTTGCAAGTAAAGATGTGTCTCATGGCATGACTTAGTTGAATTATAAATAGCCTATACGGGTGCATCTGTTGAGAAATAATATCCACAAACCTGATGAATCGTCAGGCTTTTAGCTTAGTTTAGAATAGACAAGGGGAATAAAGCACGTGCTCTGCTGACCAAGGAGAAAGGAGATTTTCAAAGCTTTCTGGGATTGGAAAGAAAGCATATCATTTTAAAAATGAAAAGCAATGTACTTTTTCTGCTGATTTTCCAAACATAACTGGCACTTAACTGAAAGAGTTATTAGAGACATCTCTTTAGAAATTTAAATTTTATTCAGTGAACTTCATTTCATAATACTAAACATATTCAAGGGTGCCTGGGTGGCTCAGTTAGTTAAGCACCCACTTCAGCTCAGGTCATGATCCCAGAGTCCTGGGATCAAGTCCAGCAATGGTCTCCCTGCTCAGCGGGAAGCCTGCTTCTCCCTCTGCAACTCACCCCCACCGCTCATGCTCTCTCTTGCTCACTCTCTCTCTCAAATAAATAATAATAACATCTTTTTAAGAAATTCTAAACATATTCAAACTAATGATGTATGGTGATTAACATAACATAACAACAAAAAAAAGAAGATTAAAAAAAAATTCTAAACATATTTGATAAGGTGATGAATCAGGTATACATGTAAAGTCCTTAGAACAGTGCCTGGCACATGGTCAGGGGCTATTTAACTACTACTATCATTATCATCATCATCATCACCATCATGTGCGTTCACCTAGAGATTGAAAACTTAAGACACTGAAATTTCTTCTAGCAATGAAATTGGAAAAAAAAAAAAAAAAACCTACAATCCTCACATTAAGGCAGGGGAAGAATCTTTTCAAAATAAAAGTCTTAGAGGAGAATATTATTTCTGGCACAGGGATCTGACCTCTCTCTCAGCTTTTGTTATTTATTTAATAAGTTGCTTTCCTATTTAAAATTTCTACTTCATACTCTGTAGCTAAAATGAAAAATAATTGAGGCTCCATTATAATCCTGCATTCGCCATTGATGCTATTCGATGCCAACATCTCCAGCATTGCCACAGGCAAATCCTGGTAAGGTACACAAAGAACAGATGAACTCTGTCACGCAGATCTCTTGACAGCTCTGTGCATGTATACTGTGTCATTGTAATAAGGGAAGGAGGCTTATGCTCAGGAAGTAAAGACCAAGGGCCACAATGCCTTTAGCTACCTGCCATATCAGCATTCAACAGCCTGAAAAACAATTGCATGAATGAGATGTTTATAGCAATACCCATATAAACAAAAAATCAACCACTAGGACTTCTCTTTTCCTTGCCATAACCTGAAAGTCATTTGTAGTGGTTAAAACTGGCCTCAGTTCAAATCACAGCACTGCCACCTTCTAAGTATGTGACCTTAGACAAGTTATTAACGTCTCTCTTTTTTGAGTAACCATATCTTGAAACAGGAATAATGACAGGAACTTCTGCACTGAATTGTTAAGGAGATTCAAAGAGTGAAGACATGAGAAGAGATTAGAAAAGTGCCCGACACGCAGTAAGTACTTAATAAATGTAATCTAAGCCAGCAAAGATTTGTCCCAGACTATGTGCAAACCTAAGGGTTAGGTGCTGAACCACTCTCCTTTGAACTGTTAATTAGTAATACCCTCAGCAAGTACAGAGAATAGGTTTTTTTAAATAGGTCATATATTTATATTGCAGATATTATATAACTCAGTGACTTGGTAGAGTGTGAAGCTTTCTGATCAATGTGCATTGTAAATTGGCTCCTCCATCAGTAACTTCCTTACAAGCAACATAAATATACTACCAATATTTATAAAAAATCAATATATAATGTCAAGGGAGAAGTTGGTTTTAAAATTGCCAGCAGCCTGGAAATCCACTGAAATGTTTTCACTTATCTAAGTATGAGTCCTCTTTCTAAAATATTATTCCCTTTCTTAAGGCACTATTTATGATAACTTGCTCTGGGTTATTTTTTTTTTCCTCATTTCTCACTGTGTGATTTAGTGGTTTTTCTTCTTGAGGAAGATTCTTTATTCCTTTCCTGCTGTGGAACGCTTTTTTTTGAAGGCAACTTTAATTATTTACTCTACATCTCCTACTGTGGCAGAGGTCAGAACATTACTTTCAAGATGGGCTGTTATATAGGTTTCCTGTGAGAGCTCAAGGTCAGAAACAGGCCCCAAACACAAGGTATGAACAGCCAAATTCCCAAGCACTTTATGATTACGCAGCTTTAAGTTGAATAAACACACATGCATACACACACAAAATCATGAGGATTGCACATATTTGCCCTCAAAAACAAACACCACTGCTGACATGCTAACAAGTATAACACATTTATATTGCTTGAGTAGTATAACTACATTAAGATCAACAGAAATGGCTCAATATTAATAAAAAGTTTAAAAGAGAAAATAATATTAAATGGATGAAAATTATAAGTGGAAATCCTAGACTCTTATTATTCATTAGTTTATAGATAATTCAAGATGAACTTCTACCTTTTTTATGATTCTTAATTTTTTCACCATGACTGTTCTTAAAATAGTACTGATCTTACATTATGGGATACTGTTGAGGTAATTTCTGCTTGCAACCTAAGGTTTTCCATCCCCAACATTACCACAGAGAATAACAAATATTTTTACATAGGGAGAGCAAATGCAACTTTAAAAAATGTAACTATGTTTCCTCACCAAATGATTCCAGTTTTTGCAGAGATGGACCCCATAGTTCAGAATTTCTTCCTATGCATGACAGTAGACATGTGAGGCTCTTTACTTCCTAGATGAACTGTTTGTAATTTCTGCTGTTATAAATTACACTGATAAATATCTTTATTTTTTATTATACACATCCAATACATCTTACAAATGGAATTACTAAACCCAGCAATGTACGCATTTCTAGAGAACTTGCTACATACTAAATTGTGAAAATACCTTCCAAGTAGGTCATACCAGAATAATTTTTGATTATTCATTTTACTTATGTATATGTACAGAGTTGCTTTCTGCAGTAAATAAGGATAATTGTATAACTTAGATAAAGTTAAATATTTTCTGATATTGAGACAGACAGAGCAAACAAGAAAAATTAAGTGTACAGAAGTCACTCGGTCTCAAATCCATATTGTATTAAAATTTAATCACCTAGACTTTCACCTAGTAAAAAAATTAATAACTTCTTAAATATACAGAAAAACAAAATATTACTTTCTTCCCCAAAGCAGTAAAAAGTTGCACACCTAAGATTTCTCTGTTCTTAAGTGCAAGTAAATCTCTACACCTATTCTTAAATAAAGCCTGTCTATGAATTTTCCTTAAAAGATTACATTGGCAGGGCACCTAGGTGAATCAGTGAGTTGGGCCTCTGCCTTCAGTTAGGTCATGATCTCGGGGTCCTGGGATTGAGCCCTGCATCGGGCTCTCTGCTCACCAGGGAGCCTTGCTTCCCCCTCTCTCTCTGCCTACTTGAGATCTCTCTCTCTCTCTGTCAAATAAGTAAATAAATAAATCTTAAAAAAAAAAAAAAAAAGATTCCATTGGTAGAGTGATATGTTCCTAAGAAATGCTCCTACAGGAAAAGGCTGGGAAGATGATGGAGTAGGAGAACCATAAATTTGCCTCATCCCATGCACACGACTAGATAACACTCAAATCAGTTTAAATAACTCAGAAAATGACCCAAAGACCGACAGAACAATAAAGGTAGAGAAGAGGTCACATTAAAGAAGGTAGAAAAGGTATAGCCATGACTGGGGAGTAAAATGGATGGTGGCCATCCACTATTGGGAGGGAGCTGAGACTGCGGAGAAGGATAAGAAACAGATTATCACACCAGAAAGACTGCACCTTGCACTGCAAAGACAAAGCCCCAGAATATTTGGCTTTGAAAGCTAAATCTCATGAGTTCTTAAAACCAGGAGGGCTCAGTTTTTTTATATAATGTATGGTGACTAAAACAATAAAAATAAATTTAAAAAGAATATTGATAATCTACATTATTTAAATAAATAAATAAACAATCCACAAATGGGACTTAAAGCTGAAATTTTAAAACTTGATAGCTCTGCTCTGGGAGAGCCCAGAGGGCATCAGGAAGCTGAGTCCCCAACTTTAAAAAGATAGTACAACAAACAACCAGCGGAGATATGGTACGGAAGCAGCATTTTGAAAATCCAGGAGAATATCCAAGGGAAAGTTATTTACCAATCTCAGAGGTAGCCCAGAGAAGACAGGGAAACCTCTCCAGGAACAAAGGAATTGGCACATGCCACTTCCCTCCATCACCCTCCAGCATAAACCTGTGGAAATCATTGTGGTGCTGCTGACACTCACTAATTTGCTTACAACAAACCCTACATCCCCTCACCCATTTAACTGCTTTCACCCTCCAACCCCCACACTTAAATGGATCCACCCTTCCTAGTCATACTTGTCTCAGTCCGGGGGTTTGGAGTCCCCACCCCAGAAGAACAACACAAACCCCACCAACATCAAGGAAATGGTGGCTTTGAAGGACACACTGGACTGGATGGATTTAACAGATATATTCAAATATCCCATTCTAAAAGAGCAGAATATATATTCTTTTCAAATGTATATGCATACTTCTCCAGAATAGATCACATAGTAGGCCATAAAACAAGCCTCAACAAATAACAGAAAAAGAGAAGTCATACCATGTGTTACCTCTAACCACAACACCATAAACACAATAAACAACCACAAGAAAAAGTCTGGAAAGAGCACAAACATATGGAGGCTAAATAACATGCTAGCAAATAATGAATGGGTCAACTAGGAAATAAAAGAAGAAATAGGGGCACCTGGGTGGCTCAGTGGGTTAAAGCCTCTGCCTTCAACTTGGGTCATGATCCCAGGGTCCTGGGATCGAGCCCCACATCGGGCTCTCTGCTCAGCGGGGAGCCTGCTTCCTCCTCTCTCTCTGCCTTTCTCTCTGCCTACTTGTGATCTCTAAAAAACAAACAAACAAACAAACAAAACTCCCAACAACAAAAGTCCAGGACAAGATGGCTTCACAGGTTAATTCTACCCAACATTTCAAGAAGAGTTAATACCCATTCTTTTCAAACTACTCAGGAAGGAGAACTTCCAAATTCATTCTATGAGACCAGCATCACCCTGATACCAAAAGTAGATAAAGACACCACAAAAAAAAAAAGAGAACTATAAGCCAATATCTCTGATGAACATAGATGCAAAAATCCTCAATGAAAAAGCAGAGAGAACCCAATAACAGCTTAAAAAAAAAATCATCCACTACGATCAAGTGGGATTTATACCCAGGATGCAAGAGTGGGTCAATATTCACAAATCAATCAACACAATACATATCATTAATAAGAAAGGATAAGAACCATATGGTCATTTCAATAGATGCAGAAAAATCATTTGACAAAGTACAATATCCACTCATGATAAAAACCCTCAACAAAGTAGGTTTAACATAACAAACAACATAACATAACAAAAGACTCAAGATAACAAAAGACTCATATGAAAAACCCACAGCAAATACCATACTCAATGGAAGAAAACTGAAAGCTTTTCCCCTAGGGTCAGAAACAAAACAGGGACGTCCAAGCTCACCACTTCTATTCATCATGGTACTGAAAGTCCTAGCCACAAGAATGAGACAATAAAAAGAAACAATATATATACTACATCTTTGTTATTCGTTATTGATGGACACTTGAGCTGCTTCGATAATTTGCCTGTTATAAATAATGCTGTTCTAAACATAGGAGTGCATGCATCCCTTTGAATTAGTTCTTTATATTTTTGAGTAAATATGCATAATGCGATTACTGGATTGTAGGGTAGTTCTTTCTGATGAACCTCCACACTGTTTTCCACAGTGCTACAGCAGTTTCCATTCCCACCAAGAATGCATAAGGGGTCCTATTTCTCCATGCCCTCTTCAATGCTTGTTTCTTGTGTCTTTGATATTAGCCATTCTACAGGTGTGAGGTGATCTCATTGTAACTTAGATTTGCATTTCCCTGGTGAGTGATGTTGAGCATCATTCCATGTGTTTGTTGGCCATCTGTATAATCTTCTTTGGCGAAATGTCTGTTCATGACTTCTGCACATTTTAATGAGATTAATACTCCCTAGCTACATCCATGTTGTTGCAAATGGCAAGATCTCTCATTCTTTCTTACAGCTGAATAATATTCCATTGTATATATGTACACCACATCTTTATCCATTCTTCTATTGATGGACACCTGGGTTGCTTCCATAATTTGGCTATTGATAAAAATGCTGCAATAAACATGGAGGTATAATATGTGAAAAACGCACAGTGAACATCATACCCAATGAGGAAAAACTGAAGCTTTCCCCTTAACTTCAAGAACAAGACAAGGATGTCCATGCTAACCACTTTTATTCATCATAGTACTAGAAGTACTGGAAGTCTCACCATTTGCAACAACATGGGTGTAGCTAGAGAGTATAATGCTAAGTGAGATAAGTCAGTCCCAGAAAGATAAATACCATATGATTTCACTCATACCTGGAATTTAAGAAACAAAACAATTAACATATTAAGAAGAGAGAGACAAACAAGAAACAGACTCTTAACTACAGAGAACAAATTGGTGGTTTCCAGAGGGGAGATGGGTAAGGGGATGGGTGAAATAGGTGATGGGGATTAAAGAGTACACTTTTCACAATGAACCCTGAGTAATATGTGTAATTGTTGAATCACTATATTGTATACCTGAAACTAATAGAATTCTGTATGTTAACAGCACTAGAATTCAAGTAAGAAGCTTAATTTCAAAATGCTTTTGTAGACAAAGATTAGCATTACTCCCTTTCTAAAGCTGATTTCACTTTTCCAGAAGCAATACAAATAACATAAAACCAACAGTATATGACACAACAAAGAAAAAAAGAGAAAAAGAATGAGAGGAAGCATATGGCATATCTGATCCTTAGTAACACATATGTAAATAGATGACTTACTGCATGTACCAAAAGTAACATTCACATATGAAAGTACTTTTGCAGTAAGATGAAACCTGGTATTTGCGTATGTTTCTCTATTCTAAATTAAAACTGACCAAAAAACTGAAAACCAACTTTTTTATTAAGAAGAAAGAGAATACTGACATATAAATATAAAGGTGAATTGGTCATATGACTAATGATATCTACATAAGAATTATCTTTTTCCATTGAAATTTCACAGTAAATTAAATAAGGTATGATCTGTCTCTCTCTCTCCTATTCTCTCTCTTTTCTCTCTTATACAATCACAAAGACTAAAAAAGCATAAGTTAAAGAGAAATATGTTACAATTTTACAATTTTAAAGTACAAATGAATTTGCAATTACTCAGAATTGGCCAAAAGCTAGGTAATGTTATTTTCACCACAGTTAAGAAAAATAGCCATCGACTCAGAAAACAAAACACTTAGTCCGGGGCTTGCAAATTCAAATGCCCCCAGGGGCTAAACAAGTGTCAGAGATGCATAGGGCAGCTGAGTTGGTTCTGGGCAACTTGGACAACACAGAAACCATCTAAATGGCAATAACTGTAGCTGGTTGTTGCCATGATAGAAATGCCCACCTGATGCTTCAGATTTTATAATTTTATATAAATAGGTAAATCTCTGGATTTTAAATGGTTACTAATTAATATTTAAAATTTTTATGCCTTACTATATGACTTATGACCTTACTATACATGGACCCTGCCAAAAAATAAATCAGTTTTCAAGCTCTGATCTAGGGGTTACCATGGTATAATGGTCAGTACTCTGGACTCTGAATCCAGCAATCTGAGTTCATGCTCTGGTCTAATCCAATGTGAGACCCAACAAGAGCTATATCCTACTAGAAGCCATAAAACCGTGGGTTATTGGCAAACTCAAAACAGGATATTCCCCCCAAGAGGGGTGTCCACCACTACCACACAGCACGTTTTATCACCTGATAAAGTTGTGTCCCAAAACCATCTGTCATCACAAGTTTTCTGGAACACTACTATGACTCTGGGCAGTCTTACTCTTCCTCTTCCATCTTAGTTTCTTCCCTGTTCCCAATTTTCTCACCTCCATTCCAGTGAGATCACCTTGCTGCCTATGAAGCTCTTTCCCACCTTTGTGCTTTTGTTTATGCTCTCTCCTCTCCCTAGAAGATGGCCTCCATTCACTCCTGTGCTCTCCTTTACAAGTCCTGCCACCATGTTAGGCTGGATTCAAATGCACTGTTGAAACACAAGCAAGCCTTCCTTCTTTGAAATCTTACAGCACTTCTAGTCAGTATGACATTATCTACTAATTATGCTTTCTGCTTTATAATGTTTGTTTTATCTCCAGAAATCAGCAATGAATTCCTTGAGAGTTAAAACTCTGTCTTCTTCCTTTGTACCCTCTTATCATTCTAAAATGGTCCTGAGCAGTTGTTTAGTACTCAAGAACCAGTATTGACTGATTGCCCTCATAGCTCTCCCAGGATAGATATGGATACTATAAATAACCCTGAAAATTATTTGCCACACTATCTTAGCATCTGTATTAGTTTCCTCAGGCTGCCCTAAAGTACCATAAGCTTGGTTTAAAACAACAGAAATTTATTCTCTCAGAGTTCTGGAGGCTATAAGTCATAACTCAGGGCGTTGGCAAAACCATGGTGTCTCTGAAATCTCTAGGGCAGGATCCTTCCTTGTCCTCCTCTAGCTTCTGATGCCTGCTGGCAATGTTGGCATTCCTTGACTTATAGATGCATCACTTCATCTCTGCCCCTGTCTTTCCATAGCCTTCTCCCCATGTGTCTGTGTCTTTGTGTCCAAATTTACTTCCTCTTATAAGAACACCAGTCACAATGGATTTAGGGCCCACCCTAATCCAACATAATCTCATCTTAACTTGATTACATCTGCAAAGACACTATTTCCAAATAAAATTACATTCACAGCTTCCAGGTAGACATGAATTTTGAAGATACATTATACAACCCAATAGAGCCTCTAATCTATTCAGGGTTGATTTTATGAAGAATATGAAATATCAATAATCACTATAAAATAAAATTCTAAAAGAAATCACATGAACTTATGTATATCACTTTTTTTTTCAAGGAGTACTGTTATTTGGGGTGTATGGAGAAACCTACTAAAACACAAAAAAAATCAAGGAAAATTTTAGAATTATAAAAATTTGGCTGCATTAGATTGTCTTAACCAATGCAACTCAAATTATCTATAGAACTTAATGGTTCGATAATCTGTAAGAAAATCCATTTGAAAAGCTAAATAATCAGGCAGTATAAATGGGAAGGAAAAACGTTAGTAGTTCTGGAATCAGAGCAGATTGTTTAACCGCTTTTTATATCAATTCTTCACTTGAAAACCAAAGTAGTACCACCTGGATTATCCATAAAATGTCCTTCTAACTGGACATGGAAAAGGGGAAATGGCCACATTTATTGAACCAGTGAGTCACAGGATGTCTCAGAAGTTAAATAGCAGAAGGGATCATCAACACTCACTCTTCAGGTCAAAGTTTCAAGATACTAAAATGCTAGATGTGTTTTGATACATAATTTCAACTGAAAGACTGTGAATAAAGAATGGGAAATGTATTGTCTTTCTTCTCTCACTCCAGGTCTTCTCTAACTCCAACAAAGCCAGCTGGGTCTCTGAGCAACCTCAGCCTGAAAGTGCTGGAGGAGTTAATATCCCAGGGGACAACCTTCAACCAACAGGGGACAGCAGCCATTGTTCCCAAATGCTTCTTCTGGCTCAGGTCTTTAAACAAACATCCTTGAAATACTTCATGCTTGCCTCTCAGGAGGTCTTAACCAAAGGAGCCCCAGCTGCCCGTGGCAGACTCGTTGTTCCCTCTCTTATTCTCCCTCTCCCTCACTCCTGTCCTTCAGAATGACCTCCAAAATACAGTACTTATACCCAGGCCCTCCTTAATCTCTGCTGCAGACTCTAATTTTCTGAAAATTTATCTCCTTAGAGGAGACATTTGAAAGTAATGACTAATCAATGTAAAGAGGGTTTGGGGAAGCAAGAGACTAGCTCTGTTACCAAGAAGCTACATGGCTTTGGACAAATCAATTAACCTGTCAACTCTGTGGTTTTCACATCTGTAAAATACAAGTGTCAGACTAGGTATGTTATTCAAATCAACAAAGTCTTTAATTCAAAAATAGATCTCCCAATCCATAGTTCAGAAATTATGAGACCAAATAGATAAGGTTCCTCTACACCTTGCTTGTTAGAAGGTAATTCCAATTACAGCCTCTTATATTTCCAAACCTTAAGTGAGAGGCTGCAGTGATTTTACTTGGTTCACATTTTCAGGAGTGATGTTTATGTCTATTCCAGGTCCCCAAATAATCTCATACTAAATCAAGTAGAGTATCTACTTTTATTGCCAGAAAGAATGACAGCAGTGACTTAGTTTTGTATAATAAGGAATCTATGTGGGTAGATTTACCAAACATCTTACACAAATTGCAAACCTGTTTTGTAACTCTAAGACAGATATGCACTGCTTTCATTTGTAATATACCTCCTTTTAAAATGAAGATCTGGGGGTGCTTGTGTGGCTCAGTGGGTTAAGCCTCTGCCTTCGGCTCAGATCATGGTCCCAGGGTCCTGGGCTTGAGCCCCACATCAGTCTCTCTGCTCAGCAGGGAACCTGCTTCCCCTTCTCTCTCTGCCTGCCTCTCTGCCTACTTGTGATCTCTGTCAGTCAAATAAATAAATAAAATCTTTTTAAAAAATAAAAAAATAAAATGAAGCTCTATAAAGAATTATCAGATAAATTTTAAATACCACAGTTAATCAAGTGTTCATAATTCCATAAAATCATCTGCCTTGATCTATAGTAACTAAACTATAGCCCCAAATTAATGCACATATTTAAACAGCACTATGGCATGTTTTGAGTCATGAGAAACCATTTAAGGAACAGCTTCCGACAATTTTGTTTACAGATCTGAAAAATTTGCATTTGTTTGCCCTTGAAATTTCTTTTCTTCATCAGCTTCTCATTTCTCAGGAGACTGCATCCCTTACATGTGAAATATTTTAGAACATAATCTAGTCACATTCTGCAGAGAATTCTAGCACACATTCTGCAGAGATTCTATTTATGTAACTCAGAGAATAAGACAGTACAAAAAAAGGAGACATGAAGTTATGAATTCTAACATAACTTAATTGGCCCAGAGGAGGCAACTGACCTGACTGTTGCATATACAGAAGTCTAAAAGCCTTCTACTTAAGTTAAAAAGGAAAAAGAATCAGTATCTAAGAGGCACTGCCATGGAAGAATTCAAGTTCAAGTCCACACTTGTTCACAGGACTGACTACCTAGTTCTGAAATGTCAGTAGCAATAGCTGCTGTTTGTTTCAGAGGGTTTGTATCAGATAAATATTATCCCCTGTACTATCACAGCATCTTATTACTGGCCCACCCGTGGGCCCAGAGAAGCCCCAGTTCTCTTTCCTGGACAATTTACAGTCAATAATTGTAGCCTAGGTGCTCACCAGGGTCATTCCAAATTGAATATGGTCAGGCCAGGAAAAGAAAAAAGTTATTCTCTAGATCTCATAGAAAAAAAAAGTTCATTTTGAGAAATGGCATTTATCATAGCAGGAGATGTAGTTGAAATCCACCACACATGCTGGACAGAAAATGCTGCTAATAAAAGGTAAACTTTCTCTCTGCTATCTTCTTTATGGTCCCTCAGGAGCAAGATCTGTGTAATCTCTAAACCTCTCAATGTGGCCTCACATTTCATTTCCATTATAAAGGCACCCCAGGTAACTTACAAATCTGAAATAAATTAGAAATAGTGTTTGCCAATGCTGTGCCAGACACTGGGCCAAATGTTGTATATATATAATCATATTTATACCTCACCAATTCGCATTGAGCATTTTGGAGAACTAACTTGTCCAAGATCATTCAAGTAAATGTTAGAATCAGAGTTAAAGACAGGCCTACCAGATTTTATAATCACAACCTCCCTATGACAGTCTAAACAAAACCTGAAAGTCCCAGAGAGAAGATAACATAATTTGGAAAGAATTGCACTAATGACAGACAGAATTCTCGGCCATAGTCCCTGCAGTACCAGCACCCGGCTAGAAGATGCCATATAATAATAGAATTATCAAAAATTATTACTATGATAGTCAATACTATATTATTTATTATGTACAAACTCATAAGTTGATTCTGGGATACTTAAGAGTCTTAAATGACCAAACAACATATACGTTGAAAAAGTATGCATGAAAACAATGCCTATCTTAATCTAAAGAGAAGTTAACTCCCTTCTAAAATATTCATTACTTGATATCATTTATTGCAGGAATATTTCTTTGCCATCATTGAAATTAGTCTGTTATTGACCCATTCTAAGTGGTACACTTGAAAATATTGTACAGCTTCTCTTTGTTTTAGGTGCAAAGTTTCTAAACTGTTGTTTTAGAGAAGCAATATTAGCGTAAAAGAGAATGGTCTTATTAGACATTATAGAAGCTAGTTTAATAGCAGAATTAACAAGATATAAAGATGATAACCAAATTTATTAACTGCTTATGTGCTAGACACTAGACCCATACATTTATCACTCAGTCCACACAACATTATCTCTCTTTTTTTTTAATTTATTATTTATTTGACAGAGAGAGATCACAAGCAGGCAGAGAGGCAGGCAGAGAGAGAGGAGGAAGCAGGCTCCCTGCTGAGCAGAGAATCTGATATGGGGCTTGATCCCAGGACCCTGAGATCATGACCTGAGCCGAAGGCAGCGGCTTAACCCACTGAGCCACCCAGGCGCCCCATAACATTATCTCTTATGCACTATTGTTCTCCTCATTTTACATAGAAAACAGATGTAATGTAGTCAAAAATGCCCAAATCATAAAACTTGTAAATGGCAGCAACAAGATTTGAATCCAAGTAATAGTCTGTTTTCAAACGCCTTACACTATATCACCTTCATTATATTTAGTTTATGGACTCAACTTCTGACAGTTACTAGAAAGAGGTGTCTGGGGAAAAAAGGTAGTATTTAGGCAGAGGTATGGTTAAAGTTGGGAAGATATTAATAGTGTCATTTATTCAGACTCATCTCTCCTTCCTCTGAGGAATTATCTTCTGTTCATTTTGTTCAAATAATCTAATGATTATGGATAGAAACATAAAAAGTCATACTCTCTATAAAATCTATCATAAAAATTCTATCATAAAGAGCATTATTAATCAATTTGTTTTTCCCTACTTCTTAGTCCCCTTGTCAGGAACCCTTGTCTGTAAATTTCCTCACCTACTTAGAAATCTGAATACCCTCTAAAACATATTTTAAAAATTTGCTCTTCATCAAAAGAGTTGTCCATTTTAGGATGATTTTTTAGTTCATATTCTGCACAGGCTCTCATACTTTGGCTATGGCACTCAGTGCATATTGACTTCTAAATTGTAAACTGTTTTTTTTTTTTTTTTCAAAGATTTTGTTTATTTATTTGACTGACAGAGATCACAAGTAGGCAGAGAGGCAGGCAGAGTGGGGTGGGAAGCAGGCTCCCTGCTGAAGCAGAGAGCCCAATGCGGGACTCAATCCCAAGACCCTGGGATCATGACCTGAGCCGAAGGCATAGGCTTTAACTCACTGAGCCACCCAGGTGCCCCAGCAACCTGTTTTAGATATGAACTTTTATACAAGGGAAATAGGAAGTTCAATTAAATTTCTAATTTTCAATTCTCCTTTCATTGTAATTTTAATTCAACCTTCTGTATTTCGGAGTTTCCAACTAAAGTTGTCATTTGAGCTGGAAAATACTCCTACAAAAGGATAAAGAACACTATACCAATAACTGAATAAGTGAGATTTCACAGAGCATGGAGGAAAAGAGCAAAGTAATTTATGAATAATAACAATAGCTAATGTTTACTGACCTTACTGGAAAATCAGTAAGCATTAGCTATGATATGAAAGTGCCTTACTGTCCAAGTACTTTTACATGAAATAAATCATTTAATTCACAAAACAATCTCCTGATGAAGACTATCATTATTATCTCCATTTAAAAGAAAATCAAATTGAGGCATAGTAACTTCTCAAATTTATTCTAGTAATAATTAAACTTACTATTTAAACCCACTTTGATTCTAAAGTCATTTTGTTTGACCACCATACTATGCTATCTCTCATTTCTTGAATTAACATTATCAACAAATAATACTATTCAGCAATCTTTAGGTGAGTATGACATGAGATACTTCTCAAATTTCATGAAAACATGGTCTTAAGTGTTTTTGAATGTTTATTATGTAAAACACATGTCCTTAGATCTAGGAATTCACATAGATTTTAGAAAGATTTGACTATACCTGAAGTTTTAAAATAAAATTTAAATCAGAACATTATTTTGTCATAGTTAAAAGTTTTTTCTAAGTAAAATACAATTTTGCTTAAAATACAGTAGATTCTTGTGCCTTAATTCATTTCACCTTAATATTTTCCTGAATGATACAATCACTTTGATTACTAATATATATTTAACAAGTATCAAATAGATAAATTATATGCAAATAAAAGAATATATAATGAATTTATAAGCCAAAAACCCCATGCAGAATTTAATCATTTGTCAACCAATATTTACTGATCACCTAATAGGTTCATACAGTACACCAGAGGACTAGTAAGAAGAAAATAATCCTACCCTTGAGAAATTTCTTAGTCAAAAGAGCTCTGGGGATTTAAAAAATAAATAAATAAATAAAAAGAGCATTACTTTTGCTAAGTGAGAAAATGTCCAGAAATGCCTTCAAGGAGTCAGTGACACTGAAAAATGAATGTCATTACCCAAAAACTGGAATTAGGAAGCACAGAATATTCCAGTCAGAAGGAAATGCATGGAAGGATAAAGCTTGTTCAGGGAATAACCAACTTCAGATTCAAAAGGACAGTAAATAAGGCTGGCAAGACTAATGTGACTTGGCTACTGTAGTAAGAAATTTGGAATTCAGGGGAAAAGCCTGTTGGATGCATGTAAACAGAAAGAAGATATGTCCAATTTTTTTTTGTATTTTATTCATTTATTGGACAAAAAGAGATCACAAGTAGTCAAAGAGGCAGATAGAGAGAGGGGGGGAAGCAGGCTTGCTGCTGAGCAGACCCCCCCCCAATACGGGGCTCGATTCCAGGACCCGAGATCATGACCCGAGCTGAAGGCAGAGGCTTAACCCACTGAGCCACCCAGGTGCCCCTGTCCAATATATTTTAGAAATATACAATTTTTTTCTTCAGTCGGAACCAACATGGTGTTTTAACTCTGACATCAGTGTCTCATCGATTCAAGTGGGTAGAGAGCTGAGGCAGAGGCCAGGAGGGAGACAACTGCAGTGGTTTAACTGAGAGGTGGTGAGGATCGTAGCCAGGGCAAGAGTGATCTAGAAGGGATTTAAAGGCAAGATGGTTCACTATAGCTTCTCCCTCTCTCTTGCAACTCTCCCTGAGTATTTAAAAAGCAAGGTGTTTTACAGACCAAATTCCCTTTAGAGTAGTATATTACTAGAGTCATCTGTGGTCAATTTATACTACATTTTTAAGGTGAAATAGCTGAAAAGCTACCAAGTACAAGTCTATAGATCTTTCTACTACTAGGAAGAAAATTAAGCAATAACAAATAATAACTAAAAGTCAACCACATTCAGTATGGAGACAAAATTGCTAACAAATAATGGAATAAATTGTCCATGCTAACAGTTGTATAAATATGCCTAGTAGCACAGGAAATATACATGCTTACTTGACTTCAAATCTATACAATGAATGTATTTAGCCAACTTCTTACTTGTTATATTACTTTCAGCATTCTTCACTTGATCTTGGCCAAAAAGCCGAGAAGCGATACTTTTAGCATTCTTAAATCTACTTTAAGAACTTTTTTATAACTGTGTGACAGGAGTACATGTAATACACAAGAACTTTTAAAATATTATGTAGTATGTAGTCCATCTGATTTAAACTCAAATCTTCATTAAATTTCACAATTCTTGGGAACCTTTAATATTCCAAGTAAAGTTTACCAAATACTGAATACCTTAATTTTTTTTCTTTTTAGTACAGATTTCCTCAACCTGAGGTTTAAAAACTACAATTTTTTTCTTCAGTCGGAACCAACATGGTGTTTTAACCAGTAAAATTTCATGGAAATTCTATCTTGTAGTATCTGACATTTTTCTCTGAATTACTTATATCACTACTTTCTTTGCAAATATTTAAACATTCACCTGTTTCACTCTTGCATTAAATACAGTTCTTTTTTTTTTAAAAAAAAAAATTTTATTTATTTATTTGGCAGAGAGAGACACAGTGAGAGAGGGAACACAGCAGAGAGAGTGGGGAGGGAGAAACAGGCTTCCTTAGCAGGGAGCTTGATGCCGGGCTTGATCCCAGAACCCTGGGATCATGACCTGAGCCGAAGGCAGACACTTAACAACTGAGCCACTCAGGTGTCCCTTAAATACAGTTCTTTGAAAAATAACATGATCGTGGTATCTTGCATATGCTAATTAAGTAGCATAATACTGTACATTTTAAATACTATTTTTTCCAAAATCTTGATAGTTATTTAATATTTATAAAATGTTATAAATAAGTTCTATTATCAATAAAAGATGCTCCACAAACATAGATGTATTTAAACATATCTTAATTAGTTGGTGAATGCATGTAAGTTTTTAATTCACTGATATCTTAGTACTACCATTTTTCATAATATTATTATTATTATTATTATTATTATTATAGGGATTTTATACATTTTATTTATTTCAGAGAGAGAGAGCACTCACATGGGCAGGGGTGAGGGAAAAGGATGGGGACAGAGAAAAGGTCTCAAGCAGACTGCACTCAGCACGGAGCCCGACACAAAGTTCAATCTCATGACCCTGAGATTTTGACCTGAGTCAAAACGAAAAGTCAAACTGAGCCACGCAGGTGCCCACAACTATAGAGCTTTTAAAGGCACATTACCTACATGCTAAATTGCACTATTGCAATTTTATTTAAATAGGAAACTATCACTAGTTATGAAGAGAAAGATGCCTTTTACTCTCCACAGCCTATTACCATAAGCAAAGACAAGGTCCTGAGCTTAGTCTAGGCTAGCAGCAATAAGATATCCCAATTTGGGCTTAACAACACTGTGACTACTCTCCTCTCTGCCTCTTCCTATCACTCGGGCTCTTCACTGTGCCATCTGCCCTACCCTTGTGCAGAAATTCAATCACAAATTTGCTTTTTCTTCTCCTAGTTTTAATATAACTTCATTCTCTGGTCTTTACAAGTCACCTCATTTCTGTCTTCCTAAAATGAAAAGGAAGGAAGGAAGGAAGGAAGGAAGGAAGGCAGGCAGGTAGGCAAGTACCCTTTTGGGAAAACCCATCATATTTTAAGAATGTCTTCTATTATTTTCAACTGCTATTATACCCCAAGTTATAAATATAAGTAAAGAAGTAAAACAATTAAATCTTACTTGAATAAGGACTGAGACAGAGGCATCTATTTTCTAGATCTTTAATTTAATAGAGTTTGGCATCTTTAATTGAGAAAAGTTCAGTTAGGGTGAGCCACCAGTGAGAACTCATGAGAATATATGTGTACATGCTTTGTATAAGTATGAGTATATTTGTACCTTTATCCCTTAAAATAAGCATCAGCATTCATAAGAATTCACATAGAGGTATATTGTGCTGGTTGTTCAGAATAACAAGTGTTTCTCTATTGAAATTAATGTAATCATAATATAGCACTTACTTTTAGTTTCTCTGTGTTCAGGTAGAAGTTCGTGAGAAACTCAGGAACCTCCTCGCTTTATGAACTCAACTGAACAGGATTTACAAACTACCCACGAGTGAAACAAAAGCAGATGCAAGCAACAGATTTTCAAGATAAATTTCATCTTTGTCATTACTTTTCCCTTTCTGCTCTTCCACATGTGGGGGGATCTTCTACTGAAAACTAAAGAAAAGCTATAGGAATCATGGCTAAGGAGTTTGTTTTCATTTCTACATGTTAATTTGACATGGTCATAATGATAGGTTAAGTATTTTGAATTTATTGTCAAAATCCTAAACTAATTAAATTTGTATAATATACTTGATGGTGTTCCTTCTAGATACAAAGAGATCATCTATAAGCCATATAGATGATCTCTTTTATTCATGTTCATCCTAGCATTAATATATAATGCCTACCGTGTAACAGATGCTCAGTAACTCTCTGTTGGATGAATAATAGTTTGAAAAAAAATTTACTAAAAATGAAACAAATACTGACAAGCAGCATATCAATTTTGCAAATGACCTATAACAAATCTATAAACTCAGAGACAGAGTGCAGGTCACTATATATGTTTTAAACATCTGAGATAACTACTAATCTTTATGGGGAAGCTAGAGAGGGAGATGTGAGGACAGTAAGAAGAACAATGCCTCCCTCTCTCAAGGTTGACTTAAACCATCAGGAAGGTTCTTAAAAACAAAGACTTTCTCAAACTCTCACTAAATAAAGCATGAAGCCAGAAAACGGGCTTTTCCAAAGAAGGAGACAATTTTACACAAGGCAGGCAGCCGCCAAAATGGGGAAGGGATATTTATTCCCTTACCTAATGGCACACAGGCAAGATAGAGAACATAGCGTATGTCTTGAACGTGATGTATAACCACGTTCAAGTTTGCATATAATTGCAGAGTCCCCTCTTCACCCTTATGTTAGCCTGTAAGTTCAAGAGTATAGTCTAATAAGCCAGAGTGGGGAGAAAAACACCACACCTCTGTTTATCATGCTCAGGAAAGACCACTAAGAGGTACAGCATGAGAACATAAGTGTTCATTCACTCTCATGATTGGTCGCTGAACTGACAAGAAAAATGTTCTCAGTTGGCTTCATTGCCCTTTTTTTTTTCATTCAAAAAAGAGCAGGTACTGAGAGTTTCCTCAAGCAAACAGTCACTGAATTCTTTCAACAGGGGACGGCTCAAGCATTTTTTATTAAGAGCAACAAATCAATCGTGAAATGAACCTCATGAAATATGTTTTGTAGTTAATGTGGGGGAAATGTATAACATGATAAGTGATTCAGCAAGTATAATTATCTACAAGGCCTGTTTAAAAACAAAAAACACCAAAAGTATTATTTAACTGGTTTAGCTTATGCTTTTGCTGAGTTATAACTAAAATTCACTTAATCCTTAACTGTATCTTTCTATGATTAATCTTGCTTCCTCTTCCTTTTTCCTTTATTAATGTGGAAATAGGACTCTTAAGTGACTAACTGATAATCTTATATTGTTTTCCTAAAAATGAAAGTTTAGCCCAAATAGCAAAGCTCCACTAATGGCGCACATGGTTTTTTTCCCCTCCAAATAATATGCAAATATGCTATGGATGTTTCAAAAGACACAAACTAGAGGTATAAGTAAATTAAAGCATTAAAAATAATAAAAGTTTACATTTGAGTGCATTTTATGTTTAAACAAATTTAATTAAACTTTAAATAAATTTTATTCTATGTAAAACTTGACAGTATATGCAACTTTACATTTAAATGCATCATTTTATAAATCACCTGTCATCAGTAGGGAGGTTTTTTTTTTAATTATTCTAAAAACAAGTCACAAGCTCATCAGTCTCATGATGATCTAAGATAGGGAAGGAAGAAACTTATGGAACCAACACACCTTTCAGATTCAGTTTAAAAAAATTTTTTTAAAAGTACCCTCCGTAATCTCAGCTCTCTCTGTAATGGAAAAAGGAATGAATGCCACCCAACAAATTACATAGAATTTTAGAGAACATTTCCCAGTCACCTTTGTATGAAGGTAATGCGTGTGGTTTGACACAGCATAGTTCCACTGTGGCATCTGTGACATTTTCCTGTGTCCTAAATTCCCACAGAGAAATAGGCCAGTTCAGGCTGTAACTTTCCACAAAATATTTCACAAGAACTCCTTAATAATCTGGAGGTAATAGCAGGTATGGTGGTCCAGCTGACCTTCTAGACAAAAGACTTAAGTCAAAAATAAGTTAGATTTGAAGTTACAAGGAAAAGTAGTTTTTAGGAAAACTTCCCCAAGGCAATCTTTGCCATCTATAATTTCAGATTAATAAATGGAAAGAAGTGAGCAAATGGAGTAAAATGTACTAAAAGATGATTGTCATTTGTCCTGGGTGAGAGCACTCCATTTTGTGTCTGCTTAAAATTTTTAATGTATTTGCTCCCCTGGTTCTTAAGAGAGAAGTCACAAATCAGTATGTTTCTGGCCATTGGTTTTGCAACGCAATTTAATGCTGCTGACTGATGGGTACTGATAGTCAACTAAATACTGTATAGCTGCAGAGATTTTTTAAAAACAAAAAATTCTATAATTTATCGACAAAGATTGTTTTATGAGTATTTTAGGCTATATCTGCATCCTCCAAAACAAAACAAAACAAAACCAAAAAACAACATTTCACAAATTTATTGCTCTCATGAAGAACCTCTGTTCTATCTCCATATCAAGTCGTGTCTGTGACTTTTTTCCCTCTCTCAAGTCTGTCATCTAGAATTCCCCAACTCTACTCTCCTCACCTTCCCAGCCAGACTGCTAGACAGCATCATCTCTACTTGCTGTCTTCATTTGCTAAATCTACACATGGGCCCTCAACCTATTGAGACCCATCTTCTTGGACCACCACAACAGCAAACAAGTTCTCATTAAGGGCAAATGTCTTTGAGCTTAATGAACAACTTTGGGCCCTGATTTTGGCCTCTGGACAATGACAATGCTAGTGACTCCTTCCCTTCTCAGAATTTCCAGATAGCACATGCCCACAGTTTTCAGAAGAATGTAGAGAAAGAACCCACAAACTCTGAAGTGAGATTACTTAGATTAAAATCAGCTCTGCAACATACAGGCCGTGTGATGGTCTGTAAACCACATATTTTCCATGTATAAAATCAGGGATACCAGTAAGCACCTCTTGAGAAGGTTAAATTTATTTATTTAACATGTGTAAGAGTGCATGAAACAATCTGAGCACACAGTAAATGTCATATACCTTTAAGCCTTTTTTTCCTATTTTTTTCATTTGTCAGAGAGAGAGTAAGAGAGTGCATGCATGCAAGTGCACAAGCAGGGAGGAGTGGCAGGTAGAGGGGGAACCAGGACTCCCCCACCCCCTGCTGAACAGGACGCTTGAAGGCAAGACTTGATCCCAGGACCTCGAGATCATGACCACAGCTAAAGGCAGACGCTTAACCAATGGAGCCACCCAGACATTCTGACATTTTAGCTTTTATCATTTTTATTACTACTACCCTCCTACTTCTCTGTCAGTATTCATCAAGTCTTCTCCCTAGATTCTCTCTTCTCCCAAGCTACAGTGTCCTGCTTGTTGATGAAGCCTAAACATAATCTGTGGCCCACGCCTGTCTCTTAAACTTTAAACACACACAGGCAACTGCCTACAGGGTAGCTCAAGTTCCACATGACCACAGCTGAATTCATCTTCCTTCCAAGCCTGCTCCTCCCCCAGTGTTCTCTTCCTCTAAAATTGCAGCCACCACCCACACAAGCCAGCATCAGGAATCGTGTCTGACTCTCTCATTCTCCTCATTTTCCAAATGCTGCAGATTCTTACTTATTACCTAAATATCCTTCTAACACACCCGCCTTCTCTTCTGACTCTACAGAGCCAGGCCAGGCCACCTTTGTGTTTCTCCTGGACCCCTACAACAGCCACGTTGTCCCTTTACCATCAGTAGTAGCCTTTTCTAAACATTTTCCACACAGCAAAAGAGCATTCTCTTAACACTCAAATATGATCAAGTCTTCAACCCTTTGTTTAAAACTCTTCTGCATCTAATGAACATGGAGGATAAAGCTCTTCATAATGTAATTTGGCATACTTCATAAGCATACTTCATAAGCATCATTTACTATCCTCTCTCTTGCATACAACTTTCCCCTATAGACCTTCACAAATGCTGTTTCCTCGGTCTGGAACTTTCTCCCACTCCACCAACCCCCTCCTTCATCTGGTTAATTCCTACCCAACTATTTTTACTCAAGAAGGTCTTCCCTGACATCTAAACTACATTCAGTAGCCCTGTCATATGTCCACAAAAAATACTATAGCCCAGCTGATAATAATATTTCTCATATTTTACTGAAATACTTAAAGTCACTTTCTCACCCTCTCCTATTTCTTCCTCTCTCTCCCTCTCTCTCTCCCTCCCTCCCTCTACAATGGATTTGCCAAATTACTCATATATAGTATATGTGAGTGGAAGGTGGCAGAGATGCCATCTTGAGTTGGAAATTAGTGGAGAAAAATCAAACGAGAATCAAAACCTTTTCTACATAAAAAGAAAAGCATAATTTGTGTTGAAATCCATGTAATACCAAATTATAAATGAACATGGGAATGCCACGTAATAATTTTTAGAAAACAACAAGAATATGACATTACTTCTATAAATTAATATCAGATAATTTCTAAGGAGAGGCAGAATCAATTTCATGGAAGAGAGAGATAGTAAATGTGCTTTGGTGAGTGCTGTGAAGTGTGTAAACCTGGTGATTCACAGACCTGTACCCCTGGGGATAAAAATAAAATAAAAAAAAAAAAACTATATAAAAAAAAAAGTTTTAAATGGTTTTCCCTTAAACTATTGGTAGATGTATTTGGGGAAAGCTAAACCATTGTGACTGTTTGAAAACTTGTCTTAATCAGAATTAAATTATTTAACTTAAATTTGACAACCCTACTTTCTCCTATAAATGATTCTTGAGATTTGTTTGGAGGATCTACCAAGCAATTAGGGCTACTGACAAACCCTTACATAAAATGTCTTATCCAAGAAGATAAGGCTTAGAACATTTATCCAGGAAGTGCTTTCACTTTTATTAAGTATACAACTTCAGAAGGGACAAATGTGGAATTACAAAGAGGGAGGAACACAAGCCTATGAGGACATATGAAATAAGGTCTTTATTCCATGACTTTCTGGAGATGCCTTCCCTGGCTACCATAGTTAAAATCATAACCGTACACCATACTCCATAACCAACCTCCCACTTTAACATTCTTCTGACAATTTCCTCCATCTAATATACAATATATTTTAGTTATCCATCTGATGTATTGTCTGTTTCAACCAGAAAGGACTCTTGAAGCCAGGGATGATTTTTTAATCTATTATATTCATTACAGCATCCCCACAGCTACAAAGGAACCTGGCACACAGTAGTGTCAATAAATATTTATTGAAGGAATAAATGAAACCAAATCTGTCCTAACTGACAATACCTCCAGATGGCCTTTATTCCTGCACAGTAAGTTTAATGTAGCTAGAAGTCTTATCATAGATCAAATTCAGAAGCAGTTTCTGCACTAGTTATAAGAGTTGATAGTCACTCCTATCACCTCAGAAAAGCAAATCATATCTGAAACACTTCAGATGGAGGCTCCTCAGAAACTGCTCAAGGTCTCTGTTCACACTTACATGAGTGGATATCCAGAAGAAAATGTGTAATAAGCCCCTTTGTGTTTCAGAGTCATAAAGAATAAATTGTCTCACACCAGAGAGAGAATGGGGAAATGGAAAGAAGTGATGAGAATTCTGGGTCCTTTAGATGGTGGCATCTACCTGCAACATGAATGGATAATCTAGGCCAAGCTTGCAACCCAGGAAGAAAGAAGGACTACCACAAATAGCCATTGTATTAATGCCTAGATCAAGAGCTATCAAGTAATCCACCACTGCTACATTACACATAATAAAAGAAAATATTGCTTTTTAATTTTCTGTGTTACCCTGCGAATCTGTTTCTGGATTGAAAGCCCTGATGCTGGGGATGGACTGAGACAAATTGGATATCATCTAGAATCTTCTGCCTGGCATTCAAGCCCCACCGGCTTGTCCAAATATT
Organism: Mustela putorius furo; assembly: GCF_011764305.1. NCBI lineage: Eukaryota > Metazoa > Chordata > Mammalia > Carnivora > Mustelidae > Mustela > Mustela putorius. Next base: position 4,893,942 of record NW_025421367.1, on the reverse strand, counting down.
CCAACACATCAGGCTGGTCATTTTACCCTGAACATCTTTGCATTTCCAATATCTACTTGCATTTTCCAACAGCCCAATTGCTCAGATTCCAGTTTCCTCCATTCCAGTCTGTACTTTCTTTTTTTTTTTTTTAAGATTTTTATTTATTTATTTGACAGAGACAGACACAGTGAGAGAGGGAACACAAGCTGAGGGAATGGGAGAGGGAGAAGCAGGCTTCCTGCTGACCAGGGAGTCCGAGGCAGGGCACAATCCCAGGACCCTGGGATCATGACCTGAGCCAAAGGCAGATGCTTAACAACTGAGCCACCCAGGCGCCCCCAGACCATACTTCCTTTAACAAATAATGCAACACCTCCTCTTCTCCTTACTTTCCTTGACTAATTCCTTGCTTTTCTTCTTCTCAGAATGTCTATGGAAATTATTTTTTAATGTTACATTTGCAGGGAAAATGAGAATCTGAAAACCATGTCCATGTACATCATCTCACTTACATAAAGAGCAGAGTACTATTTTATAGACCTTTTTTTTTTCATACATTCCCCAGCTCTCTACCTTTTCCATAGCTTGCCCAGTGTCAGATTGGAAATGTGGATCTGATCTGTGTGGCTGGAAAGAGGAAGCCCTTGGGCGCGATGCCCTGCTGTCGGTGACTACTATATCATATACCATACAAGATGTAAGAGCAGGGTTGCAGACCAACGTCATCTCAACTGTCACCAGAACATCAATCCCAACAACACAAGATTTCAAAAACTGAAAGGAAAGAAATGGTAAATGTGCAGAGTCGCTTGGGGCCTCAGACAGTGTCACGCAGTGACTGAGGCAAGCAGCCAGGAAGGGAAGAAGTTGAAGTGAAATGCGACCAAAAGTCTTTGTGTAAACACTGCTCTCACTGCATCCCCAAGACAGCGGGATCTTATCTTGGGTAAAAAAAGACTGGAGACTTCACTCCCTTACATAACCACAGAGAATTCAGGTTCCCCTCTCATGATGCCATCTCACCTTCTTTTCTTCTTTAGTGTTACTTCCTAACCTTCATTTTAACCAGGTTTATGTCCCTATATGAACAGAGTTGAGGTTGAAAGAGGATAGGACACAGTAAAAACCTCAATCATTAGCCTGACAGCCTAATTTTATTCTCCAAGCATCATATTCAAATTTTTTCTTTATTTTCACAAGAGGCAGTAAAGTACAATGCAGAAGTTAACAGATTCTGCGCTGTCACTCACTAACTGTTACAGCTTGAACATGTTGCCCAACCTCTTTGTACCTCAATTTGCTCATCTGTAAAATGGGTATAATAACAATAGTACCTAGGTCATTGTGAGTATTATGAAGAATAAATGAGATAAGATATAGAATGTACTTGTGATATTGCCTGGCTCAGACTAAGTAGTCTGTAAGTATTTATAATTATAATTACTAGATGTGCCATAAGGATTAAAAAAATAATAGCTAATAGCCAATGAAAACGATACTAAATGATTTTCATTTACTCCTCACATAAAGTCTGTGAAGTAGATATCACCATTGTTTGAACTGAAAATGAAACAGAGGATCAAAGAAGTTATAAGAGGGGTCCAAAACCACCCAAGCAATAAGTGATGGAGTTAGAACTCAAAACTAGCAATCTGATTACAGAATCAAGCTCTAAACCACCATACTATTTCAGGTAGGTAATAATACTTGCTAATGTGTATTGAAATTCTGTTATGTGCCAGGCACTATTCTAATAACTTTATATCTCTTCATCTTATACCTCTTGTGAAAATTAATTTAAGTTCTCAGAACTACCTTATGAGACAGATGATTTTGTTGGTCCCATTTTACAGATGAGAAAACAGAGAGCCTGGCACTAGGTAACATGGAAGATCACACAACTAACAGATGGCTAAAGTGTACCCCATTCTGAAATACAGGTAAAGCCAAGGTGCTAGATTGAAATCTCAGTGACCTAGTATCAGTTGGAGTATCACGATTTCCAAAAGGGAAACTCCCTCCTGGTATATTCATCTAAACAATTTCTACAATTTCTAAACAGTTTCTGATTGAGACAGATACTCAATACTGGAATAGTAAAAAAAGAAGAAGCTGATTAAATGCTAACATATTCTGATTTGCCTTACTACCCAATCATTTTTCCTCCTCTGTTAGCAGCTATTTTCAAAAATCATTTTCATTCCACTCTCTACAATTTGAATAGGTTCACTATTAACAAATATGAATCAATTTTTCATAGGAAGCAACATCATTTCCTTCACTTGGTTTTTGTCCCATAGAAGTTAGAGACAATGTAGAGAGAAATGGTGGATGAATACTCAGACCATGAAACCACAACAAGAGAAGAATCAGCCAATGATATACTTGACCAAAACTCACAGGATTTATAAACATTACTTAACAACAGTAATAGATATTTAACAACTGACTAAATGCTAAGCAAGACCAAAGTCATCTAAAAACTCTTAAAGTACTTACATAAATTAAAAAATGAGCCTCAGTTTGGTGAGCAGAGCAGTTTCTGTTGTAGCCCCAGCCATGCACACTATATATCCACCTTGTGATATATGCGCCACATAGATCTCAGTGAATCTGAGCTAATATAGGAAAGTGCCTTTAGAGACATGATCAATAGCAAGGACAGAAACAGACTGCTACAGATCAGAATGAGTAAAAAAGGAAGATGGCAAAAAAAATTCTCTTTACAGGAAAATTGTGTGGGAGTACAGCAGTGTGCCATGGGAAATAATACCAGTCCGATGGTTAGAACAAGTTATTGGATCCCTTATATTCACAGCAGAATTAAGTACTTGATTTGCTAGATACAAGAAAGCTCAGTAAGAGAGAGAAAAACATAGAAAGGCAGATATATGGAAAATAAGTAAAATTTAAAATTTGGGGAATTCTTCAATACTCTTCAAATACTAAGAAATGCTATTCTCAGTAAAGAAAAGGTGATTGATTGACCCCGTGTTATTCCTTATGCTCCACAATTAAATGAAACCATACGATAATTGAATCTCTCTGCCTGACTTATTTCACTCAGCATTATCTCCTCTAGACCCACCCATGTTGATACAAGTTGGAGTTGGGGGAAATTGGAAGGGGAGACAAACCATGAGAGACTGTGGACTCTGAGAAACAAACTGAGGGTTTTGGAGGGGATGAGGATGGGGGGGTTGGGTGAACCTGATGGTGGGTATGAAGGAGGGCATGTATTGCATGGAGCACTGGGTGTGTTACATAAACAATGAATCTTGGAACACTGAAAAAAGAAATAAAATAAAATTTAAGAAAATAAAAAGGTATGGAAAAGGATCCTGATGAGGAAAAAGATATGTTGATGATAATGATAATAAATTTGACCCAAACCAAAACAAAGCCTTGCAGTTACTGAGCACTTAATGCTCTGTTCTTTTCGTTCTTTACCTTCCCAATGGCCTTATGAGATCGGTACCATTATTAGTAACATTCTTAACCAGGATCTCATACAAAGTAACAGAATTTGGATTTAAACCCAAACAGTCTAACTCTGGAGTTTATATGCTTGACCACCATATCATATAGCCATGTGTTAAATTAATGAAAGGAGCCACAATTGACAAGAACACAGATACAAGTACTGGCATAGCAAATGCTGTTCCATGTGCACAGAGAAAAGTCAGGATAATGAGGGCCTTGATAATGATGGAAAACCTGACCAGAAAAGAAGGATGCAAATAATGAGGTAAAATGAAATCCAAATACTATTAAAATGACTTCTCTACTAACCAGGAAAATAGTTTACAGTAAGCAAAAGTCATAATAAACAAAACAGAATGGACTTCCATGCGTGGCTTCATCCTCTCACTTTAGAATTGACAGAGAACAATTTTGCTGCGTAGGCATTTTGTGGTAATGACTTTACTATTATTAACAGTGACAATAGGTCCAGGCTGTATTTCATATTTACATAGCAGCCTTCAACACAGGAGCAAAAGCACCTGGCAAACATTCTCATTTTTATTATTGATGGCTTAAATTAATAGAGCGCCTTTCTGTCAAAAGAGCTCATTTATCCTTACATGGACTCTTGTGACACAAATAGGCAAGCAATCCATTTCTATATTCTACATATGGAAAAACCAAAGCCCAAGGACCTGTGTAAAACTACTTTTTAATACTGTGGTTTGGCTTATAATTAAATCATAAAGAACTCAGTAGTTCCCTTCCTTACTGACTGAAGCACTGTCTCTTTTATAACTTCTTACTCCAAATTACCTAAAATCCAGAGACCTTCCTATCTACTGGACCCCTTTCCACTTATTCTGGTTCTTACTATCTCTTCTTCAAACTGGATTATCATTCCTTTCCTCCCTCTAACTGCTTCCATCCTCTTCCATCCTCTCTCTTCTCCATACTCTCAACATTGCTGCCAAAATCATTTACTTAAGCCTGTTCAAAAAATAGCAATAGCTCCTCATTATCTATAAAGACAGACTAAAAATTCCTTCATAGATCACTCACAATCTCCTCAGTCTGTCCCTAATCTATTTTGTCCACCATATCTCTAACTGCCATGTCTTCCATCTCTAAATTACACAAACCTAAACTTCTGAACCCCAAACCCACTCTGCTCCTTGTTCCTTGTATTTCCTCTTCTAGAAGTAACCTTGCCAATTCCAACACTGACGACTAAAATTATCTTCACAACTCTACTTCAATGCCCTCTCCTCCAGGACTCCCTTCTAATACCCCAGTTAAAAATGGCCTCTCCCTCCAACTCCACAACACACACTTAACTTTTATTTGTGGCATTCACCATATTCTGCCTAGGTCTATAGTGACTTGTGAAAGTACATCTGTCTTATTAAAATACTCTCTCAGGGCACCTGGGTGGCTCAGTGGGTTAAGCCTATGTCTTTGGCTCAGGTCATGATCCCAGGGTCCAGGAATTGAGTCCTGCAATGGACTTTCTGCTCAGAGGGGATCCTGCTTCCCCCTCTTTCTCTGCCTGCCTCTCTGCCTACTTGTGATCTCTCTCTATCAAATAAATAAATAAAATCTTTAAAGTAAAATAAAATATTCTATCAATGAGATTCCCAGAAAGTCACCTATGTGTCAGAACCTGTGATGGGTAATGAGTGAAAAAGAGAAATGATCTCTCTGCCTTCATGGAGGTTACAGTCTTATAGTCTTTCACATCTGGAGTTCCTCCTGTGACTAATCAAGCACACTATGTTTTGTTTTGTTTTGTTTTGTTTTTTAAGTAGTACATACCATTCTAGATGCATAAAAGAAGTTAATGCATTATATACAGCAAATGCTTTTTGGTGGTCTAAAGCTATAGTACACAAGACCTCCTAAGGACCCCCAAGACCCTTTCAGGGGGCTTCCTGAAGTCAAAACTAATTCCAATAATATAAAGATACGGTTTGTTGTCATCATTCTCATTTACTCTAAAATGTACAGTAAAGTCTTCCAGAGACTACATGGTATGTTTTATAACAACAGGCTAAAGCCATAAGTATATAAAAAGAATTCAGCCACCTTCTTTTAAACTAATCATAGAACAGATTCACAAAAATGTAAAACAATACCATTTGTAACTATACTATTTCTGTTCTGTAAAAAGTAGTTTTCATAAAAAGATACATTATGTTAACATGTAATGGGTTTACTATTGCTAATTCATACATGAATTACATGAATATTCTAAACTTTTGTCTTAATTTCTAATACAGTAAATACCAATGAATATAACCCACATAAACCAAAGCTTGTGGTTAATAATTTTCAAGAGCGTAAAAGGATCATGAGACCACAAAGTCTGAGCACTGCTGCGCTGTAGAACACTGAGACTCATGTCTCTCTGCAGAATCCCAATTGAGTAGTTGAGTTTGTAACTGACTGCTCCCTAAACTCAATATCTATTAAAGCAACTAACCTATGTGAGGATTCATTTATTTACAAGTATTTCCCCTTTCTCTCCCCATCTAAAGGCCCCAAGTTTGGTAGTGAGCTGCTTAAGAGCAAGGCTAAATAGAATTTATCTTTGCTGCTGCAGCACCTAGCCCAGAAGAGGCAGCCAGTAAGTATTTGAGGGAGAAGGAAGGAAGGAAAAGGAAAGGAGGAAAGAGTTGGCGAGAGGGAAGAATTGTGTCTTACTCATTCTTCAAAGATTCTACCACAGTAATCTTTCCATTGAAAATATCCATTAACCCTTATCCAAATCTCTTGTATTGATATGATATCTAAGGTAATCAAAATGCCAATAGTTTCAACTGATATGCTGGAAAATCCCAGTACAGTTTAGAGACCATAATTTTTAAAGGCAAATTTTTAAAGAGTCCCTCATTAGTAAAAGAATAAGCAAACATTTGTACATAGTAGCCCTTTGATAACAACAGATAACTTTAAGATAAAAAGAAAGATACAAATCTGGAAAGTAGATGCAATCATTTGGTTGCCTTGTGCATAAGTTACCTTCTTTATGGATAATAAAGTCTCAATAATTAGAAGTGACTTCCTATAATTCAAATATCTTATCTTTTGATTTAGAGTGACAATGTGAGGCTAAAGATAACTAAAGAGGTTGGATTAGAGCAAACTTGGACATGGAAAGTCTGTCTTCCAGATCCTTATAAACCTCCATCTGGCCTATTCTTCCCTTTCAGTTGTCTATGATGCTGCTTTCCATTCTCAAGAGGTCCCTTCACAGGCTAAGTCTACCCTCACTAAGGTAGTCCACTATCCCTGGTCTTTTGGGTATTATCCCATGCTTTAATTCAATCTGTACAACTTAATACACAGAGTTTTCACAGTTAAAAAGAAATTTAAACATCATCTATCACAACTCCTTCATACACTGTTGAAGCTCAGCTAGGTTAAGACTTGCCCAAAGGAATATTAATTAGTGACAGAGCCAGGATGAGAACCTAACATCAAGGTCTCTTCCTTTCCCAGAAACTACATGATGAGAATTTTTAAATAATCTGCTAAACCCCTAGCAAAGTACTGTCTTGATAAAAGTACAGGGGCACATCCTATGTGGGGAAAATAAGGCCCTGGCAGGGAAATTTCCACAGCGTGGCAGAAGCAGACTGAAAGCCAGGTGTCTCACAAAAGCCCATACCACTTTGTTGGATATATATTATTTAGACATATTTCAATTTGGGAGAATGAAGGAGTGGGAATGACAGTTGGGCAAGAGTTCCCAGAGGGCAGTGGGTGTGAACCGGACCTTGAAAGGATAGAAGTTTTCCAGATAGAATCGCAGTGGCAGCGGGAAAGGCGCGGAAGAGAGGGAGAAGGAAACTTCCAGACATAAGGAAAAGCTGTGGCAGCCTGAAGAAGAGATGGCAATAAGGAAGTGACACAGAGCCAGTCAGGGAAACAAAGGCTGCTCCTCCTCTCTGGAAGGTCAAGAGCTGAGTCTAGAGCAGTACTGGAAAAAAGATACACAGGACTGGAGACTCTAGAAAAACATTTTCTAGAGATAAGTTTAACAAATAGGAAATTTCAGCCTTTTTAGTAGCTGATCTGTGTGACTTGCCTGCCTTTCGTCTGGGCAGTCAACATATAAAGCCTCAAACACTTATTCACCATTCACTAAACACCTACTGTGTACCAGACACCAACAACTAAACACCTTTCTGCACCACCATTGTCAACTAGGAGGGCAGTGAAACAATGAGTTTTGAAACTCTCTGGGCTTGAATCTCAATTCCAGGACTCATAGGTCACCTTGCACAAGTTACTTCTCTGTGCTCAGTTTCCTCATCCGTTAAATGAGAATACTAATAACAGCTATCACGTAAGACCCTCATTTTAAATGAGTTAATTCATGTAAATGGCTGAGGACACAGCCTGGCAATGAGCAAGCACTGAGGAAATGTTGGATATTACCAAAAAAAAAAAAAAGGTACTGTATTTGACACCAATCTTGATTCCCTCTCCATATAAAATTCTTTCCCATATATCCCCTTCCTTTAATCTCTTAGTTTAATGTGTTAAGACATTAATCCAAGTGTGGTTGTTATCCATGATTCAACATCCATTATCACCAATTCACACCATAATTCAAGTTTGAGCTTCCCAGGTTAGCTAACCAACCAATTTACTTCATAACGTTTCTATTTTAATAGTAACAGTGTTCAACCAAGAGAAGTAAGTGAGAATTTCACATACTATATCAGGTTTAGAAGCAGAGAACAAAAGGGTGTTTGGCTCCTTAAATTAGGACACAGAGTCAGACATCTGTACTCAGAACCAAAACTAGAAAAGAAACTCAACATATGAGATTTGATTGCCCGTGACATTCCACATTGTTGACCCGAATCTGCTTGGCAAGAGGACAGTCAACAGACATGTGACATGATATATGTAGCTGAAATTCACAAAACATGAAAAACAGCTTAATTTGTTTTCTACCCACTATTTCACATAGTTTTTGCCTAACATATTTTATTCAACCTTTTTTGGGAGCAGTTGGGAAGTACAATAGCTTTAAATCTTATTAAACTAAATTTCAAGGCAGAATTATTCTGATTCTTAAGATTTATAAAAGGATTTTCTAAAGACAATATTGTCAAAGATATCCATTCTCAAATCTAAAGGAGCTTCAAAGTGTGCCTTTAAAGAACAAACAAATCACCTACAACTTCCAAAAGTACAATTAGAAAGAAAACTTTGAAGTATCCAGCATATATTTTTGATATCTGCACTATAAATACAGATTATCACATGCTGTGAATCTATTAAGTATGGACTAAATTTTTCAACCAGCCCTAATCTGAAAATATTTTTTATGTTAACCAAATTTTCATTAAGATCTCCTACTTCTATTTTATAGTACTTCCTCTAGCAGTGGTTATTGGAATACCTGGAATTCTCTATGCAGGATCTGAGATATGGTAAAATTAATGTTAACTCACTCTTCAAATAAGCTCCAGTAAAGTGCCAACTTGTAAAGACAACATTATTTTTTCCTGATACAACATCAAATTATTTAGGCTCTCTCAAACAGTGACAGTCCCAAATTTATTTTCCTAGGAGATACAGACTGAAGTTCCACCAATTGGTGAAAAGCCTTTAAATTTTTATACAATATGGGGGCTAGTTATGTTGGTTTTTTGAGGGTGAAAAAGTCCTAAAGACTTGGCTTCCCATCTTGGTAACTTGCAGCCATTGAAAAATAAGACAATATTGCACTATAATAAATTTCTGAATATTCTCTTATTCATCTCATTTATAAGGTATTTGGTTCCACAAACCTGTTATGTTCATTTCTATCTCTCTTTACTTTGATTATGCTGTTATCACTTCTTGGAATTCCTGTTTTTACACTTTCTTGGAATTCAAACCACATCAATGTTTTAAGGCTCTAGTCAGTCCAACTTTCACCTTTAATACTAAGAAGGATTCAACACAGTGGTTAAAAAAAGAAGTGCTCCCAAGTTGGACTCCATGGACTCTACCAACATTAGTTGCATGACCAAGGGCAAGTTATGAAAGCTCCCAGGCTTCAGTGTCATCATTTGTAAAACGGAAACGCTCAGTAGGATCTCTGTGAGGATTCAGTGAATTAGTACATGCAAAGTGCTTTGAACAGTGAGTGGCACAAATAATCACTCAAGAAATGTTATCCACTATTATAATCTTTATTATAACCTCCATTCTTCCTGCACTACTCTGAACAACACTAGACTCATAATTCCTAAGAACCCTAGACTGTAGAGGTCATTGACTTCAATCTTCCCTATCAAGTAGTAGCACCTCTAAAATGTTCTTAATATTTGGTCAGCCATGAAGATGGTTAAATACTTGCAATGCTGGAAAATTTGCTATTCTTCTAAAAGCACAAACTTGCAGATAATTCTAATCATCAGAAAGATCTTTTATGTATCATGCCTACTTTCTACTCACTGGTCCCTTATTTCCATCCCCACAGCTTCAAAACAAACCTGAATCCTCTATCCACATTCACATAATATTCAGAACAGTCTCTGACTAGTTAAGTAGAATACTTTGTTTCGGAAAATAAAACAAATTTTGATAAAATTTGCTCAATATAAATAATAACCATAAAACTATACTGTTTTTATATGAGAAATTAAGGTATTCTTTGCATCTGAGGGAGTTGGCCAACAATATTCATATTTATTACTCAGTCTAATTAAATAAGACTGTAGTCTCTCTGTGAGGCTGCTTTCCAGTCTGTATCGACAGGCATAATTTTTTGTAGTCTAGTTACTTCTCTATGTAGTCCTTTGGCTGTGTGTCTTTTCTGCTTGTGATTTTATCTTTTCTGCCTGTTTCTATATTTCTATGTGTCTCCCTCTTGCTCTTTTTTTCTTTCTTTCATCAAACAATCACTCAACAAACATTTGTGTAATGCTACCATGTTTCAGGCACTGTGCTAGGGATGGAAAACTCAAAGATAATTAGATCTGAGTCAAATTACTCACAAGTAAGTTGCAGAGACAGATACATAAATAGTTAATAAAACATCATGGTAATGCAATGAGATAGATATACCTTGGCTATTGTGAGAACACTAGAAAGGAATGCCACTGGAAGGAGTCAGGAAACATTTCTGGAAGGAGATAACACCTAATGAAATCTAGAGTGAGTCTCAGCAGAACCTCTCAAAATTTAAATCACCTGAGAATCTTGTTTGAAAGATTTGGAGTCAAGAGATCTGGGTGGGACTTGAGACACTGCTTTTCTATCAAGCCCCAGATGGTGCCCATGCTGTTGGTCTGCAAAGGTCTTAAAAGATGGCAAATGACTAACTAAAAGTTGGGTGGAGTGAGTTTGGGCAAGATAGACAGTATGAAGTATCACAGAGGTAAGAAACACTTGAGTGTGTGTTATGAGAATGAAGCACATTAGCATCCCCAAGCAATTCAAAAGATTATCAGTTCCTAAAATGGAGATGGATGGGAATGCTGTACATGGTAAGGTGAAAGAAATTTATTACATAGGCAATGGAGTACATCAAAATAAGTAGGGCAGTAACAACTTGCAGTTGGTAACAACAGTAACAATTTGCAGTTGGTAACAACTGCAAATCAGATCTGGTGGTTTCACTGGTAGAATCAAGGGCAAGAAGATAACATTCTAGGCCACATTAAATAAACCTGCTAACAATGATGACAAGGCAACTGATTTTAAAAAAATGTTTAGCAGATAAATTGACTGTATTTTCACCTATTAATTTAAAAATCAGGAAAGTTGTTACTCCTTTGTATTCTTTGTAGGCCTGCTATCTATTCTTCATCTGACACTCAGCAACATGTCTGCTTAAGCAAGGCATTTAAAACTCTTTTCACACCAAGTTCCACATTTTAAAACAGTGAAGAGTTGATCCAAATAAACACTGTGGTCTCTTTACCCTAAATTTTATGGTCCCCTGAACTAAATTAATTTCTTATTGAATCATGGAATCATAATTTTTAAAACCTACCACAACAACTGGAATGTAAATATACAGCATATAAATAATATTGACTCTGCCTAGCGAACAGGTATTAAAACTAGAGACTTTTTATATGTCCTACCTTTTCCTCACCCATGACATTCATTACTGAGTCCAATTGCTTTGTACTTATGTTTTATTGGTGATTCTTTGGATTATGTTCCTATGGTTTTTAAATTGGATTCTCACACCTTGGGCGTTCCCTCTGGCTCCTATCTAATCTTCCCCCAAACACTATCTGAAAAATGGAGGAAGTCTGGAGTCAGAAAGCCCTGCGATTGAATACTAAAGCCCACTGCTTCTTAACTGTGTGACTGTTAGTAAGTTATTTAACCTCTCTAACCCTGAATTTCCTTATCTGTAAATCATAGGATGATATACAGATAAAATGCTTGCAAAGGGCTTAGTACAATGCTGTTACACCTAAGAACTCAGTAAACACTAGTTATTATTTTGAAAGACAAATCTCATAAACACTTGAGCAGTACTTCACAAAAGAAGAAAATCAAATGGCCAATAAAAAATGAAAAGATGTTCTTCATTAGTAATCAACAAAAAGCCAATTAATACTTTTATGAGTACAATTACGTATCCACTTGATTAGCAAAATTTAAGAACTTATAAATCAAATGTTGGGGGAGTATAGAATTTCTCTTATATTGCTGGTGAGAGTGTAAACTGATATAACTGCTTGGGGACAACATTCTGGAAAAACTAGAAAAACTAAGTGTGCACACACCCCCAAATTCAGTACTTCCTTTCCTCAATATTTATCCAAAAGAAGCCCTTACACATGTATATTAGAATCTGCAAGCAACTATATATACATAACTTAATAACTTTATTATAAATGTATTTATAATTATAATAAATATATTTATAATAGTTAACAAATATATTTACATAAATTATTTATTTTTATATGTAAATAACTCAGGTCATGCACACATACTAGCAAAATAATGTAGAAACAATCCAAATATTCACATACAGTAAAATGGAAAAGTAAATTTAGTATATTCATGGAGTAGAATACTATACAACAATTATATGAATAAACTATATTATATGACTAAACTACAATTATATGAATAAACTATATTCATTTCCATTATTATATGTTATTATATTAATTTCCATTAATATGGAAAAATCTTACAATGTTTAGCAAAATCAGTTAATTAACAATATATTATATATATATATATATATATATATAACCAAATTCAATTATATATCATATATACATATACTATAACTGGAAAATGGAAAACCTACAAAGAAAAGCAAGGGAACAAGGAACAGGTATGACAAAAGGTAGGATAGCAGTAAGTGGTCATCCCTAATGGGGAAGAAAAAGTATGTGATTCTAAAGGAGAACATAGGGATTTACTAGGAATTTATTCCTCAATATGAATGGCAGTTAAATGAGGTTTGCTTTGTTATTGTTCTTTAAACCATATTTGCCTTATATACTTTGCTAAGTCTATTTATATTTCACAATTAAATAATAAACCTGATCATGTCATTCTCCTACTTAGTCTTTTAAAAGTTCTTCATTTTGGAATAAAATTCAAATTTTTTATCTTTAAGAGATACTTCATGGTATATCTCCTGTACCCTCTTCAGCTTCATTTCCACCACCCCATTTATGCCCTAACACAGTAAATGAGACATAGAACTTGCAAAAAAGCATACTCTGCCAAGCATCTAGACCCTTGGAAAATACTCCCCCTGCTCCCTTTCCTCTGGTTATTTTTTTATTATCCTTAACTTTCAGTTAACATACCACTCCCTTTGGAAAGTCTGCCTTGACAACTCCCCATGCCATCTGTATTAGCCTCTCCTCTGCTGCACTTCCTTTAGCACCCCAAGTCCACCCATAGAACGCTCTGTGTAAGGAACACACTCTTGGAATAAATCACCCCACTTAAGGACACATTTTATCATAAGTACCATTTTAGACTGAAAGCTCCTTTAAAGCAGGCACTACCTCTTTCAACTATTGCAAGAGTTAAGGATAATATCTACATCACAGATTCTCAACAAATGTTTGCCTAATGAATAAATGTCTAAGATGGGGCAATATATGTTTTCTACATCACTGGAAGGGGCGCATTACCCAAAATATCACATTCAGCCATATAAAATTGACCTTACTTTAGATCCACGATAGTTGATATTTGGCAACATGTTATTCTCTTTCATAACAAACATGCATTTAATACATGTTGATTAAGCACAGCATAGTGATGACAATTATATATATATTTTCTCAATATCCACTATGAGCAGACTATAATGAAAATCATGAGGTGAAATAAGTATAGGGTTAATTTCATCAGTCTTCTTCAGTTATAGTTCATGCATTAATTCCCAAGTCAGCCTACCTACCCAGTGTTATATGAGCCACTAAGCAAACGAAAGAGATATATTGATCACTAGTACAAAACAGCTTCTTCTGGAGTCTTACAAACACCACTGTCACGCACTATTTCTCAAAGAAGTTATTTGACAGATTATGATTGGTTCATCTCTGCTGGAGTCTGTTGATTATTGACTTTGGTGACTATAAAGCATCAAGTATTTGATTAAAAAAATTCTGCCTGTGTGTGCTGATATTTTTATAAAATAGTAAGTTTTCAAAATTATCCCAACTAACAGAGAAACTAGATCTACTTTTAATATAATTGTATTAAGCAAAAAGATTTGTAGGGTAAATGTCTATGAATTTAATTTTATAAAATTGTGCTATGATTTCTCTCACCTTTTTTCCAAGGATCTAAATGTTATATTGATGTATATATAATATACATTCTTTATATACTCCTATATATTTACATAAGAATGTGTTTATATGTGTCTCTCCGAAAGGCACTGAGCATTATAATTTAGCTCAGAACCAATTCTTCTACCAGAGGGGATGAATTGGTAAAATACAGAATTATGTCATAAATTTAAAAAGCCACTGAAAAACATTGTTACCAGCTGTTACTCAGGCACATGAAATTGTTCATTAGAGCTGTCTTACCGGACTGGTATCATGGAGTGTGGTAGCACTGTGGTGTTTTACAACGCACCCATGCACCGCGAGACTTCATGCTGCTCTATGTGGCACCAGCAGTTAAACATTCTGTCCTGTTGATTTTCACTTCTTTAGTTGAAATTATTTAGAACAGTATTTCTTCAGATCCATACTAAATCCCATGCAATATTTAAAGTTATGGGGATCACATGTTTTCTGCTAAGGAACATTTTTAAATTTGTGACTCACCACTGCTTGTATGGTTTCTCATCTATAGGAAATTGTTCTAATTCAACAGCTTCTTGCATGAGTTGCCATAACGAAGATCTGAGATGGTCCTGCTGTTGGTGTTCCTCACGCTAGCCTAAAATCAAAGCAAAAACACAAAATTAATTTGATCTTAATACTTAAATGAGAATCTCATCTGCATTTAGGAAACCAAAAGACTGACAAAAGCAACTGGAAATGAGTGATGGGACACAGGATGAGGGAATAAAACACCTGAAGGTAGTTCACTCTGTCCAAATGTATTACAAGCAAAAGAACTTTGGTGTTACCAACACCAGAGTAGCTGGATATTTTAAAATCTGAACATAAGCCCAATTAATAATTATTACTTTAGTTGACATGGTATTTGGCTTTGTGATATGGATTTGGTTTTGAGACACAAGGTACCCTACTCAGCTTCAACTGGGACAGCGCCACTGTTACATGTTTATACAGTCTGCTTTTCATGAAAGATTTCATTGGAATGATGGGTTTCATACCTACCAACTAAAGGAGGAGGAGAAGCTCAAAAACTTCTGAAGTATGTGAAAGAGAATAAAACTAAACTGAAGTTGTTCTTTTTTTTTTTTTTGAAGTTGTTCTGAAGCTGGAAACAGACCTGTATGTATGCTTTCCCATAATCTGATCTAGTTACAAAAATAGGTTTGCAACTTCAATCTGTTACTGTTCCTTTTTTGAGATTATATTGGACCAGATTCTCCAAGATTTGCCAGTTTCCAATGCCCTACCCATTATCAAACCATAAGTTTTGATTTCTAGAACTTTGGAAAGTATGTTCATCATACCGAAAATAAACCTCCTCTCTGCTCCAAATAAGAGTCCCTTTCCTGGCCAGGTGCTTACAATTTACTACTATGAATTCTTTCCCCACTATGTCCCCAGACATCTCAATGTAGCCTCCAATGTCACATGTATTTCATTCTCCTCTGAATTCCTGTTCTATTTCTTGTCAAATTACTAATAGAGCCCTTGATTATATAACCATCTTTATTTACCTCATCTCCCCAAATGGCTCCAAACTCTTCCTTCCTTTGCACTTAGCAGAGATCTGTACACAGAAGACATTCCTCCAGGTAATATTTATTGTGTCCCAATAATGTGCCAAACAGACACAGTCAGTACCTGAGAGATTATACTTTCGTAGAAAACACGGGAAACAGGAAGAGGCCATTACTGTAGTGTGTGATAAGTGCGAGGAAGGTGGAAGTATGGACACTGACAACCCTTGCCAGATAAATGGGCCTGAGAGCTGTCACTTCACTATCAGTGCTTCCAGATCTTCTGTGAGAAGAGGACAGTTACTTGAAGAAATTCATTTTCAGGAAGCACATGGAGGACCCAGGCAGGGTAACATACAAAATCCAGGAGGCAGTTTTGCTTCTAGGAGGAGAAGTCACTAAAAAGAATTTCTAGTATTTTTTAAGTCACAGCTGGGTGGTAGCATCTTTTTCCTGTTTTCTACAACACACAGACACACACACACACACACACACACACACGCACGCACGCAGTAGCAAAAATCCTGTTTATTACTGAGGAGGCCAGTCTACAAATGCCTGATGGCTCTGTAGAAGAACTTCACCTTACACCTGTACACCATATGGGATTTCAGAGCGACTGTGGGTTAGGAATGCTTCTAAGGAAACTTCAGTCGTCTTTTTTTCCATTCAAAACTTTAATTTCCATTCCTAGGAGCATTAGTTCTATAAGCCTATGGCATTTGCATCTCAGAGATAAGAACAGTGAGAAAGGCCATAGTGGCTTATTATGAGTCCAAAACATCAATTCAACTAGAAAAATTCTTTAGCAAAAATAAGTATAGGGTGCCTAGGTGGCTCAGTGGGTTAAACCTCTGCCTTCAGTTCAGGTCATGGTCTCAGGGTCCTGGGATCGAGGCCCGCATCAGACTCTCAGCAGGGAGCCTGCTTACCCCTCTCTCAGTGCCTGCCTCTCTGCCTACTTGTGATCTCTCTCTCTCTCTCTCTCTCTCTCTGCCAAATAAATAAATAAAATCTTTGAAAAAGAAAAAAAAGTATAAATTTGAGTTTACTTCTCATACCAAAAAGGTTCTTTGTTTTAAGGATTTTCAATATTACCTGAGCTCTCCATTTGGAGTTTCTACCAAGATTCATGATAAGAAATGGGGAGAGAGAGGTAGGTTAATACTTAAAACTATAGATTTTTCACTTTCCCCCTCTTTGCCTTGATTTTCTCTTACAGATAAAATGCACTCAAACTGAAAAATCTTTAGTCAAAACCATACAACTTTGCTATGAAAATAGGTACTATATATAGGTAAATTTCTAAATTTCGAGCTCCAATTCTCAATTGCATTTTCTCTTTCAAAGAGAAATGATCAATATGCAGCATGATCTTTTATCTGAATCAGCAGCAGTGTCTCATCTCAGACTTATATAATGCAATAAATATGTTTAATATACGAAAGAAATAAATGGATCTTGTTCTTCTTTACCAATAAGCACTCCCCCAGTAGTCTCCAGGCCCAACTTTATGCAAGTCAGTGGTCCTCAGAAGAAGGTGTGAGAGATGCAAGTGTAGTGGGGAGCAAATACTCAGCCTGCAGCAAATACAGCATTGTACTCCTTCCTGTCATTCCTGGACACTTTGTGCTTCTTTTTGCTTAAGTGTTGCAATGTCCAACCAAAAGCTTAAAGGACACTGCAAGAGGAAATAGTAAAGGCAACAGAGAAAGAATTTTCAGTGTCAGTTTGTTTACTTCTTCTAATTGAAGGAAGACTCCCTTGCTTTGAGACCCATTATTCTCATAAGTAACTAAGCAATCATTCGATTTGTACACACAAATTCCATGCAAAGTCTTTTAGCTGCAAATGTGACCTGAAGCCAGAATGAGAACAGGAAGGGAGAGCATCTGCCCTCACGTTTAACAAACAAGAAAGCCCCCAAATTGTCTTTATTTTTATCATCAGTATTAAAAGACTTTTTCATTAAGATTACATCCAAAGACATAAATTCATCTACATAAAGCTACAATAAAGCTTTAAAAAAAATCCTTTAAATATGGGATGCTTTACCTTTAAACATGGGAGGCTTTTTCACATTACTGAGGTTAGGCAAATCCCCTTTGCTTATAATATTCCTATAAGATATATTAACCAGGGAAATCTTATGAATTTTCCTGCAACTTAGAAATATACATTTATTTTTAACATCCACAATCAAGTCTCAGTTCATTCTAACCTTGAAAAACACTGACCACATCCTATGAAACCATTAAATACTAATAGGTGCAGACATACCAGACAATGACAGCAAAACACACTGGGTCCCTCTGGGATCTGTTCACAAACATCCCCTTCGAGCATGACAAACACACTCCTCCCAACAGCAGATGCTGTTCTGGGGCAAGCAAGCAGGAAGCTGGAGGCAGCTGATTTTTCCACTCTACATATGATTTCTTACTGCCTCATCATCAAGAATTTTTTTTTTTTTAAACCAGTACTGCAAAGATTCTGTAACACCAGGAGCTCATCAAATTAAAGCTACTCTACAACAGGAGGGAGTGATGTGCAGATGAGGAAGCAGGAAGACTGTTTCATATCTAAGGTTATACCACCTTTGTCATCTGATTTGCTATAGTTCCGTTGTGGGGAAGAGAAAATCCAGTTTGCTCTGTGTAATAAAATAAGCTAACCCATACTCTGTGTCCATTAAGAGTGAGATGGAGGCAGGAAAGGGAATACATGCCAAAGGCAGCAAAACTGCTCTCTCCGACCTGTCTGGCCCCTAAAATCCAATGGTTCCGAAGTAGAGTCAGAAGGTCGTGAGCTCATTCTTGAGCGTCGCTATCTGTACTGACAACATATAGGCTCACCTAAGGTAGAACAAGTACAGAAGCCTCTCTGAGAGAAGTGGTCATTCCTGCAACCATTTTTGATATGTTGATCAGCATTCTGGGAGATCCTCCAGGGTCTGACAGCTAGCAGACGAGGGATGAAGGGAGAAATCAGACCGTGGGCTAGCACTGCTGAGTGCACTTATTCTCCTTCCCTCTGAACTGCGTTCTGTCCCATGACTTAGCCTGCCTCTTTCTGGTTCTTTCATAAAAGTTGCCGTCAACCCCCCAGCAGCACGCAGGGCTGCTGCAAAGACCCTGGAGGGCTCTGCAGCAAAGACAGCCCATGTAAACAGCCTTGGGATTCTTTCGGAGCCTCCTGCCATGGGATAAGCCATTCTTTTTCTACAGCTAAAAGGTAGTACTCAGGGAAGTTAAGTGTCAGAAGGTAAAAGCAGAGACAGCCTCTAGATTTAAATGTGGAGGGAAAAAAAAATACATATAAAATTTTTCTTGAACAATCTCTAACCTTGATATACTCAAAGATTTTCTAATAAATCACATTTATTTTGCTGCAGGCACAAAAGCATAAATTCTGGTAAGTATATTGCCATGCTCGTTTCTGATTTTTTTTTTTCCCAAAAGAGATCTGACATTTCTAGGGGACACAGTATCCCAGCACAGAATATGGGAACCCTGCCATTTAAAAAAAAAAAAAAAAATGCTGCCTGCTGTGACTAGGAGATCACTTTCTTAAAGGGACCCCTTACCTATGCTACTGCAATGCCAATGTTTCTTCTAATCTCTTACCTGACCCCTGTTCTGTGTTCCTCTCCCTGGCCTGAATTTAGCCTAGAATGTCTCTGCAAGAGTAATGTCATTAGTTTTGCAGCTAAGATATATAAATACCATTCTCTACTATAAATAAATATGATCCAAAATATTTATTTAAATTATACCTCTCAGGAAGTAAACATAAATGCATACTTAAAGACGTGATTTTTTAATGTTTTATGGAACCCAGAGCATTTCTTAGATATAGGACTGAGGTCAGCACTTCTAATAAGCACAGCTGTTCGCTGTCTCTCTGTCTCTTTTTTTCCTCTCTCTCTCTCCCCCCACTCTCACCCTCTCTCCCCCGCTGTTTTTCTCTTCCCTTCTGTAGCTCTGCATTGGTCTAAAAACCCCTGGTCACAATAAGAAAGCTCCCTCCCACCCTCTGCCAACCCTCACTCCGAATACGAAGGTATCCACACGCCCAAGTCTGGAGAGAGATGCTCCACACAGAAGGAAAGGCTGGTGGCTTCTTGCCTCAGAGGTACTTCACTTCATAAACCTGCTTTCCATCCCATCACTCCCACTTTTCCCATGCTCGCTCTCCCACCCCACCAGGAGCAATTAATAGGCATCACCCCACCCTCCAAAAAACAGGTTAGAACCCAGAAGGAGCAAAGAGCCACCTACCATTCCGTGCTTGAGAACTACGATCCTGATCCAGCAGTGTTTGCCCCAGAAATCCTCCCTACTTGTTTTTCATTAACCACATTCCAAATTGTAATAAGGAATAGATTCTTTGGAGGTGGGGAAATGGTTTAAAATTAATGATAGACAGGTGATTTCCAAGAAAACCCAATTTTAAAGTCACTCAAGCCCCGAAGAATTGAGGGGTGAGGAGAAAAAAGGAAGATTATAAAAATGAAAAAAGAAAAGAAAAAGGTAAGCATATAACAAGCACCACCCACCCCCATAAAAATAAAAAAAGGGGAGGATTTTTTTTTTAAAAGAAGAAGAAGAAGAGTGGCTTGCTGAATCACCCTCTTTCACTGCCTGGAAACCATTGTGCAGCGTGATGCTGCCTGTACCATTGTGGAACCTACCAGAGGAGACGGACAGAGGGCTTGGGGAATGGGGTTGCTATGGCAACCGAAAGGAGCACACATGACGTCAAAGCCCAGAGAGGTCTAGGGAGGGGTGAGAGGGGGAAAGGGAAAGAGGAAAAAGTCCGTGTGCGGCTACAGCTGCTGTGTTTTCCGGTGAAATGAGGACCAGGCAAAATGAAAAGGAATGAGGTTTGCTGGCAGCCACTCTCAGGAACTACGACACCAGTGGCCCGTCAGCACAACCCGGAGAAACAATCTGCTCCATGCAGCCCTGGCCCTGTATACCACAGGGCTGAGGAACAAACGCCTGCAGACCAAAACACCGGAAGAAATACAGTCAATCTCTGCTTTTCAACTAGCTCAGCTTTTTGCGAACAGCACAGAGTGAGACTTGTAGTCTCTCTAAATGTCAAAACAAACAAGGATGGTCATCACCTCAGCAGAGAAGTGAGCATCTGAGTCCCAGCCGGATCCCAGAGGTCATTTGCACAGCACTAGCCCTCTTCTCCGGTTCCTTGGTTTTTATAAAAATCATAAATTAATACCTACTACACCAAACTCAACAAACTGATTCTTCCACTCCAATTAGAACATGGGGGCGGGGGGAAGTACTGTTAATCTGAGTTAACAAACCAAGGGTTGTTGTTTTTTTTTTTCTAGTTGCAGATTATTCTCTGGAACACTGATACAAACCATATTATTACTATCTGGGGCAAATACCTCTATTTTATTTAAGTAATTTGTCCTGCTGTTGATTATTAGAATATATTTTTAAATCTCCATACAGTTTAGCATCTACAAATAACACTCTTTTAGAAAGAGAACAATTAACCACTTCTACTATTTAAAAAAAAAAATATATCAAATTTCTTTAACCTCTTTAAAATATTTTCTTTACACAAGGAAAATTTTCAATTCACATTTGACCTAACAAGCCTCAGGCCTTGGATTCTCAAGTTACATTATCTAATCAAATTTTTTTTTTTTTTTTTTTTTTTTTTTTTTTGCTTTGCTTAAACAACTTTGTGGTGGGTTTCTACCCATTAACAACAAGTAATGCTGAGTTTTATATCATTGTGCATTGTTTTAGAACTAGCATATTTACATGAAGAAGGGCCTTCTTCCATATGTTAAGAGAAAAGATATAATATGCAACAGATATAAACCAAGCAGTGATCATAGACACTAAAAGATCATAAAACTGTGTGGGATTAATTCAGCTTTTGTTTTCATCATTGCTGCTGTTATTTTTCTCAGGAGGGAATCTGGGGGAAAAAAGGCTTACATGAATTTTTCTATCTTTTTAATCTATTGGCCAAGACAAGGTTTTGGATGTTGTTTTACTCTAATTTCAAGTTGAACAGGAATCAGTTATTAACTATGAGTCTTGGCAATGGGTCTATCTATAAGAAAACCATGTCACAAGCAAAAATATCTATTGATTAGTCAAGCAACTTTATAGTACAATATAATTAGCATTCATGGTTTTAAGTTATTGCATTCTAAGCTTTGATATCAAAAGTTAATTTTTAATAACTGGGTATCAATGGAAAAAAAAAAACAGGACTCTTACCTTACATTGCAAACACAAAAATTAGAGATAAATTATGCACTTAAACATAAAAGCTAAAAATCTGTAAAGCTATTAGGATAAAATACATCTTATAGAAGGAAAATTACTTTCTCATCTTGGAGTAAGCAAATACTTCTTGGGACACAGAAAGCACCATAATAGAAAAAAAAATAGACTTGATCAAAATTAAAAGCTTCCATTTATCCAAGTCACCATTAAGGAAATGAAAGAGACAAGCCACAGACTAAAAGAAAATAATCCTGATAAACAGCTGAAAATACTCTTGATACAATTATATGATACTATCAAATTCAAATACAAATTCTAGATTATATAAAAATATCCTACAACTCAATGATAAAACATTTTTTCTTAATGTCTTGAGTAGGCACTTGAAAAGGGAGATTTATAAATAGTCGATAAGCACATTAAAAAGTGTTCAGCATCATTAGTCATCAGAAAAATGCAAATTAAAACTGCAACCAATGCCATTTTACACTAAAATGACAAAAATTTAAAAAGACTAACAACACTAAATATTGGCTAAAATATAAGAAACCAGGACTCTCCTACATTAACAGTGTAAGTATAAAATTATAAAACTACTTTGAAAAAATGGTTTGGCAGTGTTGTTTTTTTCTCTTTAATGATAACCATATACCTACAGTATGACTCAACAATTCTATTGGTAGATAGTCACCCAAGAGAACAGAAACAAATTCCCTTTAAAAAAAAAAAAAAAACTTGTACATAAATGTGTATGCCAGCTTTATTTATAATTGGTAAAAATTAGAAACAACACAAAGTGCCCCAACAGGAAAATGAATAAATTATGATATATTCATATAGTAGTATACTATTCAGCAATAAAAAAGAATGTCACCTAAGAATAGGTTAAAACCAACCATTTTCTTCCATTAGGTATTAATTCTTTATGACACAATTTATCAAGAATAATAGATACCAACATTGTTCATAGATTTAGAGGTAGATTTTACTATTTAGAGATTTTACTATTTAGAGCTTTGATTCTCAACCAACTCATTTCTATAATATTGAGATGATCAAAATGGTCTTTTAAGTCTATTCTTTAAAATATAGAAAAGTTAATTCCCTCAAATTAGATCATTTCATACATGTCAGCTTTTAAAAAATCACACTAGGAGGTAAGAGCAAGATGGCAGAGAACTAGGATACCTAAATTTTGTCTGGTCCCAGGAATTCAGCTTGATAGTTACCAAACCATTCTGAAAACCAACAAAATTAATGAGAGATCAAAGAGAAGAAGAGCAGCAATTCTAGGAACGGAAAAGCAACCAGTTTCTGGAAGGTAGGATGTGTGGAGAAGTGAATCTGAGGCAATATAGAGAAGAAAGACCATGAGGGAGAGGCTGGCTCCCAGCAAGCAGTAGAGCAGCGGAGCACAATATTGGAACTTTTATAGTTTGGGGGTTTATTTATTTATTTATTTGTCAGAAAAGGGGAGAAGAAAGAGAATGAACAAGGGGAACATTAGCCAGAGGGAGAAACAGGCTCCCCATTGAGCAAGAAGCCTGACACAGGACTCAATACCAGGACCCTGGGATGATGACCTGAGCCAAAGGCAGACAATTAACCAACTGAGCCACCTAGGCATCCCAAAAATCAGAACTTTTAGAAGTCTTCTCCTCAGAGAGATGTCACTCCAGAGGCTAAGAGTAGGGTAGAATGGGTGGGTGGAGCCCTCACTGGGACACTGTGGTCTGAGGACCTGTTGGGCCACAAAAAGACCAGGGATGTCTGAGTATGGCAGAGCTCCCAGGTATCAGAGTGGGGAGGCTGGCTACAGAGACTAGAGCAGAGGAGTGCACTCTCAGCTCAGGGTTACCTTAAATCATGATCCAATGTACACTCAGGCCACTTCTCTTCAAGAAGAAACCCCACAAGGTGCAGATCCAGGCAGACTCCCCGCTTCCTCCACTGGGAGGAGTGGCATGGGGATGTGTGGCAGGAATCTGCTGATTTTGGAGACTCCAAACAGGGCTATACACCAGGGATAGAAATGCTCGGTCACAGCCCAGGTGAGCACAGAGTGCAGCCAGGGAGACAGGAATGATTGACAACTTTTCGCTGAGGGTGCATGGAGGAGTGAGGCCCCAAGCCCTCAGCTCCTCTGGGGCTGGAGATTGGGAGGCTACCATTTTCAGTCCCATCCACCAACACTTTACAGAAAACAGGTAACAAAA
Organism: Mustela putorius furo; assembly: GCF_011764305.1. Lineage (NCBI taxonomy): Eukaryota > Metazoa > Chordata > Mammalia > Carnivora > Mustelidae > Mustela > Mustela putorius. The sequence goes on along the minus strand of NW_025421367.1, from coordinate 4,869,673 downwards.
GCTACTGAAAATGAACCCCAGCAGGTTACTTAGCCCGGCCCCTGGCAAACGCAGTGCAATTCTGCTTCAGACAAAAACATTTGAGATCACTGCAATAAGCCCCTCCCCCAGAAGATCAGCAAGATCATTCAGCCAAGACCAAGTTTACTGATCAATGAGAACTGCAAAACACCAGTGCTAGGGGAACACCCCATATAGAATTCATGGCTTTTTCCCCAGGATTCTTCAGTCTTTTCAAAGTTAAAGTTTTAAAATTTTCACCATTTTATTCTTTCCCTATTTTTAATGTTTCCTCTTCCCTATTTTAACCTATTTTAAATATTGTATATTTTCAATATCTTCTAAAAAAATCTTTTTTAATTTTCATTATTATAGTCATATTCTATTCCTTCATTGTATTTAACCTTATTTTTTATATACAGGTAAGTTTTTATTTCTTTAAAATTTTGGGATACAGTTTCTTCTAACAGACCAAAATACAACCTAAATCTAATGTATGGCTCTGCTCTACTCTCCAGACTAATCACATTCCCTTCTTTTTTTTTTTTCAACGAATTACTCACCTTATCAATTCCTTTTTTAAAAATTTTTTAATTTTCATCTTTACACTCGTATTCCGTGTGTGTGTGTGTGTGTCTTTCTTTAAATTTTTGGGTTTCTTCTAACAGACCAAAATACAACCCAAATCAAGTGTGTATCTGTTCTATTCACCAGACTAATCATACTTTTTTTTTCCTTTCTTTCTCCCTCTGGTTTTGGGTCTCTTCTGATTTGGTTAGTGTATATTTTTCTGGGGTATTTGTTACCCTTTTAGCATTTCATTCTCTCATTCATCTATTCTTCTCCAGACAAAATGACAAGGCTGAAACACTTACTGCAAAAAAAAAAAAAAAGAACAAGAGGCAGTAATGACTGTTGGGGAATGATGTCTGTCAATACAAACCTTGGTAATATGTCAGAACTAGAGCTCAGAACAACAATTATAGTTGGGCTTGGAAAAACCTAGAAATACTACAGAATCTCTTTCTGGAGAAATAAAAGAACTAAAATCTACCCAAGTTGAAATTAAAAAAGCTATTAATGAGGTGCAATAAAAAATGAAGGCTCTTCCTGCTAGGATAAATGATGCAGAAGAGAGAATTAGTGATACAGAAGACCAAATGATGGAAAATAAAGAAGCCAAGAAAAAGAGAGACAAAGAACACTGGATCACAAGGGGAAAATTTGAGAGATAAGTGATACCATAAGACAAAACAATATTAGAATAATTGGGATCCCAGTAGGAGAGAGAGGGGGCAGAAGGTATATTGGAGCAAATTATAGCACAGAATTTCCCTAATTTGGGGAAGGAAACAAGCATCAAAATCCAGGAGGCACAGAGAACTCCTCTCAAAAATCAATAACAATAGGTCCACACTCCATCATCTAATAGTAAAACTTACAAGTCTCAGAGACAAAGAGAAAATCCTGAAAAGAGCTTGGGACAAGAGGCCTTTTGTCCCATTGTAACATATAATGGCAGAAATATTAGATTGGCAAGAGACCTATCCACAAAGTCTTAGCAGACCAGAAAGGACTGGCATGATATATTCATAGCACTAAACAAGATAAATATGCAGCCAAGAATATTATATCTAGCTAGGCTGTCATTGAAAATAGAAGGAGAAATTAAAAGCTTCCAGGAAAAACAAAAACTAAAAGAATTTACAAACACAAAGCCAGCTCTACAGGAAATATTGAAAGTAGTCCTCAAAGCAAAGAGACATCCTAAAAGTAACATAGACCAGAAAGGAACAGAGACAATATACAGTAACAGCCATCTTACAGGCAATACAATGACACTAAATTCATATCTTTCAATAGTTACCTTGAATGTAAATGGGCTAAATGCCCCAATCAAAAGACAGGCTGTCTGCAAGAAACTCATCTTACCCAAAGACACTTCCAGATTTAAAGTGAGGGGGTAGAAAAAAATTTACCATGCCAATGGACATTAAAAGAAAGCTGGGGTTATATGCTTAGATCAACTAGATTTTAAGCCAAAGAGATGAGGAAGGACACTATCATACTTAAAGGGTCTCTCCAACAAGAAGATCTAACAATTTTAAATCTCTATACCCCTAACATGGGAGGAGAAAACTGTATAAAGCAGTTAATAACAAAATCAAAGAAAGACATTGACAATAATACAATAATAGCAGGGAACTTTAAGACTCCTTTCACTGAAATAGAACATCTAAGCAAAAGATTAACAAGGAAATAAAGGTCTTAAATGACACACACTGGACCAGATGAACATAGCAGATTTAGAACATTTCATCCGAAAGCAATAGAATACACATTCTTCTCCAGTGTACATAGAACATTCTCCAAAATAGATCACATCCTGGGTAACTAATCAAGTCTCAGCTGATACTAAAACTTTATGATCATTCCCTGCATATTTTCAGGCAACAATGCTCTGAAGTTAGAACTCAATTGCAAGAGGAAATTTGGAAGGAACTCAAATACATGGAGGCTAAAGAGCACCCTACTCAAGAATGAATGGGTAAATCAGGGAGGTAAAAAAGATGTAAAAAAAAATTCATGGAAACAAATGAAAATGAAAAAAAAAACTGTTCAAAATGTTTGGGATGCAGCAAAGGTGGTCCTGAGAGGGAAGTGTATAGTGATACAAGCCTATCTCAAAAAACAAGAAATGTCTCAAATACACAACCTAACCCTACACCTAAAGAAGCTAGAGAAAGAACAGCAAATAAAGCCTAAACCCAGCAGGAGAAAAGAAATCATAAAGATCCAAACAGAAATCAATGAAATAGAAACTAAAAAATACTGTAGAACAGATCAATGAAACTAGGAGCTGGTTCTTTGAAAGAATTAATAAGATTGATAAACCCCTGGCTAGACTTATCAAAAAGAAAAGAAAAATGAATAAATGAATAAGGTCATAAATGAAAGAGAATAGATTACAACCAACACCAAAGAAATACAAACAATTTTAAGAACATGTTAAGAACAACTATACATCAGCAAATTTAACAAACTGGAAGAAATGGATGCATTCCTAGAGACATGGAAACTACCAAAACTGAGCTAGGAAGAAATAGAAAACTTGAACAGACCCAAAACCAGTATGGAGATTGAAGCAGTCATCAAAAACCTCCCAATAACCAAGAGAGCCAGAGAGCTCAGAGGGCCAGAGAGCTTCCCAGGGGAATTCTACCAAACATTTAAAGAAGAATTAATTCCTATTCTCCTGAAACTGTTCCAAAAAATAGAAATGGAAGGAAAACTTCCAAACTCATTTTATGAGGCCAGCATTACCTTGATCCTAAAACCAGACAAAGACCTCATCAAAAAGGAGAATTACAGATCAATATCCTTGATGAGCACAGAGGCAAAATTCTCATGAAAATACTAGCCAATAGGATCCAACAGTACTTTAAAAGGATTATTCACCCTGACCAAGAGGGATTTAATCCTGGGCTACAAGGTTGGTTCAACATCCACAAATCAATCAATGTGATACAGTATATTGGTAAAAGAAAGAACAAGAACTATATGATACTCTCAATAGATGCTGAAAAAGCATTTGACAAAGCACAGCATCCATTCTTGATCAAAATTCTTCAAAGCATAGGGATAGAGAGTACATTCCTCAATATCGTCTAAGCCATCTATGAAAAACCCACAATGAATGTCATTCTCAATGGGGAAAAACTGAGAGCTTTTCCCCTAAAGTCAGAACACGGCAGGGATGTCCACTATCATCACTGCTATTCAACATAGTACTAGAAGTCCTAGCCTCACCAATTAGACAACAAAAAGAAATTAAAGGCATCCACATCAGCAAACAAGAACTCAAACTATCACTCTTCGTAGATGATATGATACTATATGTGGAAAACCATAAAGACTCCACGTGAAAATGGCTAGAGCTCATACAGGAATTCAGTAAAGTGTCAGGATATAAAATCAACACACAGAAATCAGTTGCATTTCTATACACCAACAAAAAGACAGAAGAAAGAGAAATTAAGGAGTCAATCCCATTTACAATTGCACCCAAAACCATAAGATACCTAGGAATAAATCTAACCAAAGAGGAAAAGAATCTGTACTCATAAAACTATATTGTACTCATGAAAGAAATTGAATAAGACACAAAGAAATGGAAAAACATTCCATGCCTATGGATTGGAAGAACAAATATTGTGAAACTGTTTATGCTACCTAAAGCAATCTGCACATTTAATGTAATCCCTATCAAAATGCCACCCTTTTTTCCCCAAAGAAATGGAATAAATAATCCTAAAATTTATGTGGAACCAGAAAAGACCCTGAATATCCAAAGGAATGTTGACAAAGAAAACCAAAGTTGGTGGCATCACAATTCCAGACTTCAAGCTCTATTACAAAGCAGTCATCATCAAGATAGTATGGTACTGGCACAGAAACAGACACATAGAACAATTTAACAGAATTGAACCCTCAACTCTATGGTCAACTAATCTTCGACAAAGCAAGAAAGAATGTCCAATGGAAAAAAGACAGTCTCTTCAACAAATGGTGTTGGGAAAATTGGACAGCCACATGTAGAACAATGAAACTGGACCATTTCCTTACACCACACACAAAAACAGATGCCAAATGGATGAAAGAACTCAATGTGATACACGAATCCATCAAAATCCTTGAGGAGAACACAGGCCACAACCTCTTTGACCTCAGCCACTGCAACTTCTTCCTAGAAATATTGCCAAAGGCAAGGGAAGCAAAGGCAAAAATGAACTATTGAGACTTCATCAAGATCAAAAGCTTTTGCACAGCAAAGGAAACAGTCAACAAAACCAAAAGACAACTGACAGAATGGGAGAAGATATTTGCAAACAACATATCAGATAAAGGGCCAGTATCCAAAATCTATAAAGAACTTATCAAACTCAACACCCAAAGAACAAATAATCCAATCAAAAAATGGGCAGAGGACATGAACAGACATTTCTGCAAAGACGACATCCAGATGGCCAACAGACACTTGAAACAGTGCTCCACATCACTTGGCATCAGGGAAATACAAATCAAAACCACAGTGAAATACCACCTCACACCAGTCAGAATGGCTAAAATTAACCAGTCAGGAAATGACAGATGTTGGCAAGGATGCAAAGAAAGAGGAATTTTCCTACACCGTTGGTGGGAATGAAAGTTGGTATAGCCACTCTGGAAAACAGAATGGAGGTTCCTCAAAAAGCTGAAAATAGAGCCACTCTATAACTCAGCAACTGCACTACTGGGTATTTACACCAAAGATACAAATATAGTGATCCAAAGGGGCATGTGCCCCAATGTTTATAGCAGCAATGTCCACAGCCAAACTATGGAAAGAACCTAGAGGCCCATCAACAGATGAATGAATAAAGAAGATGTGGTGTGTGTGTGTGTAATGGAATACTATGGAGCCATCAACAAAACCCCAATATCTTGCCATTTACAGTGATATGGATGGAACTAGAGGTTATTATGCTAAGTGAAATAAGTCAATCAGAGAAAGATAACTTTCATATGATCAAACTGATATGAGGAATTTAGGAAACAAGACAGAGGATCATAAAGGGAAGCTTGGGAAAAATTAAACAAGATAAAACCAGAGAGGGAGACAACCATAAGAGACTTTTAAACTCAGGAGACAAACTGAGGGTTGCTGGTCGGGGGATGGGGTGGCTGGGTAATGGACTTTGGGGTGGGTATGTGTTACAGTGAGAAAAAAATAAGTAAATAAATAAAATATGAAAGAAAATGATAAAAAATAATAAGTTTTTAAAAATCTACACTAAATAGATGCCATTCCTGATTGAAGAAAACAAAAACTTTATTAAAGCCCTCAATTAGATAATCTTAATGTAAATCTCTATTGAACTTTCTCAATCCAACACAATATGTTTTAGAGCCTCCCTTCACTATATCCTACCTCAAACTTGACTGTACCTTAATCTTTCTTAGTATTCATTGTCTTCCCTGAAAGTTCCCTTTTTCAGGACTCTGTTATATTTTTTTATACTTGGTAGGTGATCAGTAAGGTTATATAATTCTTTTACCAGTCATCAAAATTTTTATCTCAGGTATTATTATGGAGTGTTAAGTTTTGAGATATCCAATATTAAATAGGTAGCTTCTGTTACAAACTTAATATTTAAACATTAACTCTTAAACTCTTTTCAAAGTGTTTTGAAATGAAACTATTTAATCTAGAAGTCTGACCTGAAATTCCTTCAGTACTATCAATTGGGAAGATTTTAGAAAAAAGAGTTTTAAGAGAATAAATGAGTATAAGTTCTTATTTTCGAAAGCACAGAATTGTAGTTACTATTTCTTATATACAACTTTACTTAATAGCATGTTTGTAGTCTGTGGTGGAACTGAAGATTTGCAGGAATATTTCTTGTTCTCTAAATATGGAGATCTCCTTTCCCTTACAAATAAAAACTTTGTGATATTACATCTTCAGAATTAACTACTGAAACATGCAATAAGTGATGAATCTCAAAAACATGCTAAGTGGGGAAAAGTGAGACAAAAGAGAGCATTAACTTTATAAATCCATTTATAAAAAGGTCTAGAGCAAAGAAAATTGTTCTGTGGTGATGAAAATCAGATTGTCTGGTGGAGCCACAGGGTTGAAGATTGTGGTGAGTGCAAGAGGAAAATTTCTGTTATGTTGAAATTTCTGCATCGCAATAGAGGTGTATGTTATGACATAGGTCTAACCATTTGTCAGAACTCCTCAAAGCATAATTCCTAAGATTAGTGCATTTCACTCTATGAAAACTGAACCACTGTTTAAAAATAGTAATAAGTCAATTCCCAGGAAGAAGAAAATTGCTGTGGGCAATGAGTTAGAGCTCCTCCCAAACCTGAAAATCTGGCCCCAAACCATGAATCTTGATTTTGTAGACGCAAGCAAACCCAGCAAAAGGAAAGGCCATAATCAGTGTCAGTAGGACCTTAAGAGATATAATAGATTCTCCAAAGTGAAGCACAGAATTGAAGTTTACCTAACAAACAAGAAATAAGAATGCAGGCATTAAAAAACCAAATTTTTCAGAGAAGGCTGGCAAGAAGCAGATTCTTAGGTTCTGCTGTAGGAACTACCATTCAGTGTCAGGACATGAGACTCTGGAAGAAATGAAGGTACTGATGAACTAGCTTTCCAAACAGTAAGTGGGAAGGGACTGGAATAGGGAGCACAAAGGAATCAAGCCAGTGAAATTGGAGTAAGAATTCCATTTCTGAATCCAAGTGGGGGCTTAGCAGTAAAATCAATTACTGCACTAAGATGTCTTAAAAAAATTGGCCCTAGAGTAGGTTACGAACTCATAGCCACTTGCCCGAAACTTCCCAGGTATTAGCAAGTACCATATACCAAGAAATTCCTTGGTCCCAGGCAAACTAGGAAAGCTTATCATCCTATACCAAAGTCTAAACTGGACTTGAACCCTTAGATGAGAATTAAAGGTCCCAGCTTCAAAAGTTACAAAAGGAAGAAGTCAAGAATTATAAGAGTGGTGTTGCTAAAGAAGAGTGTCAACTAGCTACACTTTCAACAATTAGATTAATTATGCCATGAATTAAGATGGTGGCAAAAGGATGCATATGGTTTGGTAAACACAAGCAAAATTATGAAAGATAAATCAGTTAGAACTGGGTGACAGAATAAATATGAGAGAAACGCAAAGGGTCAGTGTTAACTCATATTCTCTGTTATTTCAAGATATATAATAATGTCTTCTCTCAGAGAGTCAGTCATGTATTTTTTATGATACTTCCACCTGGGGGGCACCTGGGTGGCTCAGTGGGTTAAAGCCTCTGCCTTCGGCTCAGGTCGTGATCCCAGGGTCCTGGGATCGAGCCCCACATCGGGCTCTCTGCTCAGCGGGGAGCCTGCTTCCCCCTTTCTCTCTGCCTGCCTCTCTGCCTACTTGTGATCTCTGTCTGTCAAATAAATAAATAAAAAAAATGATACTTCCACCTGGGACACACTAGTCCTTTGCAAAACTACATCATAATTTAAAAATTTCAGATGCCACATTCAGTATCTCCCTTCTGAAAAATTATATTTCATATTATTAAAAGTCCTGAAAAACTGGAAGTTAAAAAAAAAACAAATTTCTCAAATTGAAACAAAATGTGTATCTTAAAATAATTTCTCAAATAAATGATTTTTCCCTTTTTTTATTTTGTAATAAACATATAATGTATTTTATCACCAGGGGTACAGGTCTGTGAATCACCAGGTTTACACACTTCACAGCACTCACCATAGCACATACCCTCCTCAGTATCCATAACCCCAACCCCCCTCTCCTGAGCCCCCTCCACCCAGCAAACTTCAGTTTGTTTTGTGAGATTAAGAGTCACTTATAGTTTGTCTCCCTCCCCAACCCATCTTCTTTCATTTATTCTTTTCCTACACCCCTGACCACCACCCCGCCATTGCATCTCCACTTCCTCATATCAGGGAGATCATATGATAGTTGTCTTTCTCCGATTCACTTATTTCACTAAGCATGATATCCTCTAGTTCCTTCCACGTTGTCACAAATAACATGATTTCATTTCATTTCATGGCTGCATACTATTCCATTGTTTATATATACCACTTCTTCTTTATCCATTCATCTGTTGATGCACATCTAGGTTCTTTCCATAGTTTGGATATTGTAGACATTGCTGCTATAAACATTCAGGTACACATGCCCCTTCGGATCACTACATCCATATCATTAGGGTAAATGCCCAGTAGTGCAATTGCTGGGTCATAGGGTAGCTCTATTTTCAACTTTTTTGAGGAACCTCTATGCTATTATCCAGAGTGGTTACACCAGCTTGCCTTCCCACCAAGAGTGTAGGAGGGTTCCCCTTTCTCTGCATCCTTGTCAGCATCTGTCATTTCCTGACTGGTTAATTTTAGCCATTCTGACTGGTATGAGGTGGTATTTCACTGTGGTTTTGATTTGTATTTCCCTGATGCCGAATGATGTGGAGCACATTTTCATGTGTCTGTTGGCCATCTGGATGTCGTCTTTGCAGAAATGTCTGTTCATGTTCTCTGCCCATTTCTTGATTGGATTATTTGTTCTTTGGGTGTTGAGTTTGATAAGTTCTTTATAGATTTTGGATACTGGCCCTTTATCTGATATGTTGTTTGCAAATATCTTCTCCCATTCTGTCAGTTGTCTTTTGGTTCTGTTGACTGTTCCCTTTGCTGTGCAAAAGCTTTTGATCTTGATGAAATCCCAATAGTTCATTTTTTGGCCTTGCTTCCCTTGCCTTTGGCAATGTTTCTAGGAAGAAGTTGCTGCGACTGAGGTCAAAGAGGTTCCTGCCTGTGTTCTCAGGGATTTTGATGAATTCCTGTCTCACATTGAGGTCCTTCATCCATTTTGAGTCTATTTTCATGTGTGGTGTAGAGAAATGGTCCAGCTTCATTTTTCTGCATGTGGCTGTCCAATTTTCCCAACACCATTTGTTGAAGAGACTGTCTTTATTCCATTGGACATTCTTTCCTGCTTTGTTGAAGATTAGTTGACCATAGAGTTGAGGGTGTATTTCTGGGCTCTCTATTTCTGTTCCATGGATCTATGCGTCTATTTTTGTGCCAGTACCATACTGTCTTGATGATGACAGCTTTGTAATAGAACTTGAAGTCTGGAATTGTGATGCCACCGACTTTGGCTTTCTTTTTCAATATTCCTTTGGCTATTCGGGCTCTTTTCTGGTTCCATACAAATTTTAGGATTATTGTTCCATTTCTTTGAAAAAAATAAATGGGTGGGATTTTGATAGGGATTGTATTAAAAGTGTAGATTGCTTTAGGTAGTGACATTTCACAATATTTGTTCTTCCAACCCAGGAGCATGGAACATTTTTCCATTTTTTTATGTCCTCCTCAATTTCTTTCATGAGTACATTATAGTTTTCTGAGTATAGATTCTTTGCCTCTTTGGTTAGGTTTATTCCTAGGTACCTTATGGTTTTGGGTGCAATTGTAAATGGGATTGACTCCTTAATTTCTCTTTCTTCAGTCTTGTTGGTGGCGTACAGAAATGCAACTGATATCTGTGTGTTGATTTTATATCCTGACACGTTACTAAATTCCTGTACAAGCTCTAACAGTTTTGGAGTGGAGTCTTTTGGGTGTTCTACATATAGTATCATATCATCTTGCAAAGAGTGATAGTTTGACTTCTTCTTTGACGATTTGGATGCCTTTAATTTTTTTTTTCTTGTCTGATTGGTGAGGCTAGGACTTCTAGTACTATGTTGAATAGCAGTGGTGATAATGGACATCCCTGCTGTGTTCCTGACCTTAGCGGAAAAGCTTTCAGTTTTTCTCCATTGAGAATGATATTTCCGGTGGGTTTTCCATAGATGGCTTTGATGATATTGAGGTATGTGCCCTCTATCCCTACATTTTGAAGAGTTTTGATCAGGAAGGGATGCTCTACTTTGGCAAGTGCTGTTTCAGCATCTCTTGAGAGTATCATATGATTCCTGTTCTTTCTTTTATTACTGTGTTGTATAACATTGATTGATTTGTGGATGTTGAACCAACCTTGCAGCCCAGGAATAAATCCCACTTGGTCATGGTGAATAATTCCTTTAAAGTACCATAGGATCCTATTGGCTAGTATTTTAATGATAATTTTTGCATCTGTGTTCATCAAGGATATTGGTCTGTAATTCTCTATTTTGATGGAGTCTTTGTCTGGTTTTGGGATCAAGGTAATGCTGGCCTCATAAAATGAGTCTGGAAGTTTTCCTTCCATTTCTATTTTTTGGAACAGTTTCAGGAGAATAGGAATTAATTCTTCTTTAAATGTTTGGTAGAATTCCCCTGGGAAGCCGTCTGGCCCTGGGCTTTTGTTTGTTTGGAGATTTTTGATGACTGTTTCAATCTCCTTACTGGTTATGAGTCTGTTCGGGTTTTCTATTTCTTCCTGGTTCAGTTGTGGTAGTTTCTATTTCTCTAGGAATGCATCCATTTCTTCCAGATTGTCAAATTTGTTGGTGTAGAGTTGCTCATAGTATGTTCTTAAAATTGTTTGTATTTCCTCTTTCATTCATGATTTTATTTATTTGGGTCCTTTCTCTTTTCTTTTTGATAAGTCTGGCCAAAGGTTTATCAATCTTATTAATTCTTTCAGAGAACCAGCTCCTAGTTTTGTTGATTTGTTCTATTGGTTTTGTTTGTTGTTGTTGTTTGTTTGTTTCTATTTCATTGATTTCTGCTCTGATCTTTATGATTTCTCTTCTCCCGCTGGGTTTAGGCTTTCTTCGTTGTTCTTTCTCCGGCTCCTTTAGGTGCAGACTTAGGTTGTGTATTTGAGACCTTCCTTGTTTCTTGAGAGAGGCTTGTATCACTGCATATTTTTCCTCTCAGGACTGCATTGCTGTGTCCCACAGATTTTGAACTGTTGTGTTTTTCATTATCATTTGTTTCCATGAATTTTTTCAATTCTTCTTTAATTTCCTGGTCAACCCATTTAATCTTCAGACGGATGCTGTTTAGTCTCCATATATTTGGGTTCTTTCCAAATTTCCTCTTGTGATTGAGTTCTAGCTTCAGAGCATTGTGGTCTGAAAATATGCAGGGAATGAACCCAATCTTTTGATACCGGTTGAGACCTGATTTAGGACCCAGGATGTGATCTATTCTGGAGAATGTTCCATGTGCACTAGAGAAGAATGTGTATTCTGTTGCTTTGGGATGAAATGTTTTAAATATATCTGTGATGTCCATCTGGTCCAGTGTGTCATTTAAGGCCTTTATTTCCTTGTTGATCTTTTGCTTGGATGATCTGTCCATTTCAGTGAGGGGAGTGTTAACGTGCCCTACTATTATTGTATTATTGTTGATGTGTTTCTTTGATTTGGTTATTAATTGGTTTATGTAGTTGGCTGCTCCCATGTTAGGGGCATAAATATTTAAAATTTTTAGATCTTCTTATTGGACAGACCCTTTGAGTATGATATAGTGTTCTTCCTCATCTCTTATTATAGTCTTTGGCTTAAAATCTAATTGATCTGATATAAGGATGTCCATCAGCATGGTAAATGGTTTTCCAACCCCTCACTTTAAATCTGGAGTTGTCTTCAGGTCTAAAATGAGTTTCTTATAGACAACATATTGATGAGTATTGTTTTTTTTATCCATTTTTTTATCCATTCTGATACCCTGTGTCTTTCGGTTCGGGCATTTAGCCCATTAACATTCTGGGTAACTATTGAGTGATATTAATTTAGTTTCATTGTATTACCTATAGGGTAACTTACAGTCAATATCTTTGTATCTTGCTCTATTCCTTTCTGATCTATTACTTTTAGGCACTCTTTTTGCTTAGATGACCCCTTTCAATATTTCCTGTAGAGCTGGTTTGGTGTTTGCAAATTGTTTCAGTTTTTGTTTGTCCCGGAAGCTTTTTGTCTTTCCTTCTATTTTTAATGATAGCCTAGCTGGATATAGTATTCTTGGCTGCATGTTTTCATGTTTAGTGCTCTGAATATATCATGCCAGTTCTTTCTGGCCTGCCAGGTCTCTGTGAATAAGTCTGCTGCCAATCTAATATTTTTACCTTTGTATGTTACAGACTTCTTTTCCTGGGCTGCTTTCAGGATTTTCTCTTTGTCACTAAGACTTATAAATTTTACTATTAGGTGATGGGGTGTGGACCTATTCTTATTGATTTGGAGGGGGGTTCCCTGCACATCCTGGATTTTGTTGCTTGTTCCCTTTGCCATATTAGGGAAATTCTCTACAATAATTCTCCCAATATACTTTCTACACCCCTCTCTCTTTCTTCTTCTTCTGGAATCCCAATTATTCTAACGCTGTATCATCTTATGGTGTCACTTATCTCTCAAATTCTCCCCTCAAGGTCCAGTAGCTGTTTGTCCTGCTTTTGCTCAGCTTCTTTATTCTCTGTCATTTGGTCTTCTATGTTACTAATTCTTTCTTCTGCCTTATTTATCCTAGCAGTAAGAGCCTCCATTTTTTATTGTACCTCATTAATAGCTTTTTTATTTCAACTTGGTTAGATTTTAGTTCTTTTATTTCTCCAGAAAGGGCTTTTATATCTCTCAAGAGGGTTTCTCTAATATCTTCCATATCTTTCTCAAGCCCAGCTAGAACCTTGGGAATCGCCATTCTGAAATCTAGATATGACATATTACCAATGTCTGTATTGATTAGGTCCCTGGCCTTCGGTACTGCCTCTTGTTCCCTTTTTTGTGGTGAGTTTTTCTGCCTTGTCATTCTGTCTAGATAAGAGTATATGAAGGAACAAATAAAATACTAAAAGGGTGGCAAAGACCCCATGGAAATGCACTTTAACCAAATCAGAAGAGACCCCACATCGTGGGGGGGGGGATAAAAAGAAGTTCAGAAAAAAAATTTTAAAAAGAAAACAAATAAAGAAAAATATAAAAAAGAAAAAAAAATATATATATAATACAGATTAGACTGGTGACTAGAACAGGGTCACCCACTTAATTTGGGGGGTATTTTGGTCTCTTAGAAGAAACTACCTCCCAAAATTTTAAAGAATGAAAAATGTATATAAGGGTAAACACAACGAAGGGATGAAATATACCTATAACGATGAAAAAAATTTTTTTTAATTTCTAAAAAAGGAATTGATAAAGTAAGTTGTTTGGGAGAATAAAGAAAAAAAAAAGTGGACAGAATTTGCTCGGGCTGGAGATTAGAACAAGTCTGGAGCTAGATTTAGGGTATATTTGGTCTATTAGAAGAAGTTGTGCCCCAAATTTTTTAGAAGAAAAAACCCTATATGTATACAAAAAATAAGGTTAAATACAATGAAGGATAAAATATGACTATAATAATAAAGGCTCAAAAAATATTATTTTTTAATGAAAGGTATTATTAAGATAAACTAGTTAAAAACATTAAAAAAGAAAAGGGTAAAAGTTAAAAAAATTAGCAGAAGAAAAAAATTAAATTAACTGCAAGACTAAAGAATCATGGGGAGAAAGCCATGAATTCCATGATTTGCTTTCTCCTCCTCTGGAATTCCGCTGCTCTCCTTGGTAAGTGAACTTGGTCTTGGCTGGATTTCTTGTTGATCTTCTGGGGAAGGGGCATACTGTAGTGATTCTCAAGTGTCTTTGCCCGAGATGGAATTGCACCACCCTTACCGGGGCTGGGCTAAGTAATCTGCTCGGGTTCACTTTCAGGAGCTTTTGTTCCCTGAATGCTTTCTGTAGAGCTCCAGAGGACGGGAATGAAAATGGCAGCCTCCCAATATCCAGCCCAAAGGAGCCAAGAGTTCAGGACCCCACTCCTCAGTGTGCCCTCAGAAAAAAGAGCTCAATCACTCCTGTCTTCCTGGCCTCCAGCTGCGCTCTGTGCTCACCCAGCCTGCTACTGGTTCAAGATAACCCCGAGCTGAGAGCTCACTACTCAGCTCTGTCTCTGTAGCTGGCTTCCTTGTTCTAATACCTGCGAGCTCTGCGACACTCAGACACCCCTGATCCGTCTGTGACCCTGCGGGACCTGGGGCCATGCTGAACCCACGTGGACTTCACCCCGGTTTAGCCTCTGGAGTGATGTCCCTCAGTGGAGCAGACTTTTAAAAATCCTGATTTTGTGCTCTGTTGATCCGCCGCTTGCCAGGAGCCGGCCCCTCCCCCCGTGGTCTATCTTCCCATCGCTTTGGATCCACTTCTCTGCCAGTCCTACCTTTCAGAAACTGGTCTATCTTCTGTTTCTAGACTTGCCGTTCTTCTTCTCTTCGATATCCCATTGGATTTGTAAGTGTTTGCAATGGTTTGATAAGCTACTAGCTGATCTCCTGCTACCTGATGTAGTCTCAGCCTCCTACTTCACCGCCATCTGGACTCCTACCCCAAAGTTTATATCTTTTGATATGAATTAATATCTTTTCTTACACTATTTGGATGGGAAACACAAGGCCAACATCTTACCACGTGGTGAACTCAAAATACTGGTGGTTCTTCATATGACCCAGCAATTCCCCTTCTGGGTATTTATCTGAAGAAACCAAAAACACTAACTTGAAAAGATACTTGCACCCTATGTTCATTGCAGCATTGCTTACAACAGCCAAGATATGGAAACAACCTAAGGGTCCATTTGTGGATAAATAGACTGTAGAATATATATATATATGTGTGTGTGTGTGTGTGTGTGTATAAAATTCAGCCATAAAACAATGAAATCTTGCCATTTGCAACAATATGGATGGGTCTTGAGGTCATTATATTAAGTGAAATAAGTCAGACAAAGAAAGATAAATAACATATGTTCTCACTTAAACGTGGAATTTTTTTTTAAAAAGCCAAATTCACAGATATAGAGAAGAGATTGGTTGTCAAAGGTGCTGTGGGAGTGGATAAAATGGGTGAAGAGAGGCAAAATATATAAAGTCTCAGTTATAAATTAAATGTCATGGAGACGTAATGTACAGCATGGTGACTACAGTTAAGAATATTGCATTGTATATTTGAGAGTTGCTGACAGAGTATATCTTAAAAGTTCTTGTCACAAGAAAAAAAATTCTGTAACCATATATGATGATAAATGTTGGCTGGACTTATTGTGGTAATCATTTTGTAATATATACAAATATCAGACCATTTTATCATATATCTGAAATGAACATAATGCATGTCAATTATACCTCAATAAAAAATAAAATAGTAATAGTTTCTAATGAGATCAGGCTGTGAACAGTATCATAGAAAGGACTTATCTCTGTATCATTTTTCTTTTTAATCAATAGACTTTATATTTCAGAGCAGTTTTAGGTTTACAGAAAAATTGAGCAGAAAAGTACAGAGAATCCACCACAAAATCTGCTCCCCTTCACATAAGTTTCCCCTATTATTAACATCTTGTATCAGTGTGATAAGTTTGTTACAATTGATGAGCCAAATAATGATGTGATATTATCCATTAAAGTTCATAGTTTATATTAAGATTCACTCTTTGTATTTTATAGTTCTGTGGGTTTTCACAAATACAGGATGTCATGCTACACTCACTTTTCATTAACTTCTTGCTTAAAAGTCAGTTTTACATTCAAATAAACTACTGCATTCACATCAAAAGAAAGATAAGATTGGTCTGCTGGAAGTTTTTCCTATTGGACAGATCCAACTGTTAGAATTCAGTGGCAGAAAATGTACTTTGAACCAACTTTTATTAAGCTCATAAAAGCATTCTTTTTTTTCTCTAAGAACACCATAACTAGCCAAATAATGTCCCTTTATGGTTAAATATACTTTGCAGATGCAGAATATCTGCTACAAAGAAGATAGTAGGTATACACAGCTTTTCAGTATCCTGGTAGACTTTTTTGAAAGTCTGGATTTAGTTTGCAGTAATAAAGGGTGGGGGGTAGGGAATTCTAGTTATAAATAATACCAAAGAAGCTTCAGCTTCCTCAGTTATAGCAATAGCTTTAAAAATATCTAATTAGAGTATTTGTCTTTTGAACAATTATGCTAATAGAGAAATGCCTTTTAGATTCCAGCTGAAGCTGGTTTGTGAGATAAAGAAACAATTATTCTTGCCAGGCATCCTCAGGTTTATCCACACTTCAATCCACACACAGCTATAGCAATTCCAAATTACCTTATCCTTGCTTTATGGCCATGCCTCAGAAGCATGACCTAAGCATCAAGATACTATGGATTATATTTGAGTTTGGTCTAGAAATTTGACTACTTACCACTTTGCAACAACTCATATCTTCATTAAAAAGGCTATTCTTTTTTTTTTCAGCTTTATTGAAGTATAATTGACAAATAAAACTGTAAGACATTTAAGGTATTCAATGTGATGGTTTGGCATACACGTACATTTTGAAAAGATTCCCCTCATCAAGTTAATCATTGCATTCATCACCTCACATGTATTTGCCTTTGGGGGAGTAGAAAGAACACTCAAGACCTACCCTCTTAGCAAGTTTTAACTATACAATATAGTGTTATCAACTATAGTTAGCATGTTACACATTAAATCCTAAGACCTCATCTTATAACCAAGTGTGTATGTATCCTTTTACCAATATCTCCCTATTCTACCTCCCACCCCTATCCCCAGCACCTGAAAACCATGTTCCTATTGTTTCTATGATTGCAAACTTTTTTTTTTTTTAGGTTCTAGATTTTTGGGGTTTTTTTAAAGTTTTTATTTTTTTGTCAGAGAGAGATGGAGAGAGCACAAGCACGGAGAGTGGCAGGTAGACGGAGAAGCAGGCTCTCCGCTGAGCAAGGACACCAATGTGGGACTCGATCTCAGGACCCTGGGATCATGACCTGAGCCAAAGGCAGACATTTAACCAACTGAGCCACCCAGGTGTCCCCAGGTTCTGGTTCTAAATGGTACCTTATAGCATTTGTCTTTCTCTCTCTGGCTTATCTCACTTAGCATAATACCCTAAGGTCCATCAATATTTTCTGTCTCAATGGCAAGATCTCTTAAAAGGCTATTCTCATCTCTGATTCTGACTGGCTATTACAATGCTCAAAAGATGGTCACTGAGGGAGGTCAATAAAGGAAATACAAGCCCAAAAGTTTTGTAATAAAATTTAAAATAAAATGTTAATAATATTTTTAATAAATTCAGACCCTCTATCATCACTAAATGAAATTCCCCAATATTAGAGAGCCTATTTTTAAACATGATAGGAGAAAATTTTTGCAATCATTCCTTAGTGGACAGCAGGTATGTGCAATAGAATAATAGTATAAGTAATAGTAATACATGGTTATAGTACCAAACAATCAAAAGAATAGTAATCAGAGTTAATAATACATTACGGGACCTGGCCTATTTGGTCTTCTATTTTTAAGCCAAACAATTATCAGCATAAACTTGTATGAACAGCTTATGCTTGCTGAATTTTCAAGTTATAACAACAAAAAAAAATTATCAGAGTATCCTAAGCATGCCATTTAACCTTCATTGAAATGTTATATTCAAGAGTGAGACAAGGAAATAGGAATCCAACTTTCAAAATTATCTAAGTTGAGGAATATATAGCAGTGATGATAGTATAAATTTAATATATATCTGTTATCTGTATATGCTATTTTTTAATTTTTTAAATAATATATACTTTTAAGCCTTATTTGGAATATGTATAGACAGTGAAAAGAGTATTAGACTCATCAAAAGATTTTGTTTAAATCATAGCTATGCTGTTTCCTGTCTGTGTGACTTGAACAAATCACATGGCCTCTCCATTTCCCAATTTAGGCATTGACATAATAGATATAATGACATTTACCTCATAGAATCTTTGTGAGAATCAAATTAAATAATGTATATGACTGTGCCTGGCACAACCATTGGCATATGAGAGCCACTTAATAAATATTGACCATTCAACTGAATCTATCTGCAATAAGAAAGTTATAACCCACACTTTAATTTAAATTTCCTAATATAATTTTGAAAGCTATGGACATTGTCCAGTGCCCTAGAAACATTCATCTTCTGTTGGTTGATGATGTTGTTGAAGTATATACACGAGAGGAGATGCAATTGAACATATGGTACTTGGCAGTGCTGAGGAACAGCACAATGGAACCAATGATAAACTTGAAAGAATTTAAGCCTACCTGCCAGTCTACACTTGAAAAACTATTCAAGATACCAACAAGTCTCACTGGAAATTTCCCAGAGAAAATTCAACTATTTGGTCAGCAGATATTCAGAGATATACTCTTTCATAAGAAAGAGAGAACCAAATCAAGAAGACCAAGCAAAAAATAGCATAGCTGTTGGAGCTGTGTGATATTCTTATAACTGAATTAAAATCAGTTCAACCAGCAAATCACTGAGTAGCATATAAGTGCAAAGCACTATGTTAGAGATTTAGAAAAGAAGTCCAAGAGAAGGGCACCTGGGTGGCTCAGTGGGTTAAGCCTCTGCCTTTGGGTTTAGGTCATGATCTTAGGGTCCTGGGATCCAGCCCCGAATTGGACTCCCTGCTCAGCAGGGGGCCTGCTTCCTCCTCCCCCTCTGCCTATTGCTGTGTTGACTTGTGATCTCGCTCTCTGTCAAATAAATAAACAAAATCTAAAAAAAAAAAAGAAGAAGAAGAAGTCCAAGAGATGGTACCTATTAAAAATAAGCTCATGATCTCACTGCAAAGACAAAACTGAGTCACTTAAGAAAAAAAATATATAAATAAATCCCTAAATGTAGGCTAAAAATAATGAAGTCTCTAGTTCAGAGAGGGAAGACCTCTACATGAGCCCGTATACTGAAAACATGAACCTCAAATCATATATTTGTTGAGAAGCAACACAGTCCAATAAATATGCAGCTCTAAGTTTTGATTCCACAGTGACTAACTATCAAAGAGAAGCTGAGCAGATAAGAGCTCTCTCTATGACAGTTTCTTCATCTATAAAATATTGGATCTACATTATACGATAAAGATAGTTCTGTAACAAAACATAAGAGAGTAGGGGGAGGAGTCAAGACAGCAAAGTAGCAGGCTGAGATGACATCAGTTAGCAGAAGATCAGCTATACAGCTTATGAAACCATTCCAAACACCTAAAAATCCAACAGGAGATCCAAGAGAAGAAGAGTGGCAATTCTAGAAACAGAAAATAGACCACTTTCTGTAAGGTAGGGCCTGCAGAGAAGTGAATCCAAAGCGAAGGGAAGATAGACCACGGGGGGAGGAATCAGCTCCCCGCAAGTGGCGTAGCAATGGAGCACAAACTCAGAATTTTAAAAATATGTTCCACTGAGAGACATCGCTCCAGAGATTAAACCGAGGTGAAGCCCACGTGGGGACACCATGGTCTCAGGTCCTGCAGGGTCACAGAAGGATCGGGGATGTCTGAGTGTTGCAGAGCTCACAGGTATTAGAGCAGGGAAGTCAGCTACAAAGACAGAGCCCAGGAGTGAGCTCTCAACTTGTGATCTATAGCAAAGGCCACTGCTTTGTAAGTGGGGACCCCACAAGATCAGGGGAGACACCCTTGGAAGAGCGCAGGGATCTGCAAGGTTCAGAGACTCCAGACAGGTCTGTGTGCCAGAGACAGATGCTTGGTCACAGGCTGGGTGAGCTTGGAGTGCAGCCAGAGGCCAGGGAGATGGGAGTGATTGAACACTTTTCTCTGAGGGCACACTGAGGAGTGGGGTCCCGAACTCTCGGCTCCTCCAGGCCAGAGATTGGGAGGCCGCCATTTTCATTCCTGTTCTCCGAAACTCTATGGAAAGTGTTCAGGGAATGAAAGCTCCCAAAAGTGAACCTGAGCACATTACTTAGCCTGAGCCCTGGTAAGGGTGGTGCAATTCCCCCTTGGGCAAAGACACTTGAGAATCACTACAAAGGCCCTTCCCCAAGATCAGCGAGAAATCCAGCCATGACCAAGTTCACTTACCAAGAACAGCGGAATTCCAGAGAAAGAGAAAGCAAAGCATGGAGTTCATGGCTTTCTCCCCATAATTCCTTAGTCTTGCAAAGATAATTAACTTTTTTATTTTGTGTTTTAATTCTGCTGATTTTTTTAACTTTTACCCTTTTCTCTTTTAATGGCTTTTACTAGTTTATCTTAACAATATCTTTCAAAAAAAAAAAAACCTTTTTTGAACCTTCATTATTACAGTCATATTTTATTCTTCATTGTATCTAACTTTATTTTTTGTATACACATAGGGTTTTTTCTTCTAAAAAAATTTGGGATACAACTTCTTCTAATAGATCAAAATATACCCTCAATCTAGCACAGGGCTTTGTTCTAGACTCCAGCCTGAGCAAATTCTCTACACTCTCTTTATCTTTATTATCCAAGCCAAATTATCTTATCAACTCCTTTTTTTAGAATTTTTTTTAAATATTCATCTTCATAGTCATATTCCATCCCATCATCATGTTTACCCTTATATATGTTTTTAGGTCATTAAAATTTGGGGAGGTAGTTTCTTCTAAGAGACCAAAATACTCCGAAAATTAAGTGGATGACCCTGTTCTAGTCACCAGTCTAATATATATACATATATATGTATATATATTTTTTTGTATTCCTTTTCTTTACTTTTTTTTTAATTCTTTTTTTCTGAACTTCTTTTTACCCCCTTTCTTCCTCCCATGATATGGGATCTCTTCTGATTTGGTGAGAGCACATTTTATTGAGGATGTTGCCACCCTTTTAATATTTTATTCGCTCCTTCCTATATTCTTATCTGGATAAAATGACAAAGCAGAAAAACTCACCACAAAAAAAAGAACAAGAGGCAGTACCATGGGTTAGGGACCTAATCAATACAGACATTGGTAATATGTCAGATCAAGAGTTCAGAACAACGATTCTTAAGGTGATAGCCAGGCATGGAAGATATTATAGAAGCTGTGTATGGAGAAATAAAAGTCCTTTCTGGAGAAATAAAAGAACTAAAATCTAACCAAGTAGAAATTTAAAAAGCAAGCTATTAATGAGGTGCAATAAAAAATGGAGGCACTTACTGCTAGGATAAATGAGGCAGAAGAGAGAATTAGTGATATAGAAGACCAAATGACAAAGAATAAAGAAGCTGAGCAAGAGAGAAAAACAACTACTGGACCACAAGGGGAGAATTTGAGAGATAACTGACAGCATAAGATGAAACAACTTTAGAATAACTGGGATTCCAGAAGAAAAAGAGAGAGGGGAGCAGAAGGTCTATTGGAGAAAATTATTGTAGAGAATTTCCCTAATATGGCAAAGGCAACAAGCATCAAAATCTAGGAGGCATAGAGAACTCCCCTCAAAATCAGTAATAATAAGTCCACACCCTGTCATCTAATAGTAAAATTTACAAGTCTTAGTGACAAAGAGGAAATCCTAAAAGGACCCCAAGACAAGAAGTCTGTAGCATACAATGGTAAAAATTACACTGGCAACAGACTTATCCACAGAGACCCAGCAGGCCAGAAAGAATGGGCATGGTATATTCAGAGTACTAAATGAGAAAAACATGCATCCAAAAATACTATATCCAGCTAGACTATCAATGAGAAAAACATGCATCCAAGAATACTATATCCAGCTAGGCTATCAATGAGAAAAACATGCATCCAAGAATACTATATCCAGCTAGGCTATCATTGAAAATAGAAGGAGAGATAAAAAGCTTCCAGGACAAACAAAAACTAAAAGAATTTGCAAACACCAAACCAGCTCTACAGGAAATATTGAAAGGGGTCCTCTAAGCAAAGAGAGACCCTAAAAGTAGTGGATCAGAAAGAAACAGAGCAAGATACAGTAACAGTTACCTTACAGGCAATACAATGGCACTAAATTAATATCGCTCAATAGTTACCCTGAATGTAAATGGCTAAATGCCCCAATTAAAAGACACAGGATATCAGAATGGATAAAAAAACAATACCCATCAATAAGCTGTCTATAAGAAACTCATTTTAGAACCGAAGAAACCTCCAGATTTAAAGTGAGGGGGTAGGAAACAATTTACCATGCTGATGGACATCAAAAGAAAGTGGGGGTGGCAATCCTTATATCAGATCAATTAGATTTTAAGCCAAAGACTATAATAAGAGATGAGGAAGAACACTATATCATACTCAAAGGGTCTGTCCAATAAGAAGATCTAAAAATTTTAAATATTTATGCCCCTAACATGGGAGCAGCCAACTACATAAACCAATTAATAACCAAATCAAAGAAACACATCAACAATAATACAATAATAGTAGGGCACGTTAACACTCCCCTCACTGAAATGGACAGATCATCCAAGCAAAAGATCAACAAGGAAATAAAGGCCTTAAATGACACACTGGACCAGATGGACATCACAGATATATTTAAAACATTTCATCCCAAAGCAACAGAATACACATTCTTCTCTAGTGCACATGGAACATTCTCCAGAATAGATCACATCCTGGGTCCTAAATCAGGTCTCAACCGGTATCAAAAGATTGGGTTCATTCCCTGCATATTTTCAGACCACAATGCTCTGAAGCTAGAACTCAATCACAAGAGGAAATTTGGAAAGAACCCAAATATATGGAGACTAAACAGCATCCGTCTGAAGATTAAATGGGTTGACCAGGAAATTAAAGAAGAATTGAAAAAATTCATGGAAACAAATGATAATGAAAACACAACAGTTCAAAATCTGTGGGACACAGCAATGCAGTCCTGAGAGGAAAATATGCAGTGATACAAGCCTCTCTCAAGAAACAAGGAAGGTCTCAAATACACAACCTAAGTCTGCACCTAAAGGAGCCGGAGAAAGAACAACGAAGAAAGCCTAAACCCAGCGGGAGAAGAGAAATCATAAAGATCAGAGCAGAAATCAATGAAATAGAAACAAACAAACAACAACAACAAACAAAACCAATAGAACAAATCAACAAAACTAGGAGCTGGTTCTCTGAAAGAATTAATAAGATTGATAAACCTTTGGCCAGACTTATCAAAAAGAAAAGAGAAAGGACCCAAATAAATAAAATCATGAATGAAAGAGGAAATACAAACAATTTTAAGAACATACTATGAGCAACTCTACACCAACAAATTTGACAATCTGGAAGAAATGGATGCATTCCTAGAGAAATAGAAACTACCACAACTGAACCAGGAAGAAATAGAAAACCCGAACAGACTCATAACCAGTAAGGAGATTGAAACAGTCATCAAAAATCTCCAAACAAACAAAAGCCCAGGGCCAGACGGCTTCCCAGGGGAATTCTACCAAACATTTAAAGAAGAATTAATTCCTATTCTCCTGAAACTGTTCCAAAAAATAGAAATGGAAGGAAAACTTCCAGACTCATTTTATGAGGCCAGCATTACCTTGATCCCAAAACCAGACAAAGACTCCATCAAAATAGAGAATTACAGACCAATATCCTTGATGAACACAGATGCAAAAATTATCATTAAAATACTAGCCAATAGGATCCTATGGTACTTTAAAGGAATTATTCACCATGACCAAGTGGGATTTATTCCTGGGCTGCAAGGTTGGTTCAACATCCACAAATCAATCAATGTTATACAACACAGTAATAAAAGAAAGAACAGGAATCATATGATACTCTCAAGAGATGCTGAAACAGCACTTGCCAAAGTAGAGCATCCCTTCCTGATCAAAACTCTTCAAAATGTAGGGATAGAGGGCACATACCTCAATATCATCAAAGCCATCTATGGAAAACCCACCGGAAATATCATTCTCAATGGAGAAAAACTGAAAGCTTTTCCGCTAAGGTCAGGAACACAGCAGGGATGTCCATTATCACCACTGCTATTCAACATAGTACTAGAAGTCCTAGCCTCACCAATCAGACAAGAAAAAAAAATTAAAGGCATCCAAATCGTCAAAGAAGAAGTCAAACTATCACTCTTTGCAAGATGATATGATACTATATGTAGAACACCCAAAAGACTCCACTCCAAAACTGTTAGAGCTTGTACAGGAATTTAGTAACGTGTCAGGATATAAAATCAACACACAGATATCAGTTGCATTTCTGTACGCCACCAACAAGACTGAAGAAAGAGAAATTAAGGAGTCAATCCCATTTACAATTGCACCCAAAACCATAAGGTACCTAGGAATAAACCTAACCAAAGAGGCAAAGAATCTATACTCAGAAAACTATAATGTACTCATGAAAGAAATTGAGGAGGACATAAAAAATGGAAAAATGTTCCATGCTCCTGGGTTGGAAGAACAAATATTGTGAAATGTCACTACCTAAAGCAATCTACACTTTTAATACAATCCCTATCAAAATCCCACCCATTTATTTTTTTCAAAGAAATGGAACAATAATCCTAAAATTTGTATGGAACCAGAAAAGAGCCCGAATAGCCAAAGGAATATTGAAAAAGAAAGCCAAAGTCGGTGGCATCACAATTCCAGACTTCAAGTTCTATTACAAAGCTGTCATCATCAAGACAGTATGGTACTGGCACAAAAATAGACGCATAGATCCATGGAACAGAATAGAGAGCCCAGAAATACACCCTCAACTCTATGGTCAACTAATCTTCAACAAAGCAGGAAAGAATGTCCAATGGAATAAAGACAGTCTCTTCAACAAATGGTGTTGGGAAAATTGGACAGCCACATGCAGAAAAATGAAGCTGGACCATTTCTCTACACCACACATGAAAATAGACTCAAAATGGATGAAGGACCTCAATGTGAGACAGGAATTCATCAAAATCCCTGAGAACACAGGCAGGAACCTCTTTGACCTCAGTCGCAGCAACTTCTTCCTAGAAACATTGCCAAAGGCAAGGGAAGCAAGGCCAAAAAATGAACTATTGGGATTTCATCAAGATCAAAAGCTTTTGCACAGCAAAGGGAACAGTCAACAGAACCAAAAGACAACTGACAGAATGGGAGAAGATATTTGCAAACAACATATCAGATAAAGGGCCAGTATCCAAAATCTATATAAAGAACTTATCAAACTCAACACCCAAAGAACAAATAATCCAATCAAGAAATGGGCAGAGAACATGAACAGACATTTCTGCAAAGACGACATCCAGATGGCCAACAGACACATGAAAATGTGCTCCACATCATTCGGCATCAGGGAAATACAAATCAAAACCACAGTGAAATACCACCTCATACCAGTCAGAATGGCTAAAATTAACCAGTCAGGAAATGACAGATGCTGACAAGGATGCAGAGAAAGGGGAACCCTCCTACACTCTTGGTGGGAAGGCAAGCTGGTGTAACCACTCTGGATAATAGCATAGAGGTTCCTCAAAAAAGTTGAAAATAGAGCTACCCTATGACCCAGCAATTGCACTACTGGGCATTTACCCTAATGATATGGATGTAGTGATCCGAAGGGGCATGTGTACCTGAATGTTTATAGCAGCAATGTCTACAATATCCAAACTATGGAAAGAACCTAGATGTGCATCAACAGATGAATGGATAAAGAAGAAGTGGTATATATAAACAATGGAATAGTATGCAGCCATGAAATGAAATGAAATCATGTTATTTGTGACAACGTGGAAGGAACTAGAGGATATCATGCTTAGTGAAATAAGTGAATCGGAGAAAGACAACTATCATATGATCTCCCTGATATGAGGAAGTGGAGATGCAACATGGGGGGTTTGGGAGGTAGCAAAAGAATAAATGAAACAAGATGGGATTGGGAGAGAGACAAACCATTAGAGACTCTTTATCTCACAAAACAAACTCTGGGTTGCTGGGGGGAGGGGAACAGAGAGAGGGTGGTAGATTTACAGACTTTGGGGAGGGTATGTGTATGGTGAGTGCTGTGAAGTGTGTGAACCTGGCAATTCACAGAACTGTACCCCTGGGGCTAATAGTACATTATATGCTATTAAAAAAAAAAAAAACTAAGACAGAATCTTTTTTTTTAAGATTTTATTTATTTATTTGACAGAGAGAGAGATCATGAGTAGGCAGAGCAGCAAGCAGAAAGAGAGGGGGAAGCAAGCTCCCTGACAGCCTGATGCAGGGCTCAATCTCAGGACCCTGAGATCATGGCCTGAAAAGAAGACAGAGGCTTAACCCACTAAGCCAGTCAGGTGCCCCTGGAAGAGAGAATCTTAAGATGATCCTTGAGCAATGAATACAGTTTGGGCAGTTGGGATTTAAGGAGAATAGACTAAAAGTAAGGAAAAAACATATCATATTTGGATATAAGTAAAGAGATAACACTCTAGTGGAAGTGAAAAGGAAAGTACTGGGAGAATCAGCAAATTCTTCAACCAGATTGTCTTATGAGGCAAAATATGCAAACCAAACATTTGCACTAAAAATGAAAATATAAGGCAAGGAGAACAGGAACCACTGCTAAAGTCAGTTCTGACTTTCTAAGACATTTTATATATCACCTTGTAATAATAAAGTCTTAGTTGCCACCATTATTATCCCTGTTATCACTAATACCATCATCGATGTCCTTGTTATTACTTTAGCTATTAGCCACTAAAAACATACTTTGTACCAGGCACTAGGCTACATTTCCAGATATCAGCTCTAAGCTCACAGCATCTCTTGACCATTATCTCCTTAATATTTATGATCATCCACTGTGTACTTGGGCTCATGCTATATCACTACAGTCCTCACTACTATCCTGTCAGAAAGGGAGGTTTATTTTTCTTCTCAAATTTTTATTTATTAGGTGGGTAGGCATATTATCCCTAATGACAAGAAAATTATGACATAAAGAGAGTTTAAGTCATTTATCCAGAATGACACAGCTAAAAACTGGATGAACCAGGATTTAAATACATGCATATCTGAAACCGAAGTTTCTACATTGAGAGGTTAAGTGGGGCGGGGGGGAATGTTAGTGAACTTAAGTTATAAAAGTAGTACTATCCAATAAGGTCTTCTCTCTCACTCAATCAGAACACTAATCATGTCCTATTGTTACTGTTGCCTTTGTGGTGCATATGGAGAATTGGCAGTCAGGGCAATACAATCTTTTAAGCAGAAGCAGAGAAACCTCCAAATAAGAAAGCAGAAGGTAGCCTTCAAAGATGTAGTGTAGCACAGCTTTTATAAAAACACGGCACGGCTGTGAACTGCTGAGAAACAGCAGCAGCTCATAGAACACCTGATATTCCTCTATTAAAAAAAAAAAATGTGGGGCACCTGGGTGGCTCAGTGGGTTAAGCCTCTGCCTTTGGCTCAGGTCATGATCTCAGGGTTCTGGGATCGAGTCCCACATCAGGCTCTCTGCTCATGGAGAGCCTGCTTCCTCCTCTCTCTCTCTCTCTCTGCCTGCCTCTCTGCCTACTTGTGATCTCTCTCTGTCAAATAAATAAATAAAATCTTTTTTTTTTAAGTAACTGCTCTTTTTTCAGCAAAGATTTTAAGAAAACCATGAATCTAAAAGACAAAGTTTCAGTCTCCTCAAATAGCTACAGTCCATAAACTGAAAACCCACCTCTTATAGGCAATGTAGAAAAGATATTGGTAGTAGTTTTTCAACCACAACTGCATACCTTTATTGGAAACATCATCTACAGAAATGAAATGCAATGGTATTAGGAATGCATGTATACACACATACAAACAAGTATTCACCCAGTCAACAAATACTCTTTGAATATCTACTGTACATGGTAAAGACAAACCTGTTCAGATATTGCTTCTGTTCATTGAAAGGGCTCAATGTTTTACTAGACATGAATACAAATAATCATAAAGCAAGGTTTTTAAAATTCTTAATTCAGTAGAGCAGTAGGAATAAGGCAAAGGAAGTTTGGGGAAAAGATTATTTCTGGCTGGGGTGATTGAGAGAAACCTTAGAAATGCACACTGTAAAATAATAGAAAACATATATTCTGGGTTCTGCCTTTTTCCCTGTCCCCTACCCATTCCTGACACAGAGCTCCTAATCCCTTGGGATTTCCTGGGATTTAGGAGAGAACATCTTTTGTTCTAAAGAAGAGACTCAAGAGGCTTCAGGGTGGTGGCTGGTCACCAGAACTATTAAACCATTATTAGATGTTTGGAACATTCACCCCATCTTCCATACCTGGTGAAGGGGAAATGGGCTGGAGATTAAGTTAATGATCAGCCATGCCTATGTGATGAAGCCTCCATAAAACTCCCAAGGGTATGGAATTCAGAGAGCTTATCGTCACTGGTCAACGTGTTTCGCTGGGTTCTGTGCACTGTTGTAGCAAATGACAGAATCCAAGGAGGGGTCATGAAAACCTCTGATTTGTAACCAAGTTAGAGAGAAGTCATGCAAAACCTGGGGGCATACTGCTTGTGATTGGTATCTGAAGAGGGGGGCAGTCTGGTGGGACTGAGTCCTTAATCTGTGGGGTCTGCACTAACTCCAGTTCGTGTCAGAATCAAATTGAATTACAGGTTGGTGTCAGAAAATCACTTGTGTGAGGGAAAAAATCCACACATCTGGCTTCAGAAGTGACACCAGTTTTACACTGGTCAGAGTCAAACAAAGTTATCACAGTGACTCCTGAAGTGTTGTGAATGTAATAAGAGAAAAACAGAAGTGGGTTTTTCCTTTTCATGCACATACACACATAAATACACACATACCATAGACAACGAAGGATTTTGTGGATAATGTCTAGGAATGTAGAGAAGGAATCAGCATAGGGTAATGAAAAGACAACTGATCAAAGATCTAGAACACAAGTAAGAGCACTTGAAACACAAACATGGGCCACTATCACAAGTAACACCAAGAAATTACAATAGTTTCCAGTGATAAATCTGTGATAGGCAAATCAGAATTTAAGTTCAACTCATAAAACATAAAAAATTCAATAGAAATCAGATTCAATTTACAAGAAATAAAACAGGCCAATAGAAAACACTCTCTCAATCCAAAATGTAAGTACCTTCTTATCTTTTATGTGAACCTCACATAATTTTCTGTAATAAATGCTGTGAACTTTTCAACATTCTAATACAGTGGATATAAACATAAATTAATTCCCTCAGTTCCACAACAGTTTAACACAAAATGGAGTATCTACTATGTGACAAGCATTGTACTATGGTCCTTAACATATATTTTATTCTGGGTATTATCCCACTCTACGGATGAAATAGAATTCACACTCAGCTAGTAGAATTGAGATCCATTCAATAAAACTCCAGTCATCTCTCAACATAAAGGAAAATACTCCATAATAAATGAAATTAATCCCTTTTTCTCTCCTTGAACAGTCTCAAGACTGATCTTTGGTTCTGGGCAGATACCATTAAGTATCCACCATACCCAGAGAGTTCCTGGTAAACACTCAATGCATTTTTGTTGAATGAATGAATAACGAATGAATCAGTAAATCAAAAAAACAATCGAGTATAAGCAATGAAGGAGTAAATATTTTAAAGTTTCTGTTCTATACTGAATTGCATTCCCTCAAAAAGATGTATTGAAGTCCCTGTTACCTCAGAATGTGACCTTATTCAGAAATACTCTCCAGAAGGTTTTCAGATGTAATTAGTTATGATGAGGTCATACTGGAGTAGAGTGAGCCCCAAATCCAATAGAGGGTGGGTTCCCAGTCCTTTAGGGACATGGTGTCCTTACAAAAGGGAGAAACTGGGATACAGACAGACATGCATAGAAAAAAAAGATATTTGAAGTGGCCAGGGAAAATATAGCCATTCACAAGCCAAGAAAAGAGTCTGGAACAGCTCCTTCCCTCCCAGTCCACAGAAGGAACTAATCCTGCCAGCACCTCGCTTTCACATTTCTGATCTCCAGAACTGATAGACAATAAATTTCTGTGGTTTAAGCTGCCTAGTTTGTGTTATTTGGCTCCAGCAGCCCTAGGAAAAACTAGCATAGTCCCTCAGCTTCCCTTCATGCTCACTTAGGATCTATTTTTCCCAAAGAAACCATAGCCATCAATGGTATCTTGTCTCTTCACTACACAAAACACACAGTGGCTCCCGACACAATGAGAATAAAATGCAAATTCCTTATCATGGCCTACCAGGCCCCTCTTGCTCTGACTCCTGGCTCCCCCACTGACCTCATTCTCTACCCTCTCTCTTTCACTCTTTTCCTCCTCCAGCCAGCACTGACTTGACTGTTTCTCTGAAAGTCAAGAATGCTTCCACCTCATGGCTTTTGCATTTAACTATTCTTCTGTCTGTAACTCTCTTCCTTAAAATATGTGCCTTGTTTGTATCTCAACTCATTCAGAACTGTTGGAAATGTCTATATTGAGGACTTTTTGACAAGCCTGCTTACTATAGTGCCCCACATCACTTCTAGGCCTTATTCAGTGGTTATGTTTTTCTTTACAGCAGTTAACCCTTTCCGATATATTAAGTGTTTATGTGTTTATTTCCTGTCTTGCCCTCAAAAATGTATAAGGATAGGACAATGTTTTGTTTACTGATGCGTCTTCAACACCCAAACAATGCCTGACATGTACCATGTGCACTAGATAAATATTTGGTAAATGACTAAGTGCATCAATCTTACACATGTACTCTGATATCCTGAAAATTCTCTGAAAGAAGATATTATTCAGTCACTAAGTATCTATTGGGCACTTCTTTTGTACTAGCACTGGGATGGGATGACTGTAGGCATAGGAGAGATAGGCATAAATCTCTCATGCACCTAACCCTCAAGAAGGTTGGGGCAGAATTGAAATGTGTTCCATGAATTGTGGCAGGCAATGTACAAACTGTAAAACTACAAAGGAGAAAACAGTCCATTCCACCTGTCAGGTAAGAAAGATTTAATGGAATAGCACGTGAATGTCAGCTTAAAGGACCTTTCCAAAAAGAAGAAGCAACATAAACGCATTCAGGGTAGCATGGACCAGTCTGGTGAGTTCCAGTAATGAAAAGTAATGAAGTAAGCTAAGAGTATAAGAGCACAGAGACAGGAGAGTGGCAGTGCTTGTGTGATGGAAAAACAGAAAACAGACAGCTTATGTCCCATGATAAGGAATTAGAGTTTATCTTAGAAACCAAAGAATCTTTCTTAAGACAGAGCCTAACGGACACATTATTCCTTGAAGATGTGGAAGGGATGAAGCCTAAATCTCTAACTACATGCATCACAACTCTACGACGACAGGCACTTCCAGAGGGTAAAACTCATGGTGCACATGAATAGTACATTTGTGGGGGGTGGGAATCATTTGCTTTCTTTTCATTTTCTATTAAAATGTGATTTGATCAAGATATATTATATGTGGCTTCAAGTTTCCAATTTTATAATTGCCACTCCTTTATGTAGGTCTGATTTCCCTGGAATCAACGCATCTCTGGAGACACCACATCCCAATTATTCTTTGACTTTGCTTGAAGTAATTTAGCCCCAAACTGTGCCTTTGCCCCAGTCTTAACAAAGAAAACAGGCCAATCATAGATAAGGGCTGCCACTGATAAATTCGCTTTTCTAACCATTTTAGTGCTGAGCTTTAGGCTTCTGGTTATCTATTTTCTAAACACAAACCATTAGTGCATTCATCTGGTCTCCTTGTTTTCAGCTTTTTAAGTGAAATCCTTTCTCCTTTCCTCAACAAAATTTCATACAGAACCCTGTGTACAAAATCTGTAAAGCAATGTTTAATTAATTATAAACACATTGTGCAGGTTCAGACTCACAGTATTTGCATATAGTAAAAGTCACCAATGAGCACAATGTGGCTATTTTGATGAAATGGACATTTTCAACCCTGACTCATGGGTGACAGCTACAGACCTGTCATTACCAGCATGAAATCTGATTCTGTACTTTTTTGCTGTTGGAAAATACATTTTTTTAAATGGATCTGGTTCACAAACCCTGAGTTTAAAAAAGAAAGAGAGAGAGACCAGAGCAGAGCTAAAAACTTATAATCTACAGCTCATTTACAATTAGTTTATGTAGGTTGGAGGTAGTAAACTCATCCCTCTAGACTCTAGGGCCTGGACTCAAATCCAATTTAGTTTATAGCATACTTTTTTTTTTAATTATAGCATACTTTTTTTAATTAGTTGCCATAGTTTAAAAATAGAAAGATTTCATTTAAAAATCAGGATTTCTGGGGGCACCTGGGTGGCTCAGTTGGTTAAGCAACTGACTCTCTTTGCTCGCTGTCTTTTCATTGGGTTTATTTAATGGAGGGCACTACAGGAGATTAGAAGTTGGAATAAAGGGAGAAGCCAAGGAATTTGTGTCCCTTCCTCTCTGCCTTATGCAGTACTTGTGGCAAGAGTACCTCATTCCCATGGCTTTAGCTCCTGGAGTCCTCACACAGGCAAATTTTTTTCTTTTTTCTTTTTTTTTTTTTAAGATTTATTTATTTATTTGAAAAAGAAAGAGAGCAGAAGGCAGGGGACAGAGAGAGGGAGAATCTTTTTTTTTTTTTTTTAAGAGAGAGAGAGCACACACACAAGTAGGGGGAGCAGCAGGCAGAGGGAGAAGCAGGCCTTCTGCTGAGCAGGGAGCCTGATGCGGGGCTCGATCCCAGGACCCTGGAATCATGACCTGAGCCGAAGGCAGACACTTAACAACTGAGCCACCCAGCGCCCCGGAGAGGGAGAATCTTAAGCAAACTTAAGCGACAGGGCTATCTCGCACCTAATCCCATGACCCTGAGATCACGACCCAAGAGTCAAAAGAAACCAAGAGTCTGCAGATCAACCCACTGTGCCACTCAGACATCCCAAGGGCTGTTCTTCTGGGAATATCCTTATATCCCTCAAGGCCACAACAGGAAGTAGATGGCGTATTTTGAAAGGATGAGGTGAATTTTTTTTTTCAAAGGGATTATTTACAAAGATGTAAATATACAGGACCCATGAAGCATAGTGCTCAGCATCCTAGATTCAATGAGAAGGAGTCAGGTAGAATTGTCCATTTTGTGAGGGCATACACCTTTCAGGCTTCAGACACAGCAAACTAAAGGTAATTTCACAGCGAAGGAGCCTGGGGAACAAAATCCCTGATATTGCTTTCCTCCTTCCACAGAGCTTCTCTACTGTGGCACTATTGACATCATTTTGGACCTGTAATTCTCCGGAGGGGAAGGCAGCACTTTCCTGTGCATTGTAGGACATCTAGCAGCATCCCACTTGATGTTACGACAACCAAAATGTCTCTGGCACTGTCAAAATGTCTTCTGGAAATCAAAATCATTCTCCAGTTGAGACCACTGAGGTACCTATTCTAGTCTGTTCAAGTCTGCCTCCCAGAACAAAAAGAAGGGTGAAGAAAGTTGGAGAGTGGGCCTGGAGGTGCAAATGGAAAATATTCAGTACAACTCTCTACCCCACATTGACCTTGCATTGACCCCACTCATTTTTTAGATCTCAAATTTACATAGCCCCTAGTGACATTTCCTCACCAGCCCCACCCACCACTTGTTAAATTATGTTCTTACTCATTATCCTAATTAACTCTACCTATTATTTACCTCAGGCCTTACCACAGTTAGCAATTCTGTATTTTACTTGTCTGTTTATTTTTAATATGTGGTTCACCTGTGAACTGAAAGCGTTTTAAAGCTAGTTCATCTACCACCTAACACAGTGGCTGGGATAAAGTTGGAGCTCAATAAACACATGATGAATAACTGAATTATGAATGAATGTGCCATTTTAGCAGCATAGGTTAATGCGCCAGTGATTTTTGTTATATTAAATCTGTTTTAGGTCGCATTTTAATGTTCTTATTGCTAAATAAAATATATTTAAAATAGGGGCACCTTAAACCTGGTGATTCACAGACTTGTATCCCTGGGGATAAAAATATATTATATGTTTATAAAATAGGGTCACCGCAGTGGCATGTTCAGTTAAGCATCCAACTCTTGCTTTTGGCTCAGGTCATGATCTCAGGGTTATAAGTTTGAGCCCTGCATCAGGCTCTGTGCTCAGCATGGAGTCTGCTTCAGATTCTCTCTCCTTCTGCCTCTAGCCCTCCTGTTTGTGCTTTCTCTCTCTCTAATAAATCTTTTTAAAATATTTTTTTAAAAATATATATGTAGATTTAAAATACACTCAAGAAATAAAATCTGACTCAAGATTCACATAGTTCTTACTTCATATTCATGAAAAACATTATGAAATCTCTTACCTGGTAAAAGATCCTTATTTTATATATAAAACTAAATTAAGCTAATGGAACAGACTAGAACAGGTAAACTAATAATAACACTAAAAATGTTCAGTGAAAAGAATGCAAAAGTGTGCATAAAAAATGCAATTTAGAGTACAGACAAACTTTAAATAGAGAAAAGTTAAAAGGTAGAAATAAAAAGTAGGTACTGGACATGTTAACCTAGTTAATAAAATGAAAATGAATACTGTTAAAATAAATAGGCTCACTTGTATATGCACATTTATAGCAGCATTATATTCTATAGCCAAAAGATGGAAGGAGTCCATGTATCTACCAATGAATTAATGAAAAAACAAAATATGGTATATACATATTTTATACAATAATATTCAGCCTTGCAAAGAAAAAAAATTTTGACACATGCTACCACATAAATGAATCTTGAGAACATTATGGTAAATGAATAGGCCAGTTACAAAAGTGCAAATACTATATGATTCCATTTATATGAGGTACCTTGATTAATCAAATTCACAGAGATAGAATATACAGGAGTGGTTACCAGGGTCTAGAAGAAGGGGGAAATGGGGACTTGTTTAATGGGTATAGCATGTTAAAAAACAAAATTCAACTGAGTAAATGTGAAAATCTAATTGGCTCTACTAAACAATTCATGAATCGGGCAGCATCCCATCTAGAAAATAGAGGAGAGCTCCTCTGAGCTAAATAATACAAAGATGATTAAAGGCAGAGAACAGACATTGGAGGAAGAGGAGGAGGAGGAGGAGGAGGAGGAGCATAGAGAGGGGGAGGTGGCCAGGGAGGGAGAAGAGAAGAAGGAAGAGGAGGAGGAGGTTGACTGGTTGAAGATTACATTCCTGGGTGGTTGAGACTGCGGGTAGGTTAGGTATTAAGTCTTCATTTACTGACTTGGGGCCTTAACCTGAGTCATGCAATTTGGGGCCTGTGGTTTTCTTTTTAATAAGAGTTTCAGTTTTGCAAGATGAAAAAGTTCTGGAGGCTGGCTGTTCAACAATGTAAACATACTTAACACTATTGAACTACTCTTAAAGTGGTTAAAGTGGTAAATTTGATGTGTGTTTACCAAAAAAAAAAAAAAAGAATAAATTTTGAAAGGGAAAAAATAAGTAAATATATAAATAAAATCACTCAAGATACTAAAATAAAAATAATAGCAAGTATAGCTTACAAAGTCCTTGGATTACCAAAGGACAGGCATGAATTTCGTCTGAGTGTGAACCACCCAGTTCCTGCCACAGTGGTGCTCACTGTTCTGGTGAGCGTCACGATGATTTCTGTTAGAGAACAGCTGTTTTAAGCCACCATGAGAAGCAGCAGAGAGTAGTATCAAGTGCAAGGACACAGAGGCAGATTGTCTGTTCAAACCCGCACTTCTTTTGCTTTTTACTTGCTTTATGACCTTGGGAAAGCTGCTTAACTTCTCTGTGCTTTAGTTTTTTCATCAGTAAAATAAGGTTAATGATCCCACGTTCCTCATAAAAGTGTCATAAAAATTAAATCGAGTTAAGAATTTTCAGGTGCTTAGAAGATACTCATCTCATGTGAATTAAATAAGATAAATGTAGTCTCACACACACATCAGGCTTCCTTTCCATAAAAGCTTCTTCTTTTATTTTCTTTCCCTTTAGGTATAAGTTTAGAAGAGTCTGAGCTTCTTATAATAGGCTTTCCTCTAAGAGGTATTGAGTATACTCCAGGCCAAGTAGCCAGCAAATGGCAAACCCATCAACCTTTTAATGATGCCTCTATGCTATGTGACCTGGACAACAATAGCCCTAGAATCTCCCTGCTGCCAGACGAAGCTTTCCCCAGGAAGGGGTAGAACTTAACCTCCTATTCTTTCATTAAACCTTTGAACAACCTCATTTTTCCACTCAGCATATGATGGGCAGGTAGAAAAACAATTTATGAATCCAACTCCCTCCCTAGATTTTACTTCTACATTTTCCCATGGAACATCTTAATGTTAGAAGGAAAACATTAATTTCATGAAGAATATGATTTAAATGTGAACCAGTAAGATAAAATAAACTGTTGGTATATTTTGATGTCAATTCAGGATAAAATACTGACCAAAAATAATCAAATTAAACATTTAGACACGACTTTAAAACCTAGAAATTTTGCCTTTTTTCTAATAGAGAACAATATAATATTCCCTTCTTCAATTTTATTTTATCCGTTAAACATAGATTCAATACAGTTAGAAGATTCAGGAACTTCACTTTAAAAAAAAAAAAATGTTAAATACCCTTAAAAGAGTTAGGTGAGCTACAATGAACACAAATAATTCTAAAGAAAAAGAAAACGTATTCAATCATTAGTAGAGATGACCATATGTGCTTCACACATAGTTGAAAGGTGAAAGAACAAATATGTGCAGCTAAAGAACATCATAATTTTGATGAATTAAATGGACTGGTTTATCTCTTTTGATTAATTTTTAATCCTCACGTCTCTTGTGCTCATTTCTCAACTTAGAAGACGTATCATTTCTTTCATCATTATATCCTGAAGTTTCATGGACTAGTTAGTACTCACGAGTTCTATAGTACATTTAAAAATTACAAGCACTGGAGAAATATGAAAGCTTCCCCAGCCTTCATCATTACTTCATTTATCTGGGTCGTCTCTCGAATACAGAATGTTAGCTTTGATTTTGTCATCAGACTATTCATTCATTTAACAATTTCTATGGCGTGCCAGGTGCTGAGGACAATTGCAGCTACATGAGGTTGCATTACAATTGCAGAAAAAAACAGACAGGTGTTTAAGCAGAGAAGTTTGTGTATGTGAGGAAGAAAGGATAGCAAATCCAAGAACCTCAAGACAGGATAGAGCTTGTGTACTCAAAAAAGAGCAAGGAGGTCAGGGAGTAGTGGGAGAACAACAGGAAATGAGGCCAGAGGGGTAGCAGGAGGTGTGGTAGGGACTTCAAATTATATTCTGTGTAATGGCAAACCATGGGATGTTGAATTCTAGATGTGACAGGGTCTGATTCACACCAAAAACCCATTCTGGGAGCAGGAAGTACTTGGAGATCAGAGTCTATGTAGAAAAAATAGAGACAAGTAAACAAATTAGGCAAAAGATGATAAAGAGTTGAGTGAGGATAGTAGGAGCAGAAAAGAAGAGAGGTAATTGGACTCAGAATATATTTTGAATGCAGAGACAACAGAGATGCTGATTGTAGGACTGGATATACAGGATATCAGGAAATGCTTGTTTTTTACCTATGAGAGTTTCATACAAATTATGACAACTCATCTTGCAAAGTTTTAGTAAAGTAATAAATTATTATGCACACCTGTACTAAAAGAAAACAACTAAAGTTTTAGCAATTTCCAAAAAAGCCAAAGAGAAGGAAAAAATAGATTTCTAAATAATTGCATAGGGGCATCTGGGTGGCTCAGTGGGTTAAGTCTCTGCCTTTGGCTCAAGTCATGATCTCAGAGTCCTGGGATCAAGCTCCGAATCAGGCTCTCTGCTCAACAGGGAGCCTGCTTCCTCCTCTCTCTCTGCCTGCCTCTCTGCCTACCTATGATCTCTCTCTCTGTTAAATAAATTTCAAACAAAATAAATAAATAATTGCATGAAAACTCCTTTCTTACATATGTAATACCCTTGAGCATAGCACTGGCATGGTAAAATTTATTTGGAGTTTAAAAAGTACATAAAAACAATTTTTTCACACTTTCATCTTCATTCACTTTTTCTTTACTACTTATCTTTCTCAATTTTAGAGGAGAAAATAAGTTTTAATATAAAATATTTCTACAATTAATAAATAGAAATATCAGCAAGCTATTGATTCACTTACAATTGGTAAATTTCTATTTGTTATGCAGCCATTTTAATCTACCAACATCCTGTTGATTATGGTTACCAGTCTAACAATAATTGCTAATCTGCCATTTTAAAATCTAATGAAGCAAAAATCAGTCCCAGAAGTGGCACAAGCTTTCCAAAGGATTTCCTCACAGTTATAAAATTTCAAAAATAAAAATAAAAACAAAACCATGCAATCCATCACTCAAAATCTGCCCTCCTTAAAGTACAATACAAAAGAATTACATCCCACTTCATCATTTGTAATTATATGTTTAATATCTACATTTCCCTACTAGATTATGAATTCCATGATGGGAGGGATCATGTCTGTGCACCACTTTATTCTTAGTGAATTGTCAGAATGGAATCCCATTACCCCACTTCTAGCTCACACAGAGATAACTTTCCTTAAATATCCTTCTCATATCTCTATCTCTTTATGCATTTTTCCTATAAAAGAAATGAAAATTGGGAAAAATGACTGGGCATGTTTGGTGGCACCATTCTCTCTGGGGAGCTACTTGCCTTCACCTCACTTCTAGGACCTAAGTCATCTCTCTGTGGGAAAGGTCTACCCTGGTCTAGCACTGCAGTGACCATATGAGTAGTTATATCTAATTCTGAGATTCAGTTCATTAGCCTATGTAGTTCTCTCATGAATCTAAGCTCTCAATCTTCCTCTATGAGTGATAGAGATGATATTTTGCTTCCATCCACCTTGCTATTTTTATACTTAGATTATTCAGAATCTAGGCAAGAAGGAAAAGGTCCTCTATTGACCCCCTTCAAACTCTACACAAAATATCTGACTTAGGTGTATAGTTGCTTAGCAAATATTTGTTGATAGACTGTAGAGATTATTACAAAAGGTTTGATTGTGCAATTTCAGTTCTCTGCCAACAGAAAGGATTAGTATACTACCAGTTGAAACTTAATGGTTTAAATCTTGACTATCAGGTACCCACTTTTCAGATAATATAATAGAATTATCTGGGGCTCTGAGATCTAGGTTGGCATTGAATATCCTTGGAGACTGGGTTGGATGTGGAACATCACTTGCTTCAATACTTCAGTAGAGGAGTGGGGTGGGCTGTCTAAAAAGACTATTCAGTTTAAAGAATATACAGAAAGAGAAAATCTAGACATGAAGCCAATAGGACAAAAACCAGGGATGTGGAAGAGATTAAAACGAAGGTCTATGGACAAGACAAATTCTGGAGAAATACCCTAATCTG
The DNA here is from genome assembly GCF_011764305.1 of Mustela putorius furo. Lineage (NCBI taxonomy): Eukaryota > Metazoa > Chordata > Mammalia > Carnivora > Mustelidae > Mustela > Mustela putorius. Next base: position 4,829,958 of record NW_025421367.1, on the reverse strand, counting down.
ACTTGCATATAGTTGCAGTGTATATTATTATAAATTCCCTAACTGGGGCTTGTGGGGGGAGAACAAGCAGGGATTTGGTTGAGTTGTACTTGTTTGGTTGGTTTGGGGGAGGACAGCAGTAATGGTCTTAGGCACGGAGGATGTTCCTCAAGCTTAAGGAGAGAAGTAAATTGCACTTTACTTGAATAAAAAAAGACCATTTCCTGCCTGATGCAATTTAATTTTGCCAATGATTTTCTACTCTTTGGTATTACTACCAAAATGTGCTTATCATTAAAACGGGCACATATTAAACTAGAAACAGTAAATTAGAGCTTCCTTTCATAATAAGTAACTATGTAGGTACAGGCTTTACCAAATCACACAGTATTTAATTTTATCAGTTCACCCAGAATCTCAACTTCTAAAAAGTATTTCCTTATATTTGTCCTCAAGGTTCAGGTTTGGACTGGAGCAAGTCCCACTTATCTCTGAACAGCTGAAAATGCCTGGACCACAGCTTTCTATTCAATCAGGACACATTATTCAACACAAGTGAAGGGAAATCCTTGGTCCCCTCGTTCAGAAGCTATTATTTTCACTCTTGTCAGAAAAGGAAAAAGAAGGGGGGAAAAAGGCAGCTACATGGTTCATATTGACATGAAAAGAGTAAACTGAGATGACTCTCTTCTTCAATTAGTGAGTGTTGTTGTTGTTGTTGTTTTTAGATTTTATTTATTTATTTGAGAGAAGGAGGGGAGGGGCACAGAACAAGGGAGAGAGCCTTTTAAGCAGACTCCCTGCTGAGCACGGAGCCCTGCCTGGGGCTCCATCTCATAACCCTGAGACCACAGACCTGAGCCAAAACCAAGAGTCAGAAACTTAACCAACTGCACCATCCAGGCACTCCAATGAGTGTTTTTCTAAATTATTTTTTAGATTCTCTCCTATATCAGGTGCTTGTTTTTAATTGTATCTACCTGGTTTTTACTTATATAAGTTACTATATGCTACTTGAGTGCATGGTTTATGATAGTTACTTAACATAGTGAGAAAGCTGTCTCTTTAAAAATTATCTTAAATATGCAAACAAAAAATACAGAAAAAGTAAAAAATTTTTAAATAGTAAAAGTACTAAGGAAATGGTAGATGATCAATGTAAATTTGTTAAGTTATAACCATATCACATTATATCATGTTAAAAATTCACAGTTTAAAAAGTCATAATGTATGATTTAACTTGTAATTTACCACAAATAGTTCAGAAAAAAGTGTGTGTGTGTGTGTGTGTGTGCATAATACACACATCACTTATATAAAACATGTTACAGTACATGTTTTAGATGGCATTTACACTACTTATTTCTGTCAACCAATGTGTATATATATTATAGCTACTGGTAAGAATACAAAAAATGTATGAGTATTAACTTTTGCATATAACTTTAAAATTAATAACTGACAAATGTTAATTAACATCCAAATACAGCAGATATAAAAGTGAATGCAAGAAAAATCAAGCAAAAAAATTTTTTTAATTAAAAAAAAGAAAAATCAAGCAGATTATCTCGGAGTCAATTCAGTTATTTGCCAAATGATATATGAGGTGAATTTTACTTATTGGTCCTTATGGGAATTTGAATTCAAAGAGCAAGATACATACTGTCTGTGACTTACTGCATCTGGAAATCCTGACTAACCCCTTGATGTGCAAAAACTTGCCTAGGTCTCTTTGCATTTCCAATGTTATAGTCTAACAAGTCAATTCAAGGATGGCAACTGAATCTATGTAACAAAGGCAATATCCAAAATATTTTTCTTCATATAACCTTAACATAAGCATAAACATAAACACACATAAAGATAAACAGTAATAAATAATACAAACTATATCATCATATTTTTTATTTTCAAAAGGAGCCAAGATTCAACACAATAGCTCATCATTTTACTTCTGGCCCCAGAACACTGTCAGGCATAAAGTAGGCACATAATAAATTTTTTTAAATGAATAAATAAACAAATGAATGAGTTAATGAATAAAATATAATACATGTAATATTCTTAGTACAAAATTGAAATATAGAACTCAGTAGGCTAGCTCTTAACAATAAACAACCACATATTTATTACTACTGCTACCTTGTTGTTAGTATAAACTATATTAAATAGGTATTTGCTCTCCTACAAATGTAGTCAAGCTAATCCTCAAACAATGGAAATAATTTAAAAATTGTCAGAGACATATATATATATATATATATATATATATATGTTTATATATGATATGTACACACACACATACATAGGGACAATGCCTCCAAGTTTTAAAAGAATTAAGGCTATATTTTAAAAATACTAATCTTAAAAAAATGTTAGCCAATCCTTGAATTATAAAAGGCTGGTGAAGCCTTTTACCTCCTTTTAACTTTAAACTTACGCTAGGTATTTATAAAAGCAAGAAATAGTAATATTAACTAATATTTGTAAGGCCTTATTAAATACTTACCTTCTGGCTTTTCTATTAAGTGTAAGTTCTACATAATTTTTAAGTGATTCATATATTTAACTTAACACTGTGGGAAAGAGGCTATTACTTCTCTCAATCACACAAATAAAAAAATCAGGACATAGCCAAATTGCTCACAATCACACAGCCAGAATGCGGCAGAATCAGCCTGGAGTCCAGGTTCATTACCACTATACTATTCTGCATCTCAGCAGCAAATGAGGTTCGGGTGATAAGATAATGAGAGGCAAAGAATGATGCCACTACTAAGAGCCTGAAACAAAACCACAAAGGTAAAGTTGTTGCTTAGAGAGAGTGATTCCACTTATGTACAAATTCCCTGAGCAGAACAGACTATTGATATTGCATAGGAGTTTCAGGAAGCAAGGAGTTCAGGAACTGGCAGATTTACAGAGGCAAAAGCAGGTTGCTATTAGCTGTGGAAGCATGGCTAGGTGGGTCAGACTGTCGGTAATAGTCTGATCTTCAAAGCATATTCACTGAAGCTGAGTTTGGCTGACTTTCAGATGTAATGGACTGTCACTGATTGGTTGGCCTGAAGAATTATATGCACTGAGGTGAGTTGTCTTTGACAAGTTTAAAACCAGTTCTGGTAGTTATTTGTTACCATGGCTAAAAAAAACAATTAGTCTTTTACTAGATGTGTGGAAACTATTATTCCTAAACCTCCCTTTCGATCCTCTCTCCACAAAGGCTGCCAAAGAAATCAAGGATTGTCCAGATTTTCATGACTGTTATTGATGCATCTTAAAAATAATGTTTTAGGGGCACCTGGGTGCCTCAGTCATTGTCTGCCTTTGGCTCAGGTCATCATCCCAGGGTCCTTGGATCAAGCCCCACACTGGGCTCTCTTCTCATTGGGAAGCTTCCTCCCCTTCTCCCACTCCCCCTGCTTATGTTCCCTCTCTTGTAGTGCTTTCTCTGTTAAATAAATACATGCAATCTTTCAAAAATAATAAAATGTTTCATTTGTAGGGTTGTTGTTTTCAGTTTGAGGGTGAATCAGCTTGATTTCCTTTTGTTTTATGTTGGAGCCATCCATTAAAACAGTAGCTACATCAAAGCATTTAAGGATCTGGCTAACAGGTATGGACTACAGTGAAACAAATAAGAGAAACAAAGTATTACAAGAATAGACTCAGAAGGCATTCTGGAAATGTAACCCTAGATTTATCAGGCTTACCCAACTGAACAAATTCCAATAATTCCCTAAGTCTACCTCTAGTCAGTTGTCTTTTCTTTTAGTTTATATGTTATCAGGGGATGAACTGAGTTCCCTCAAAATTCATATGATGAAGTCCTAATCCTTACTACCTTGGAATGTGGCTGTATTTAGGATATGGACTTTAAGAGAGGTTATTAAGTTAAAGTGAATTCATTAAAGTGGACCCAATCCAAATCCAATATGACTTATTAGAAGTCCTTGTAAGAAGAGCTCCTAATAGAATAAATCTAACCAAAGAGATAAAGAAGCTGTACTTGGAAAACTATAGAATGCTCATGAAAGAACTTGAGAAAGACACAAAGAAATGGAAAAATGTTCCATGCTCATGGATTGGAAGAAAAAATATTGCTAAAATGTTTATGCTACCTAGAGCAATCTACACATTTAATACATCCCTATTAAAATACCAACAACTTTTTTTGCAAAAGTGGAACAAATAATCTTAAATTTGTATGAACCAAAAAAGACCCTGACCAGCCACAGGAATGCTGAAAAAGAAAAACAAAGCTGGCGGCATCACAATTCCAGACTTCAAGCTCTATTACAAAGCTGTCATCATTAAGACAGTATGGTACTGCCACAAAAACAGACACATAGATCAGTGGAACAGAATAGAGAGACCAGAAATGGACCGTTAAATCTTTGGTCATCTAATCTTCAATAAAGCAGGAAAGAATATCCAATGGAAAAAAGACAGTCTCTTCAACAAATGGTGTTTGGAAAATTGGACAGCCACATGCAGAACAATGAAACTGGCCCATTTCCTTATACCATACACAAAAATAGACTCAGAATGGATGAAAGACCTCAGTGAGAGACAGGAATCCATCAAAATCCTTGAGGAGAACACAAGCAGCAACCTCTTCAACCTCAGCCACAGCAACTTCTTGGTAGATACATCACCAAAGGCAAGGGAAGCAAGGGCAAAAATAAACTATGAGGACTTAATCAAAATAAAAAGCTTTGCACAGCAAAGAAAACAGTCAATAAAACCAAAAGACAACTGACATAATGGGATAAGATATTTGGAAATGGTATATCAAATAAAGGGCTAGTGTCCAAAAATTTATTAAGAACTTATCAAATAGATAAGTTCTTATCTATAAAGAACTCAAGACCCAAGGAACAAATAATCCAATCAAGAAATGGGCAGAAGACATGAACAGACATTTCTGCAAAGAAGACATCCAAATGGCCAACAGACACATGAAAACATGCTCCACATCATTCAGCATCAGGGAAATACAAATCAAAACCACAATGAGATACCATCTCACACCAGTCAGAATAGCTAAAATTAATAGTCAGGAAATGACAGATGTTGGCAAGGCTGCAGAGAAAGGGGAACCCTCCTACACTGTTGGTGAGAATGCAGTCTGGTGCAGCCACTCTGGAAAACAGCATGGAGATTCCTTAAAAAGCTGAAAATACAGCTACCCTATGACCCAGCATTTGCACTACTGTGTATTTTCCCTAAAGATACAAACAGTGATCTGAAGGGGCACGTGCACCCGAATGTTTATAGCAGCAATATCCACAATAGTCAAGCTATGGAAAGAGCCTAAATTTCCATCAAAAGATGAATGGATAAAGAATATGTGGTGTATAGGTACACACACACACACACACACACACACACTGAAATATTAAGTAGCCATCAAAAAAAATGTAATCTTGCCATTTGCAATGATATGGTTGGAATTAGAGAGTATTGTGCTAAGTGAAATAAGTCAATCAGAGAAAGACAATTATCATATGACCTCTCTGATATGTAGAATTTGAGAACCAAGGCAGTGGATCATATGGGAAGGGAGGGGAAAAAATGAAACAAGACAAAACCAGAGAGAAAGACAAACCATAAGAGACTTTCAATCTCAGGAAATAAACTAAGGGTTACTAGAGTTGGGGGGGGGTGAGGTGGCTAAGTGATGGACACTGGGGAGGGTACATGTTGTGAGTGCTACATATTATGTAAGACTGATAAATCAAAGACCTATACCCCTGAAATAAATAATACCTTATATGTTAATAATTTAAAAAGAGGTCCTTATAAGAAGAGGAGATTAAGACAGAGACAGACATAGCAATGACCATGTGAAGACAGAGGGAGCAAATGAACATCTACAAGCCAAAGAGAAAGGCCTCAGAAGAAACCAACCCTGGTAAAACCTTGATTTCAGACTTCTAGCCTCCAGAATTGAGAGCAAACAAGTTGCTCTTATTTAAGGTGCTCAGTCTGTGATACTTTGATATAGTAGTCCTGGCAAACTAATACAACTATAGTTAGTTTCAAGTCACCTACGCATTAATCCATTATAACATGAAATGTAAACAACAGTGTGGATTCCTCTGTGCTTATCCAAAAGGAAATCCAAGTCTCCTAAATTTTTCATAAATACTTACACTAAGGATTTGAAACATTTCCATACCCCCAAGGCATGGACTATATTATTTCTTACATAAGCCAAAGTAAACATAATTTTAGTGACTGCCCTGAGTCATCTCATGCCTAGAGATGGCATTATTACCTTTAGGTGTATCTTTCACAATTCCTATTTATTTTACCAGGATAAGTTTATTCCTGTATTATAGCTTCAAACTTCAGGTCTTTCTGAGTCTGATTCTGTTGTTTCTTAATACTGAGTTATGATTTCTTGGCTTTTATGTGCCTTGTAACTTTTTTTATTGCATGCTAGACATCACATGTAGAACAATAGAGACTTAATAGTGTTTATGCCTAGATATGGACACACTTCTTCTTCAGCTAGTCCTTTCCAAACAATGAAGCATTTGGTGTTCTACAAGGCAACCCCCCCCTTTTTTTTTTAGATTTTATTTATTTATTTGACAGACAGAGATCACAAGTAAGCAGAGAGACAGGCAGAGAGGGAGGAAGGGAAGCAAGCTCGCTGCTGACCAGAGAGCCCAATGTGGGGCTCAATTCCAGGACCCTGGGATCATGACCTGAGACAAAGGCAGTGGATTTAACCCACTGAGACATCCAGTGCCCCTACAAGGCAAACCCTTAACCACTTCCTTAAAATCCAACATAGCATAGAGATTAATTTAGTCATGCTAAACTGAACATTGTTTTTAATTCTGGAAATAATATTATAAGAATGTCTTATGAAGATTTGGCAATACAAATAATCTTATATTTGTGTAGATAGCTATTAAATTTAGGTGGGTCAGTTAACGTTTTTATTATTTGTTATTATATATTTGGATAGTATTATAATTCAGCTTTGATTAAGCCATCCTACTATTATAAACACCCTATGACAACAAATACTTCAGCAACAAAGGTTAATTTTATGCTCATGTTTAAGGCCCTTTGCAGGTTAGCTATAGCTGTGCTCCCCATTGTCTTCATTCTGGAACTCAAGCTGAAGAAGCAACCCCTATTCAGAACATGCAATTCTAGTGGCAGAGGAACTTGAGCAATAGGCAAACCACCTGATGACTTTAACAACTCCAGATCAGATATGGCATAAGTCACAGATTGGGATCATTAGAAGCAGATGCCAAAATAGAATTTGGGGGGCATGGTGTGATATGAAGTCAACACCAGTGAAGAAAATAGGAGTAGATTGGTCAGAATAAGAGCTCTGGAGCTCACTCTGGAGCAAGCACTGCCAGCACTGTATCCCAAATGAGGCCAAAATTGCTTGGCCTTTATACTCCACTCATTGAGTTACCAGATGCAGACTGTCATGGGAAGTTCATGATCCACTGGCACTTCCCACCTGGGCAGGAAGTCCTTCATTTTGAAGGGGGATCTGACTCACCTTATAGGCAATACAATGGCACTAAATTCATATCTTTCAATAGTTACCCTGAATATAAATGGCTAAATGCCCCAATCAAAAGACACAGGGTATCAGAATGCATTAAAAAAAAATCAATATGCTGTCTATAAGAAACTCATTTTAGACCCAAAAACACTTCCAGATTTAAAGTGAGGGGGTGGAAAACCATTTACCATGCTGATGGACATCAAAAGAAAGCTGGGGTGGAATCCTTATATCAAATCAATTAAATTGTAAGCCAAAGAGACTATAATAAGAAATGAGGAAGGACACTATATCATACTCAAAGGGTCTGTCCAATAACAAGATCTAAAAATTTTAAATATCTATGCCCCTAACATGGGAGCAGCCAACTACATAAACCAATTAATAACAAAATCAAAGAAACACATCAACAATAATACAATAATAGCAGGGCACGTTAACACCCCTCACTGAAATGGACAGATCATCCAAGCTAAAGATCAACAAGGAAATAAAGGCCTTAAATGACACACTGGACCAGATGGACATCACAGATATATACAGAACATTCCATCCCAAAGCAACAGAATACACATACTTCTTTAGAGCACATGGAACATTCTCCAGAATAGATCACATCCTGGGTCCTAAATGAGGTCTCAACCGGTATCAAAATATTGGGTTCATTACCTGCTTATTTTCAGACCACAATGCTCTGAAGCTAGAACTCAATCAGAAGAGGAAAGTTGGAAAGAACTCAAATACATGGAGGCTAAAGAGCATCCTACTAAAGAATGAATGAGTCAACCAGGAAATTAAAGAAGAATTGAAACAATTCATGGAAACAAATGAGAATGAAAACACAATGGTTCAAAATGCTTGGGATGCAGCAAAGGCCATCCTGAGAGGAAAGTTTATAGCCATACAGCCACACAAGCCTTTCTCAAAAAACGAGAAAGTTCTCAAATACACAACCTAACCCTACACCTAAAGAAGCTAGAGAAAGAACAGCAAAGAAAGACTAAACCCAGCAGGAGAAGAGAAATACTAAAGATCAGAACAGAAATCAATGAAATAGAAACCAAAAGAACAGTAGAACAAATCAATGAAAATAGGAGCTGGTTCTTTGAAAGAATTAATAAGATTGATAACCCCCTGGCCAGACTTATCAAAAAGAAAAAAGAAATGAATAAATGAATAAGATCTTAAGTGAAAGAGGAGAGATCACAACCAACACCAAAAAAATACAAACAATTTTAAGAACATGTTAAGAACAACTATACACTAGCAAATTTGACAAACTGGAAGAAATGGATGCATTCCTAGAGACATAGAAACTACCAAAACTGAGCCAGGAATTAATAGAAAACCTGAACAGACCCATAACCAGTAAGGAGATTGAAGCAGTCATCAAAAATCTCTCAATAAACAAGAGAGCCAGAGAGCTCAGAGAGCCAGAGAGCTTCCCAGGGGAATTCTACCAAACATTTCAAGAAGAATTAATTCCTATTCTCCTGAAACTTTTCCAAAAAATAGAAATCGAAGGAAAACTTCCGAACTCATTTTATGAGGCCAGCATTACCTTGATCCCAAAACCAGGCAAACACCCCATCAAAAAAAAAAAAATTATAGACCAATATCCTTGATGAACACAGATGTGAAAATTCTCACCAAAATACTAGGCAATAGGATCCAACAGTACTTTAAAAGGATTATTCACCATGACAAGTGGGAATTATTCCTGGGCTGGAAGGTTGGTTCAACATCCACAAATCAATCAATGTGATACAATACATTAATAAAAGAAAGAACAAGAACCATATGATACTCTCAATAGATGCTAAAAAAGCATTTGACAAAGTATGCATCCTTTCTTGATCAAAACTCTTCAAAGCATAGGGATACAAAGTGTAGGGATACCTCAATATCATCAAAGCCATCTATGAAAAACCCACAGCGAATATCATTTTCAATGGAGAAAAACTGAGAGCTTTTCTTCTAAGGTCAGGAACATAGTAGAGATATCCATTATCACCACTGCTATTCAACCTAGTACTAGAAGTCCTGGCCTCAGCAATCAGACACCAAAAAGAAATTGAAGGTATCCAAATCGCCAAAGAAGTCAAACTCTCATTCTTTGCAGATGATATGATATGTTATGTGGAAACCCCAAAAGACTCCACTCCAAATCTGCTAGAACTTGTACAGGAATTCAGTAAAGTGTCAGGATATAAAATCAATGCACAGAAATCAGTTGCATTTCTACACACCAACAAGAAAGAAGAAAGAGATATTAAGGAGTTGATCCCATTTACAATTGCACCCAAAACCATACAAAACCCAGGAATAAACCTAACCAAAGAGGCAAAGAATCTGTACTTAAAAAACTATAAAGTATTCATGAAAGAAATTGAAGAAGACAAAAGAAATGGAAAAACATTCCATGCTTATGAATTAGAAGAATATTGTGAAAATGTCTATGCTACCTAAAGCAATCTATACTTTTAATGCAATCCCTATCAAAATGTCATCAATATTTTTCAAAGAAATGGAATAAATAATCCTAAAATTTATATGGAACCAGAAAAAACCCTGAATAGCCAGAGGAATGTTGAAAAAGAAAGCCAAAGTTGGCGGCATCACAATTCCAGACTTCAAGCTCTATTACAAAGCTGTCATCATCAAGACAGTATGGTACTGACACAAAAACAAACACATAGATTCATGGAACAGAATAGAGAGCCCAGAAATACACCCTCAACCCTACAGTCAACTAATCTTCAACAAAGCAGGAAAAAATGTCCAATGGGATAAATACAGTCTTTTCAACAAATGGTGTTGGGAAAATTGGACAGCCACATGAAGAACAATGAAACGGGACCATTTCCTTACACCACACACAAAAATAGACTCCAAGTGGATGAAAGACCTCAATGTGAGAAAGGAATCCATCAAAATCCTTGAGGAGAACATAGGCAACAACCTCTTCAACCTCAACCACAGCAACTTCTTCCTAGAAACATCACCAAAGGCAAGGGAAGCAAGGGCAAAAATGAACCATTGGGACTTCAAGATCAAAAGCTTTTGCACAGCAAAGGAAACAGTTAACAAAACCAAAAGACAACCGACAGACTGGGAGAATATATTTGAAATGGCATATCAGATAAAGGGCTAGTATCCAAAATCTATAAACAATAGTAAAATAATAATTTTAATAAGATTTTAATAATTTTAGTAAAATAATAAACATCATAAAAATTCAATCTCAACACCCAAAGAACAAATAATCCAACCAAGAAATGGGCAGAGGACATGGACAGACATCTCTGCAAAGAAGATATCCAGATGACCAACAGACACATGAAAAAACGCTCCACATCACTCGACATCAGGGAAATACAAGTCAAAACCACAATGAGATACCATCTCACACCAGTCAGAATGGCTAAAATTAACAAGTCAGGAAACAACAGATGCTGGCAAGGATGCAGAGAAAGGGGAACCCTCCTACACTGTTGGTGGGAATGCATGCTGGTGCAACCACTCTGGAAAACAGCATGGAGGTTTCTCAAAAAGTTGAAAATAGAGCTACCCTATGACCCAGCAATTGCACTACTGGGTATTAACCCTAAAGATACAAATGTAGTGATCCAAAGGGGCATGTGAACCCAAATGTTTATGGCAGCAATGTCCACAATAGCCAAACTACGGAAAGAACCTAGATGTCCATCAACAGATGAATGGATCAAGAAGATATGGGGGATATATCTACAATGGAATACTATGCAGCCATCAAAAGAAATGAAATCTTGCCATTTGTAATGACTTGGATGGAACAAGTCATCAAGCAAATTGAGGGTTGCTAGAGAGAGGGGGTTATGGAGAGGGTAATTGGGTTATGGACATTGGGGAGGGTATGTGCTATGGTGAGTACTATGAAGAGTGTAAGCCTGTCGATTCACTGACCTGTACCCATGGGCAAATAATACATTATATGTTAATTTTTTAAATGTTGTTGTGTATTTTCTGCTCACATTTCTATACCAAGAGCAATTTATATGGCCAAGTCTGTCATCAGTGGGGGTGGAACTATAGTCTTCTCAACAGGAAGTGGGTTGGAAGGAGGTTAAGAGCAGATTCCAAGGTAGGAGCCCTGTAGGGATGGACTAGTACAGAAGTATAATGAAAGTAGTAATATAATGTATCACAGTGTCCAAAGGCCAACGTTGTTCAACCTCACTTCCTCATTTTAAAGTTTAGAACCCAGAGACCCAGAGATATTAATTGACTTGCCTATATAATATATGTAATTCCTAACTGAATTTATATATGTACCTGACAGACAGTAAGCACTCAGATTCTCTAGACACAACTAATTAACCAAGTTGTTGGTGTTATTTTATACTTTTTCAAAGAGGTTATAAATTCAATAACTGGTGTCTTTCATGTTGGCTTGTCCCTATGTGGACACTTAGGTTTTGGTTTTGTCTGCTATATAGTTACTGCTTATCCTCCAACTTGCCATCTTCTAAAACCTTGCTGCCATCTTTTATCTGCTGATGTCTCCTCTTCCTTTGCTTTTGTTCTTGTGGGTTGTTATTCCTTCCTGGTCAGTTTAGTGAGCTGTTGTTATATGGTATTGAATACATGTTTAACCTAAAGTTCATAATTTACTTAAACCACTGATATGACTGTTTATGTGGTAACTACTATGAAAAGTATATATTTGTATTCAGTAACACAATTTTAACTTTCAAAGCTTAAACTTTTGCATAAAGAGATCATATATACATGTATGTATATATATATAGGTGTGTGTGTGTGTGTGTGTATACAGATATGTATATATGTAATATATATGCACTTTTTAATAATCATTCTTGGGGCACCAGGATGGTGCAGTCAGTTGGGCATCTGACTCTTGGTTTTGGCTGGGGTCATGATCTTGGGGTTATGGGATGAAGCCACTCAGTGGGCTCTGCTCCCAGCATGGACTTTGCCTGGGACTCTCTTTCCCTCTCCCTCTTCCTCTGCCCACTCTCTTTTGCTGTCTCTCAAATAAATAAATCTTTTAAAAAAAAATCATCCTTTCTTTTTTTTTTTTTTAAGATTGTATTTATTTATTTGACAGAGAGATCACAAGTAGGAAGAGAGGCAGGAAGAGAAAGGGAGAAGCAGGATCCCTGCTGAGCAGACAGCCAGATGTGGGCTTTGATCCCAGGACCCTAAGATCATTACAGATACTAAAAGCTGAAGTCAGAGGTTTAACCCACTGAGCCACCCAGGCAACCCCCTCCTTTCTTTTTTTAATGGACCTAGCTGCTATGCACAGAATACTTAACTCTTAATATTACATGTTTCTAAGATGATTTGTTACTGAAACTTGCATGTTTTTAAAGACTAAAAATTTCATCATGAAAGGATTTCAACCTAAAATGGAACTGGAGGATATAAAACGGAGAATCTCATGCACACACCTTAGAAGAACAGAACTTTAGATATGAAAGACTGACTTCCACTAATTGCTTGATTTACAGAAGACCGAGACCTGTCTCCTGACCAATGAACATCTGCCAAGAACTGCTCCCCATCCTCAAGTTAATGAAGTTTCTGCATGTACTCTGGCTGCACTTCCCTTTCTGTGCACTCCTTGCCTGTAAATATAGCTTACCCCAAAGCCTCAATGGACTCTCCTATAGCTTGCTCCAGTGTGTGTTTCCTGAATTGCAATTCCTCTGCTATTCCCAAATAAACTTACTTTCTGGTAATTTGAGCTTGTCTCAGTTTACCATTTTATTTATTTTTTTATTTACATTTTTTACTTACATTTTATTACCATATTTATTTACCATTTTATTTACATTAAGTAAGGTAGTGTGTGATCATAATTTAAATATAAATAAATTCTTTTAACTATTATAAATGGAGAGCATATTAATACTAGACCTTGATATGTCAATTGTGCTTTCCTCAACAGATATAGGAGTTCAAATTCATTGCATGTCCAGATCTCTTCTTTATTGCCTCAGACATATTATTAACACATTATGAAAAATCCCTTAAAGTTACTGCCTTCCAATACTTTGAAACACCCAAAACGTACATTAATTGTCAAGGATAGATGTGATATTGTGCTTTATAATAAGAAATATATTTATGATTGTCCTCCCATTCCTAGCACAAATCTCCTAAAATCTTTGGGATTTCCTAAGTGATTAGAAGGATAAAGTTGTCTTTTATTATTCATAACAAGCCCCTTTCAACCATACCTGAGTATATGTTAATGAGGTGATTTCTTGAAAGTCCCTAAGTAACCCAAGGATGGTGGTTTGGTTGCCAGGGGAACCAACTTTCATTAGGAGATTGGAACCTTAAGCACTCCCTCACCATCTCCCTCATCTCTGGGAAGGGAAGAGGAGTAGGAGATTGAGTTAAACCACCAATGGATGATGACTTAATCAATCATGCATAGGTGATAAAACCCTACATTAAAAACCCAAAGGACAGAACTTGGAAACCTTCCAGGGTTGGTGAACATAGATGTGCAGGGAGAGTGGCACATGCCCAAGGAGGACATATCATGCCCTTTTCCCCATACCTTGACCTAAGTATCACTTCCATTTGGCTGTTCCTTATTTATACCCTTCTATAATAAATAGTAATCTAGTTAACTGAACTGTTTTCCCGAGTTCTGTCAGTTCTGTCAATTAATTGAGATCCCAAAAGGGATTGTATAAATCTCTAATTTATAGCCAATGGGTCAGAAGTGCGGGTAACAACCTATACTTGGGATCAATGCCTAAAGTTGTGGGTGGGGGGTGGGGGTCAGTCTTGTGGAACTGAGGCCTTCATCTGTGGGATCTGATGCTATCTCCAGGTAGGTCGTGTCAGAATTGAGTCAAATTGTATGACACCCAATGTGTATCACAGAATTGCTTGATGTGTAGAAATCCCATTAATCTGGTGTCAGAAGGGAACTAGTGTTGTAGCAGAGCACTGAGAGAAGAGGGGACACGGAGAAGTGGTATTCCTTTATAGCAGATTACAAATTTTTATCATTGAACCATCATTCACGTGTTGTTAGAATAAATCAATTTTCAAACAACACTTCTACTTCCTGAAAAGGAGACTAAAGATCCTCCAACAGGAGGAAGGCTTTTTCTTCTACATTTACAGATACTAAAAGCACAGGTATGCTGATATAATCTCACCAAGGTGTAATGTAAAGGACGGATATAAGGATATTGGAGAGGAGATAAAGATAGCATGTGAGTATGAGCCCTCTCAGAAGATAAGGAGCAGAGGTGGGAGGCAGGTTATTCCTGGAGCACGATTTTTACCTAACGTATTTTTTGATTTGTGGGCAGTTACCAGATATTTTTGTCCTGAGAGTCCCCTTAAACTTTGTTCAGTGGGGGGAATTTTTCCTTTCCTTCTAGGTAAAATCTATGTCTCAATCAGGCCTCATTGCTTATTGACTCACTCTGATATAATAGATGGTCCATGTAGCCACTTTTAGTTAAGGAAAAAAAAAGTCTCCTTTCAGAATTAGATGGTTCAATCATATATATTCATCAACACTTCAGTCTTCACTCCAAGGTAAGAATTTTCTTCGTCCTCCTGCAGCATAGGCCTGTGGTTGACTATCGCTGGTCTTAGGAAGGAGTATGGGCTTGCTCTGTTCTTTGTCCTCACTTACTCCTTCCCCACTCTCATGCACCAGATTAGAGTAGAAGAGAGGCATGAAATGAAGGAGTTAGGACATTACCTGCCTAATTAGACAGCTTACACCCTGAGTCAGCTAATTCTAATTTAAGGCTGACTTTCTTGGGCATAGTTGTGGGTTCTATGGAGGAAGCTTCTTTGACAGGGACAAATCCATTACTTTTGGCTTATGATTACCTACCCCTTTTCCTCGTCCTTAGGCACCATATCATTCATGGTCTACTCCACACAGACCTCACCTGCTGGAATCTTATTGTACTAAGTGATCCTCTAGGCTAAGGTGGTACATGAAATGGTGCTGTGGAGGCCACAAGGCTGTTTTCAAAGACTTCTCTCTTTCTTTCTTTTTTTTTGTCTTTACAAATTCTCCCCACCCTCCATGTTTTAATTACTTTTAAATTCTTGCAATGACTAAGGTGTCAAAAAGTATTGCAAAGGTTTGTTTTCTTTGAAAATTCTGCAATTTATTTTGGAATCTCACTTTGGTAGGCAGATCTATTGACTGGTTTTCAATCCTATCCAACCCAAAACATACTTTTAATAACAAATCTTTTTATCACCCTCATTTATGACCATGGAGCGAAATTAAGAAATAATACAATGTACCTACATATATAATTTCAGAGAATCAATACAAAGTCTCAACTGTGAAATAAGGAAGAAATAAAATTTTATGTACACACTAAAATAATATGCATTTTCTTATTTAAATTTTCAGGTATGGGTCTACTAGAAAAGAAAAGGAAGGCAGATGTTTGCTCTCAATTATAATAAATTAAAGTGGATTTTTTAAAAAGGCAATATTCAATTGAATATTGTCAAACTTTCTGCTCTATTTTTTCATTTTAAAATAAGGGGTAAATAAATATATTCAGAGTTTGATAGAAGAGAGAGAGAGAGAGATTCTTTCAAAATGTGTTCAATAAAGGCAGAATGATCCATTTTAGCAATTCAAATTCCAGAAGTTATACTGCCTTCAGTAATATATTTTGAACTCTTTACTAATCCCCAGTAACTCTGAAAACATAAAAACACTGTATAAGATCTCTCCTCTACTTACACAGTAATTGCATTCCTAAAAAATTCATGAAAACCAGGACAAAATATAAAGGTCTATTACTTGCAAGATATTGGAAAGTTGCACAGATTATGGGACAATTCATAATTTTCTGGGGCTGTCCCAAACACTGCACAACATCTAGCCCCCTTCATCCCAGCCCATTAAAGGCCAGTTGGACCCACAATCACTGTAACATCCAATAAAGACCCAAAACACCCTCTGAAACATTTCTTCCAGGAGTATGTCATATCCCCTTCTGTTTCAAATCGTTAATCTATTGTCTTATGTTGCCTAGAATAAAATGAAATATTGTATCTGTTACATCCCGGTAGGAAATAAAAGTAGCATATACTCTTTTAAGAAAAGGAAAGGGAAAAGGAAAGATCTTGATCCAGAACATAACTTTGTGTAGTTCTCTCTGACTAAATGTCACCACCAGAAGTTTAAGGCTAAATCAAGATGCCTTTTAGTTTCTCTTATTTGGCATATAACCAATTTCTTATTCACATTTTGTTAAAACACTTTCCAAAGGATAGAAGGTGATGATTAGGTTCATGAGAAAAAAACAACTTTAAGAAAAAAAGTATAAAGTCATGGTTTTATAACATTTCTTTACAACCTAATGTGACCAAAAATGCTAAATATCTGAATAAAGCCTGTGTTGTTGATTTTCAGCTATGGAAATTTCCCTGGCCATATTTACAAATACTAGCTTTCATCATCTATATGAAATGCCTAGACAGGTACTTAAAGTTGAATGCATCTTCATGAACATGATGCCCATTGTTAGGAAAGAAACATACACCCTCTGTGTACTTACATAAGCAGTTGGTTCTTATTTGGAAAAGCAAAGTACAAGTGATGAATGGTTTAATTGACATCCATATAGATAGATAGATAGATAGATAGATATAGATATATCGATATATCTAGATAGATAGATGATAGCTAGATCAGCATATCTTTAGCAGCTCATTGTAAGGAAAGGAGGTATGTCTCTTACAGGCTTTGCCTCTTCAAGAATTAGCTTCTATGAGCTATTCTTCATGAAGCTGCATTATGGCTGCACAGATAAAACCTCATCTGTGCTCTTATATAAACTTCCAGTGTGAAAGCAAGAATTAAAACAGCCTTTCCTTGCAGTTAGCCCTGAGTTTATTCCTCCAACTCTACTTTGAACTTCAGCATTACCCTAGGTAAATCATTACTCTCGGTTCCATCTGGAATTAGTGATTCTAACATCTTACATTTGTTATCCAAAAGTACTAACTTAGAATTATTTGATGTGCATGAATAGCAGGTCTTATTTGTGTACTGAGGCCCTGAAAGCTTCTCCTGAGGAATTCAATATTTGGAAGTGCCTTCTAAAACATTTAGGGCCAGAGAATCAAATTACTAATCTTCTCTCCATGCAGGGATTATCCTTGGTATCTTCGTATGCTTGAATCTGAGAGACTGGCAGTCAGAGCCTATGCCACACAACTGAGAGGTTTAATTGTTTTATCTCTTTGTGCTGTCAGTGCAACCTTTCTAAAAATAGCAGAATATTGTTTTCCCCACATTTGGATTCATTTTCAGACATGAGAGTCTATACACAAACCAGTTATGAAACCGAGGAAAATGAAACTAAAGATGTATAATTTACAGTCAAGCCTGTTTTTATATTTAATAGCTTCTTCCTTAAGCACAGTTTTAGTAAACAGAATTGTATTTAAATTTCTCAAACTTGAATGTCACTGGAATTCAGGGATCCATAAATATAATCGTAGATCACCATTCTAATCATAGTAGAATGTTCTGCTTGAATAATTATCCTCTAAGATAAGAGCAAATTGAAACAAAATCCATTAAAACTTTAAATTTTACCCTCTGGTCATATTAGCCTGAATAGTTAAATCATTAGTCATATGCGATCTTTGTCTATATGCAAGTTTTTAAAGGATGTTATAATTGAAGAAGAATCAAACTATCCTAAGCATTCACAACTTTTTTTTGTAACCCACATCAAGCTAAGTATAGAGTGGAAAATGAGCAGAGACCTGATTTTATGGCTTAGAGAGCCAATGGAAAGTCTATCTCTCAAAGCAGTGCAATCTTATCTCTGGTGATCCTCAAATGAAAATTTGAATGTCCTGGGAATATAGGAGAAGAAATAACTGCATTGAGTGTGAAATTAGAGTGGATGACGCTATAAATTCACGTCTAGTAGGATAGAGGATATCATTTATTACCATGGGGAGTGGAGATGAGGTCCTTGAGGGGAAAGCACTAGAACAGCCACAGGGATCACTGTCTTTTGATGACCTAGAATGTGCTCACATTCATTCCCTTCTGGAAAACTACTCTTTTCACATTCTCAGCAAAACTGTTTCATGTAAAACAAACTCTTCCTCTAGAACCCAGGAGTAATGCATCCCATAGGCTTAACCAAGAAACACTGTTCCATCTCCTGGCCACATTGGTGATCTTTGGAGGGGACACCAGACACAAAAGAGGCCAATTGGGATCAATAAGCTCAATTCCAAAATTTCCTTTGCAGCATCAGGGAAGAGAGTATTTATTATGCTGAACTGGGTACTATTACACTGTGAACCTGAAACTCAGTAAGGCCAACTGATACAGCACGAAAATGGAGCCAACGAAGAAGAAGAAGAGTAGATAAGTGGGTTCTAAGGATATCTTTTGAGTTTTGAACCAAAGCATGTCTGTTATCCACATAAACCATCAGTCTTTTTTTTTTTTTTTTTGGCCCTACTTGATAAAGAAATTTGAGTTGGATCTTAATTTAAGAAATTAATAAATAAAATTAAAAGTCCTAACAGGTAAAATGAGGATAAGAGTTCACTGCAGACAGGACAAGATGGCGGGGAAGTAGGAGGAGACGCCCTTTCAACCTGTACCCTAAAGTGAGCTGATTACCTTCCAAAGAACTCTGATCACCCAGAAAATCAGCCTGAGATCAGAATTATACACATCTGGATCTCTACAGGAGCAGAAGATGCCAGTGTATCGCCCTCGACGCGCAAGGATGACAAGAAGCCCCAGTTCAGATGTATCTTCTCTCTATTTCCACAAGTCTACACACTTATATACGCTTACGTGACCAATCAGCAAGCAGGGTACAGGAGGGAGCGAATCAGGCTGTGCACCTAAACAAACAACTTCGCTAGCAACCAATGCTGTTTACTTCCTCTTTGGGCGTTCTGCTTAGTCGCACGAGGCAATCCTCACCTGGCAACTAGCCAGGCGCCATCTTTTAATGGCGGAGGCCGCCCTGGCCAGGGGCCTGCCTCCGACACCAGTGGGCAGGTAAAGTGGAATGGGAACATAAGACTGATATTGGAAGATAAGCAAAAGGGGGAAGGAGCCAGCAGAGGTGACCCATTGGAAAGAAATATCCCAATAAGACAGTGCCATGTGTCTGGGGACCAGCATTAACTTGGAGTCTGGTAGAAAACACTCAAAAAGAGCAAAGGATTGCAAGGGGGGTGGAATTGTGAGAATCAGGGCAGCTAGGGACAGGGGATCAAGTCACCCCTGGCTCAGAGCCAGACAGAGTGCGGCGGAGAAACCAGGTCTTGGTCCCTAAGCCACCAACGCGCCTGAGACCGGTGGGGTCCAGCTCCTGTGAGGAGCTGGGAGCCTCACCAGCTGGCAGAAGCACAGCGTTTTTGCAGTCCCCACACGAGTGCCCTGCCATGCTATCAGAGTCCGAGTCATGCCCTCCCCTGAGAGAGGTGTACACAGGAGCCAGCCTGGTGCTCTCAGACCCAGAAAGACCAGGCATCCCCAGTCCGGGCCAGTGGGGAAAATCTCAGTGTGCAATCGCTGCTTGGAACCTCTCTGGCAGTCTGGAGCTGCCCAGACAGCTGCCATTGCCATGGTTTTGGGTACAAGCAAAAAATCCTGCATCCCCAGAACCACAACTCAGAACCTGCTCTGCCAGCAGCCAAGGGGGAATTTATTTGGGTTCTGCGACCAGACTGAGGCTTCTCTCTGAGAGGGAGGTCAGGGTGCAGTTTGCTTTCCTCTAAACCTACAAAAACCATCAAAAGCGGTCAAGGCGAGAGAGAGAAAAAAAAAAGTGAACAAACAAAAAACCTCCAGAGAACAAAAGCCTGAAAAAAACAGTTTCCTCAGAGCCCACCCCCTTGAGGGGGGCGGGAGGACTTAACTCAGGGAACATCATTGACTGAAAACCCACATGGCAGGCCCCTTCCCCAGAAAACCAACCAGGAAAGGAAAAAAAAAAAAAAAGACAACAAGAGAACAACTACTACTACTTCATAGGACAACTTTTATTTTTAATTCGTTCCCACTATTCTGGCTCATTTTTCTTTATATAAATAATTTTTTAACCTATTTACCATCACAGTGAGATGTCTAGTACATCAAATTCCAAAATAACCTTCTAACCTGGAGTTTTTCTTTTGCATTTCTATTTTTTAAATTTCTTTTTTTTTTTTTTTGAAATTTTAGTTTAGTCTAGTTTATTCCTTTTTTATTTTTATTTTCTAATATTCATATAGAGTTAAACTTCAAGGTAAACCCCTTTCCCCAATCAATGCTACCCCTATAGGTAAAACAATTTTTAATCCCCCTTTATCTTAAGAAAGTTGAGTCCTTTAACAAAGAAATAAAGATACATCCAGGAAGAATCAAAACCACCTTCCTCGCCAACACTGAGAATTTATAACCACTCTCCCATCTTTTTCTTCCACCAGTGTTTCTTTTTGTGTTTGTCCTGTTAGTATATAAATCTTACACTTGGGGTTCTTTTTGACGAGGTTCTTCCTTTATTTGCAAATATGTGTGTGTTTGTGTGTGTGTGTGTATAATTTTTCTTTTCTCTTGTCATATACTTTTATCAGTCTTTTTGTCTGTTTTTGTTTGTCTACTTCATAAATCTTACCTTGGGGCCCATTTGGGCTGAACCTTCTCTTTTATCTTCCCTTTCTTTCCTGTCTCTCTCTCTCTCTATTTTTCTTTTTCTTTTCTTTTTTCTCTCATTTGGGTGGGGAATCCTGATTGCTCAGAAGCGTTCCAGGGTGCACCTTGACTGCACCCCAGTCAATACATCCCTACATCTGTTCAGCCATCTCTCACCAAACTGTCTAGGAAAAGGAATGCCCAACAGAAGAAAAATACAGAGGATGGGCCTTCTGCAACAAAGCTAACAGCTATCAACATAGACAATATGTCGGAAAGAGAATTCAGGCTAACAATTATCCAGGCAATAGCTAGGTTGGAGAAATCCATGGATGATCAAACGGAATTGATTAGGGCAGAACTGAAAGCGACCAGAGATAATGTTCACAATGTTAGGGCAGAGCTGAAAGCTACCAGGGATGAGGTTCACAATGCTCTCAATGAGTTCCAACCTAATCTAAATTCTCTCAAAGCTAGGGTAACTGAGACAGAAGATAGAACTAGTGATCTGGAGAACAAACAGAAAGGATCAGGAGAAAGCCTGGAACAAACAGCTTAGAAGGCAGGGAAGCTTAGAATCAGGGAAATAAATGATGCCATGAAACATTCCAACATCCGAATTATTGGAATCCCTGAAGGGGAGGAGAAAGAAAGAAGTCTAGAAGATATAGTGGAACAAGTTCTTCATGAAAATTTTCCCAATCTCGCAAATGGAACCAGCATTCATGTACTAGAGGCCAAACGGTCTCCACCCAAGATTATAGATTCCAGAAAAACATCAAGGCACCTGATAGTCAAATTGAGGAATCATAATTGTAGATATAATCTCTTGAAAGCCACTAGGACAAAGAGGCTCCTACTTACAGAGGAAAGCCCTTCAGAATAACGTCAGACCTGTCCACAGAGACCTGGCAAGCCAGAAAGGGCTGGCAAGATATATTCTGGGAACTAAATGAGAAGAACATGCAGCCAAGAATACTTTATCCAGCAAGACTGACATTCAAAATGGATGGAGAGATAAAGAGTTTCCAAGACCGGCAAGGCTTAAAAGACTATGCAACCACTAAGCCAACACTGCAGGAAATATTAAGGGGGGTGTTCTATAAAAGAGGAAAAATCCTAAGAATAGCATTGAACATAAATATAGAGACAATCTACAGAAAGAAAGACTTCAAAGGTAACACGATGTAAATAAAAACGTATCTCTCAATAATCACTCTCAATGTGAATGGCCTAAATGTGCCCATAAAATGGCACAGGGTTGCAGGTTGGATAAAATGACAGGACCCATCCATATGTTGTCTACAAGAGACCCATTTTGAACCTAAAGATACACCCAGACTGAAAGTGAGGGATGGAGAAGCATCTTTCATACCAATGGGCCTCAAAAGAAGGCCGGGGTAGCGATTCTCATATCAGAAAAATTAGATTTTAAAGTAAAGACTGTAGTCAGAGATACAGAAGGACACTACATCATTCTTAAAGGGACTATCCACCAAGATGATCTAACAGTTGTAAATATCTATGCCCCCAATATGGGAACAGCCAATTACATAAGAAAACTGTTAATCAAGATAAAGAGTCATATTGATATGAATACATTAATAGAAGGAGATCTTAACATGCCTCTTTCAGAAATAGATCATCGAAGCAGAAAATCAATAAAGAAACAAGCGCATTGAATGACACATTGGACCAGATGGACCTCATAGATATATACAGAACATTCCACCCTAAAACAACAGAATACTCATTCTTCTCAAGTGCACATGGAACCTTCTCAAGAATAGACCACATACTGGGTCACAAGTCAGGACTCAACCAATAGCAAAAGACTGAGATTATTCCCTGCACATTCTCAGATCACAATGCTTTGAAATTGGAGCTCAATCACAGGGAAAACTTCAGAAGGAACTCAAATACTGGAAGCTAAAGACCACCTTGCTTAAGAATGCTTGGATCAACCAGGAGATCAAAGAAGAACTGAAACAATTCATGGAAACCAATGAGAATGAAGACACTTTGGTCCAAAACCTAAGCAAAGGCAGTCCCAAGGGGGAAATACATAGCCATTCAAGCATCCCTCAAAAAAACTGAAAAATCCAAAACACAGCAGCTTTCTCTACACCTTAAAGAACTGGAGAATCAACAACAAATCAAACCAACCCCATACATAAGAAGGGAAATAATCAAGATTAGAGCAAAGATCAATGAGGTAGAAACCAGAGATACATTAGAACGCATCAATGAAACTAGAAGCTGGTTTTTTGAAAGAATCAATAAGATCGATAAACCACTGGCCACACTAATCCAAAAGAAAAAAGAGAAAGCCCAAATTAATAAAATTGTGAATGAAAAGGGAGAGATCACAACTAATACCAAGGAAGTAGAAACAATCATCAGAAGTTATTATCAACAGTTATATGCCAATAAGCTAAGCAACCTAGATGAAATGGATGCATTCCTGGAAAACTATAAACTCCCAAAATTGAACCAGGAAGAAGTTGACAACCTGAATAAACCAATATCTAGTAACAAGATTGAAGCAATGATCAAAAACCTCCCCAAAAACAAGAGCCCAGGACCTGATGGATTCCCTGGGGAATTCTACCAAACTTTCAAAGAAGAAATAACACCTATTCTCCTGAAGCTGTTACAAAAAATTGAAGCAGAAGGAAAATTTCCAGACTCTTTCTATGAAGCCAGCATTATCTTAATCCCCAAACCAGGCAAAGACCCTACCAAAAATGAGAATTTCAGACCAATATCACTGATGAATATGGATGCTAAGATTCTCAACAAGATCCTAGCAAACAGGATCCAACAGCACATTAAAAAGATTATCCACCATGACAAGGTGGGATTCATTCCTGGGCTATCAGAATGGTTCAACATTTGCAAATCAATCAATGTGATAGAACAAATTAATAAGAGAAGAGAGAAGAACCACATGGTCTTCTCAATTGACGCAGAAAAAGCATTTGACAAAACCCAGCATCCATTCCTGATTAAAATGCTTCAAAGTATAAGGGATAGAGGGAACATTCCTGAACTTCATAAAATCTATCTATGAAAGACCCACAGCAAATATCATCCTCAATGGGAAAAAACTTGCAGCCTTCCTGTTGAGATCAGGAACACGACAAGGATGCTCACTCCCACCACTCTTGTTCAACATAGTATTAGAAGTCCTAGCAACAGCAATCAGACAACAAAGAGAAATAAAAGGTATCCAAATTGGCAATGAAGAAGTCAAACTCTCTCTCTTCGCAGATGACATGATTCTTTATATGGAAAACCCAAAAGACTCCACCCCCAAACTACTAGAACTCATACAGCAATTCAGCAACGTGGCAGAAATCGGTGGCTTTCTTATACACTAACAATGAAAATACAGAAAGGGAAATTAGAGAATCGATTCCATTTACTATTGCACCAAGAACCATAAGATACCTGGGAATAAACCTAACCCAAGAGGTAAAGGATCTGTACTCGAGGAACTACAGAACACTCGTGAAAGAAATTGAAGAAGACACAAAAAGATGGAAGACCATTCCATGCTCTTGGATCAGAAGAAAACATTGTTAAAATGTCTATACTGCCTAGAGCAATCTATACTTTTAATGCCATTCCGATCAAAATTCCACGGTATTTTTCAAAGAGCTGAAGCAAATAATCCAAAAATTTGTATGGAATCAGAAGAGACCCCGAATCGCTAAGGAAATGTTGAAAAACAAAAATAAAACTGGGGGCATCACATTACCTGATTTCAAGCTTTACTACAAAGCTGTGATCACCAAGACAGTATGGTACTGGCATAAAAACATACACACAGACCAGTGGAACAGAGTAGAGAGCCCAGATATGGACCCTCAACTCTATGGTCAAATAATCTTCAACAAAACAGGAAAAAATATACAGTGGAAAAAAGACAGTCTCTTCAATAAATGGTGCTGGGAAAACTGGACAGCTATATGTAGAAGAATGAAACTCGACCATTCTCTTACACCATACACAAAGATAAACTCAAAATGGATAAAGACCTCAACGTGAGACAGGAATCCATCAGAATCCTAGAGGAGAATTTAGGGAGTAACCTCTTCAATATCAGCCACAGCAACTCCTTTCAAGATATGTCTCCAAAGGCAAAGGAAACAAAAGTGAAAATGAAATTTTGGGACTTCATCAAAATCAAAAGCTTCTGCACAGCAAAGGAAACAGTCAACAAAACAAAGAGGCAACCCACGGAATGGGAGAAGATATTTGCAAATGACAGTACAGACAAAAGGTTGATATCCAGGATCTATAAAGAACCCCTCAAACTCAACACACACGAAACAGACAATCATATCATACAAATGCCTATCAGACACATGAAAAAATGTTCATCATCACTAGCCATCAGGGAGATTCAAATTAAAACCACATTGAGATACCACCTTACATCACTTAGAATGGCCAAAATTAGCAAGACAGGAAACAACATGTGTTGGAGGGGATGTGGAGAAAGGGGAACCCTCTTACCCTGTTGGTGGGAATGCAAGTTGGTGCAGCCACTTTGGAGAACAGTGTGGAGATTCCTCAAGAAATTAAAAATAGAGCTTCCCTATGACCCGCAATTGCACTACTGGGTATTTACCCCAAAGATACAGATGTCGTGAAAAGAAGGGCCATCTGTACCCCAATGTTTATAGCAGCAATGGCCACGGTCGCCAAAGTGTGGAAAGAACCAAGATGCCCTTCAACGGACAAATGAAGAAGGAAGATGTGGTCCATATACACTATGGAGTATTATGCCTCCATCAGAAAGGATGAATACCCAACTTTTATAACAACATGGGTGGGACTGGAAGAGATTATGCTGAGTGAAATAAGCCAAGCAGAGAGAGTCAATTATCATATGGTTTCACTTATTTATGGAGCATAACAAATAGCATAGAGGACAAGGGGAGTTAGAGAGAAGAAAGGAGTTGAGGGAAATTAGAAGTTGAACCATGAGAGACTATGGACTCTGAAAAACAATCTGAGGGTTTTGAAGGGGCGGGGGGGGGGAGGTTGGGGGAACAAGGTGGTGGGTATTAGAGAGGGCATGGATTGCATGGAGCACTGGGTGTGGTACAAAAACAATGAATACTGTTATGCTGAAAATAAATTTAAAAAATTTTAAAAAAAAGAGTTCACTGTATCCCACTCCTAAGGATGGTGTCTTTTACATATTAGGTGCTCAGTAAATACTTGCTGAATGTGTGAATAAACTCACTAATGGGACTTTAGACAACTGGAAGGACTCAGGAGAAGGCATGAGGAAGAAGTGGATGGTCACAATCTGCTGGTGAAGAAACTGTGTAAAAGGAAAGGAGAGGTTTCTAGCAATTATTATGAATGTGAAACTTTAGGGAGATGGAGAAGTATAAAGAGAACTTTTAGAAGTTTTCTGTATGATAAACTACTCCTATACAAAGGAAATTTAACCTAATCTTCTGTAGTCTATTGTTCAAGGATTTAGTTTGATTTAGAACGTGAATTCTTGCAAAAACTGGCTTCAAGGCAAAGCACACTTGCCAGGTTTAATAAGGATTACCCATATGTATGTAAACTATTTAAGGAGAAATCAATTTCAAATGTGTTGCTAAAAATAGTCATGTCTTGACCTTTCATCAAGAGAAAAAAATTAAAAGGAATTTTTTTTTCCCTTCAAGCATGCCCTTGATTGGAAAGTTAAGGTCATTTAACAAGATAACTCAAATGTTTATGCAATAAACCTGTGGATATTAACTTCAATAAATTCAACTCAAATTTTTGGCCATCTAATTTCATTTCTTACAGGTTCCTCTTTTATACCAAATTAATCACTTTGCTCCTTTTTTAAAAGAAATCCTTACTAGTCTTTACAGATACAAAGAAAAAGATATACATCAGAGAATCAAGAAATTTGATTGTTATATAAATTGACTTTGACAATCCTATAACTTTTCAGAAACTTAAAAAAATATTCATGACCTACAACTCACTAATGTTCATAAAAAATAATGTTTCTTAAAAAACCACTACTGTACAAATATTTACCAGCCAAATATTTTAAATACTGCTACTATAGCTTTTGTTTAAGTTACAGGTTTTAGGGGAAAATTTCAAGGAATATTTTTAGCTTTTTAAAAAGAACCAATCTATGATGTGATGCTAACAGGAGTGCCTTGTATTTAAACTCTGTGAGACATTACCATTAAATCCATCAGCCATCAGCCTGGTCATAAGGCTTTAAGCAGAATGATGGAAAATGAAAACAAAGGCTCTCCATGACACCAGGGACAACAATAAAGACATGACTGTAAGTTCTATAGTACCTTTCTATGTGACCTTAAATGTCTTTCTTCCTCCTTTATGTGTCACTAAGTCAAATAAGGTGAAGCACCTCCTTAACAGGCACTCAATTATTGCAACATTAGAACATAACATTTAGAACATGTTAGTGAAGAATGAAAATATCAAATGACTAATAAGAAATAGGAATTGATGATACTTGAAATTATTTCTCTTTGAGCAAATAACAATGTGCCATTTATTCATACTTGGTTTATCAGCATTTCAAAACTAAAGCATTTTTTTTAATGATTATTTTTAAAGAGGCTCTATCCTCAAAGTATACACCAAAATCAGGGAAACATGCATCACATGAAAATAACTATTCACCCTTTATTTTGACTGATTTCTAGCTTAAACATATTTGCTTTTTATCTCAAAAAATATTAAAGAGGATTTTAAATAATTAATAGTAGTGTATGATTTTTAAAAGTTGAGAATTAGTAACTTAGTATGTTTAAGGAGAAAAGAAAGGTAAATTAAACTTCAGTTAGAAACCTGAAAACTCACACGTCACAATTAACTATGGAAAGGGATACTGGGGGGAAACACACTATTTGTTTGACATGTTAACACATTTTCTACTTGAGTAGGATCTCATTTGTTTTGAATAATTAAAGGAGGGGCACCTGGGTGACTCAGTAGGTTGAAGCCTCTGTCTTCAGCTCAGGTCATGATCCCAGGGTCCTGGGATCAAGCCCCACATCAGGCTTTCTGCTCAGCGGGGACCCTGCTTCCTCCTCCCTCTCTGCCTATTTGTGATCTGTCTGTCAAATAAATAATAAATAAAATCTTCAAATAAATAAATAAATAATGAAATGAGATTTGAATCTATTATGACAGAGTATGACAGAGCCTTTACCAAATCTTGACTCACAGAGAAAATGATATTTACAAGGTATTCTGGGAAAATGAATGAGGTTGGTCCTAGCTGAGGTGACAGCCAAAGGCTCTGGGGAACCTCACCCCCACCCCTCCACCATCCCAGGCACAACCCAGCTGCTCTAGTGACTGAGAGGGATCAATAGCTCCAAACATCAGTGTCCCCTGTGACATAATCTGTGGGAGAGTTTGATCTCCAAAATCAGAGACCACGTAAATTTTCCACCACTTCTGGAAAACAGTTTCAAGTATACCCATTCACAGTAATAAGTCAACAAAAATCCACTACATTATTGCAATATTATTCTATACAAGCTATTTAGGAGCCAAAGGGTAAAATAAGCTCAGACTTTCATCCAAAAACAAGAGCTGTTGCTTCATTTTATAGTCACACCAAAAATGAAGCACTCAGTATTATGATTTAAGTCTGAATCCATATTTATTGGTTAATATCTAATGTATTTAAAAATTCAACTGTCTTATATTTGGACAACTAACCAAAATTAATTAACTAAATTTAATCTTAGAAAGTAGATGCTTTCTCCTTGTCACTTGTAGTTTTTAGCTAAGCTAAGCCATTTTGATTAATATCTTAGCTAACATGTACCAGTGTTTTCTAAAACCATACTTTCATGTACTAACCAATAATTAAGAAGTATTTATAGCAAAAATGCCAAGAAGAACAAAAGTCTACAAGATGCAGCTAAATCATTGTGAAGAAAATGGTTCAACATTAAATCACCAGATCTTGGGCGCACCTGAGTAGTTCTGTCAGTTAAGCATCTGCCTTCAGCTCAGGCCCTGATCCCAGGGTGCTGGGATGGAACCCCCTGCTGGGCTCCCTGCTCAGCGGGGAATTTGCTTCTCCCCTTCCCTCTACACCTCCCTCTGTGCACCTTCTCTCTCTCTCAAATAAATAAAATTTAAAAAAAAAATCATCAGATAATGGTAATTAATTTCAGCCCATGAAAAAATGTTAAATTAACATGGCTTTCGGAAAATTTTAAATTCCATACATGTTTCGTCTTTGTGGCTTACTTTATATCTTTATTGAACAATGCTAGCCTAAAGTAAAACTATGTGGGAAAGAAGAAAAAAATGAAATGAGCATACAATTGATTGATTAAATACTTAAAATGTTTCTATTAATTCCTCAGTAAGAAGGGATTATAAATTAAGAATCCCATTGTGGTCGGCCTAACATAAGTAACTATGTGTGGTTCTCACTCTGCAAAATGGATTTAGTCATTCTAAATGAAATCTTTCATTGTTATCGTTATAAATTTGTCCTTTAAGTGTTGTGATTGATAGATAAATATGTGGGTAGATGATAGATGATAGATACGTAGATAGATAGATAATCTCTACTCCATGGAGCTTCACTGGCTATTGCAAAAAAAAAAAAAAAGAAAATTCTGATGAAGAAAATGTGGCCACATTGCAACTGTATTTTATGTAGAATTGCCAAGGTATAGAAAGTCAACTACTTCAATTT